>NC_046649.1:14001164-14601164 GCF_900324485.2 Mastacembelus armatus | reverse complement strand
CAGCCTGATCATTTCACAAAGGAACCATTTGGCTCACTAAATATTCTTTAACATATCTTTGACATATCCATTTTCATACATAATCCTTCAGTCTCACCTGAAAAGTTATGTGATCTTTGCAGCGTCTACTGTTATACCTTGCCAACATGGAATTTAAACATTCACCACCACAACCCTTTCTTTAATCCCACATATCCATGCCAACAAAGACTCCTAGAACATACTGTATATTTTTGTAGTAATATCTTTGTAGTTTTTTTTGATGTTTGTCTGTTCGGCTTGTGCATCGTGCCACCAGCATTACACGAAACTTCAAATACTTCTGCAAGTGTCTGCAGCACGGCCCACATTTGTTTACACAAACTGAGTGACACAAATGTCCCTGGCGGTTTCTGGCAACTCAGAAAATCAAAGTTCATCCCAGATCACTCATATCAGAGATGTGTGAGTGGCATTCCTATTAAGAAAATATATAATTTCATGTGAAATTATTTTCCAGGCTAGACAGTCAGCATCTGTTTCCCCAGAAGTGATTGCATATTGTTCTGCATTTCAATATCAGAATACAAGCCATTAGACAAGGGCAATTGAATGGAGGTGTCAAATTCAAGAAGATCTATAGAGTTGATGGAGACAGAATACATATTGCTATTCTCAAAAGACCTAAGGGAGGAAGGAATCTGTGTCCCGCTTTGCACCTATGGTGTGATTTTATGACGTGCTATTGGTTAGATATTATTTTAAGAGTCTTGATAATAACACAAAAGTGCTGGAATAAATTTACTGTTACCTGATTTTCAATGTCTCTCTTTATCATCAATAACAAGTGACATTAAAGCATTTTTAGAAAAAATTTACATTCGCAAATATAGGACTGATAGCAGCATTGTCATGTGACCATATTTAAATAACCAGATATGCAAGTGATGCAGAATACACTAGGGGATCCCTGGATATTGCAGACATTACAGAGATAGCATGCAATCGCTGTGGCTATATTATCTGGGGACTGGTGGCATGCATCTTTTCTGACAACCTCACCAGTGCAATACAGTTTCATTACTTTCTATTCACGAAATTGTGCACATTCAAAACTTGTAGCAAATGTGCCTATTAAGATAACATCCAAGTTATGATGAGTTTTAAAATATGAACAATTGGTGATTGAAGCTTTGATTATTAGTCCTAATTAGATCTCGACAAATTCCCATGTCATGCAGATAAAAAGATGACTTGCGAATATTTCCACAGCTTGGAAATATTTTATTACTAACAGCAGAATTGTAAACCCTCTTCAGGCAACCTGATGGGATTTTGCAGCAAAGCTTCTACTGTGTCAGACATATTTCTTTATAAAAAGCTGTCCCACACCTTTCCCAAGGCTGTGCAGTCTGTCACCCAAATGGAGCGTGTCCATCTGTCCCTTCCCATTCACACTCTGTTGTTCTCACCACGGCTGAGCCCATCACATAACGCAGAGATAGTTGACAGCTGTTTGTTGATTCAATGCCACGGCTTATTTCCTCTGTCTGTTTGTTTTGATGTCAGCATTCAGCAGGATCAGTGGGTGAGTCAGCGTGTCTCTGTTTCAGGGGCCACTTTTGACATGAGGACACAGACACCACAAAGTAGTTGGTCTTTTTCTGGCATATCTGGCAAATTTTGAGTTGACTCTATAAGTGACTGGCTGTATGTGTTTATCATCAGTGGGGTTGAAATCACTTATGCAGAGGATGAAATAATAATAAAGTAAAATCATTTAATAGTGTTTTTTTTCTACATTAATACAGAATCCTAAAATGCTACAGTATGTACAGAAGTGATGTGTGTATTTTTAAGTATCTGAACGAGGCACAAGCACGCACTATGAGGCTGCACAGTTAAATGCTAACCTCAGCAAGCTAATAACAGCTATTTCAGTCCATCGTCGGGGGGAATCAATGCCAAATTGTATGGCAATTCATCGAATAGTTGTCAAAACATATCACTCAAATGCTGGTGGTGTTAGAGGAAAATTCAGGTGAACATCAGGTGCAATGGGACTCAAAAGGTGTGTCTCAATTTAGGGCTGCACCCTTTGAAGGCTGCATTTGAAGATTGATTGTGTCACAGAGTCATGACAAGTCACAGAAATAGCTGGTGATGCAAATAGGAAATCCTCTGTAGACTGGATTGTCTCTTTTTAGTTCAGCCCATAGTTCGGCCTATGTAGTCTACAACAGCTACGAAGGTTACGTCTTTCTCACCTGCATCCTTTGAAGGATACCGCCCCTGAACTGAGACACACACACTGTGAGCAAATCCGTGTTCGAAATGCAAAGATAGTCCACTGGCTAATTAAACCTTTGACCTGCTGCTGGTGATAGATGAAAAGTGAAGGAATTACTGAAGTTATTAAAATACTGTACATCCTCTAATTGTCTGTCAAAAATGTCAAGTCAGTTCAGTCATTTCAGTCTAGACCAAACCAACCAACTGAGTCATCCAGAACCATGTTAGAAATAAGGCTAAAAGCAACTTGATTTTATTTATTATTTCACTCATTACAGTTTTTTATTTCCAACTATTGACAGCGAGGACTAAGAGAGCCCATAGATATTTAAAACTATATATCATTAAAGGTTTTGTGACTGTGACCCTTGGAAAGGATACAGTACACTTACTATTCACTTTATTAACTACATATTCTCCTTTACACAAACGGCTCGCTGCTCTAAACAGTGAGTCATACTGTACCTAAATAATACATGAATGTAAAACATGCAGACAGGGTTGAGAGGTTCAGTAACTGTTGGACTAAATGGTTGAATGGACAGGATATGATCTAAGCAACTTTGAATGTGGCATGATGGATCCCAGATGTGTTAAATCCAACATTAAAACACATTCATGACTCTGAGAAATCCACTCATCACAGTGCCTTCACTCAATGTTGAATGGTCCCATGAGCAAAAAGCATGAACAAACAATCAGGTTTGTGGGAGAAAAACCCCTTTTTGCTGGGAGAGGTCACAGTTGAGCAAAAAGCTTTCCTCGGGCTTATAGATGACCCACAAAAAAATTCAAGTAACAGCTCAGTATCACAGTGATGTGAAATCAAACAATTAGTCAAGTGGTAAAATGGATAGACCACATCAGCAAAACACCATTTCAGGTTCCACTCTTTGACCACTAAACAAATGAGAAGAAGTGACTGTGGGGGATGCCATGAGTGAAAAGCTCCAGCTAGTCCTGAGGTTTTTAACGTAACAAGAGTGACAATTTAGATTAAACTGCATTAATGGGTGAATGAATGGCACAGCTAAAGATTTCTGAGAAACTATCATATCATCTTAAGACATTTCCATAAACATCAGTGTTGCCTGCTCAGTCCTCTATAAACAATGCTTGGCATGAGGTGAAGCCAAATGTTTACAGCATGAATATAGCATTGTGTTTTCAGACAGAAGTGAAATCCTATCCAGCTCTAAGACCATTAAGGCCTGAGTAGCACAGATATGGATGAGAGTCTGCTTCAATAAAATTATCCAACATGGCTGTAGTCAAAGTACAAAGGTACGATTTAATCCTGCCTCAAAGTACTCCATATTTTATAAAATTTACTGCACATAATGTATTTACAACAAGCAGAACATTAATAGCAATGCTATGAAACCATTTTGTGCTCTAAGGCCAATAATTATCCTTAATTGTACATTTGCTGATATGGTTACAAAAGAGCTTTTGGTGGCCAGTTTGTTTTGCATTTCATCAGCACAAAGAGCTTTAATTAAGAAGCTGTGGTTTGTGTGGTGACTTTTTAAAAACTGTAAATATTGCCCGATGAAAAATGCTCTATATTCATCTATATTCTGTACTACATCAGTCCTATTGCAATTTGGACACACAAGGTATTTGATGACATCTTGTGCAAATGAAAACAGATTTCAGAAATAGAACTTGGTACACTTTCATATCAAGCTATTCACAGCTCACGAAGGCTATTCTATGAATATGAGAAAGGCATGTATGACAGATACCACTGCCTTATTGTTACAAGACATTTACAATACCACATATCTGGCATTTTTTTCATTACATGGAACTGTCATCAGTGTCTGATATGAATGTGTCTTTTGTTAACAGATTTCTTGAATAGGAAATTTGCTATATTGTGGAGGTATAAAAAGAAAGAAACAGTCTTTTGAACATACTGCAGCATCCTGACAAAGGCTTGGGAAAATTAAAGTGAACACGACTTGTCTTCCCCAATAAGTACAGCTACTCCATCTTGCACCTTGATGCCCCTGTGTTTCATGCGAGATGAAAAGTAGAGCCACTTGCTGCACATCAGATTCATTGTGAATGACGTCTCCTGCATTTAAAGGAACATTCAATCTATCATGTGGAAGTGTTTCCACTTTTTTAATGCCGGGTTGTTAATGTTCTATACCAGTATTCTTAGTTCCCTCTGCAGGTGAAATCACTTGTAATTATAGCAGACCAACAAACCATTAGGCTGTAAATAACTTCAGCTGCATACTTCATTTTAATTTACAGTAAATTTTGTATTAGAGTAGATGATCAGATTTTTTTGGATCGTTTGCTGTATACTGCTGTATCGTGAGGAACACAGTTGAGCTACATGATTACCCTACTTAACTGATAATGCTTCAACCTGCAGACTTAAGCATTCTCCTCTGCTGAGGAGCATATTGAAATTCAGCCAGTGAAGACAGACCCACTGACTCTGGGCTATTTAAATGCCCATTTTACCATGCCATACCAACTACTCTGTAGTTTCCCACTTTATGAAAACTGCTTCAAGCAAATGTGGCAGAGCCCAGTGCCCTTCTGCATAGAGCTTTGGCTGAGTCGGCCCCAGCATTGGACCATGCTGGTTTTCATTTTAATAATTCTGCACCAGAACATCTTTCTCTTGTTTTTTTTTCTCCGTTGTTTATGCATAGCAAAGCCACTTCTAGTTTATGTACTTTTACAAATTTGCAGTTTTTTTTTTTTTAATTTATTTTAATAATTTCTTAAAAAGAACTGTGTTGCCAAAAAATAAAAAGCTGGGTTGTATTTGAGGGTAATCATCTTTTTAGGCTTATACATTGTAGTTCTCTTTTTGCTTAAATTAGTAAGGGCCAATATGTTTTTTACTAAGGAACAAGATGTGTTGCCGTTGTGGGGTTTTTTTTTTTCACATTTTAGTCACTCTCAAAAACTGACCCTACTAACACCTTGTAGAAATGGAAATAGGAGAAAAAGTTACAGTCCTCAAACTTCCTCCTCCAAGTGTTTGAATTCGTGCACACTGTGAAGTGAGAGGTCAGTTGCAGCAGATGAAGGTTTCTTAAGTGCAGCCAAGAAGATTGTTTTGATTTCACTCCTCTCACAAATGGTGAGGGATCTTTTAGATCCACCAAAACTCCTATAGGCAGGGTGTTAAAACATATTAAGCTCAGATCTTTTTCATCCTAAAAGTGGTGCAGGGTAGATTTTAGCAGAAGAGGTGGACAGAGAAACTGAAAATATGGAAGTAATTACATAGTCTAAGGTGTTAAAGTATCAAAGATCGAAAGGAAATCTTTCATTTATGCTTTCCACATTTCTCTGTACAAATTATTGAAAAAACTACGTTACATTATACACTTAGCCATTCATAATCAGGCAGTGCTTTGGACATGTATAGTACAGTATAGTGCTCAGTTCTGTGTTAATGAAGTCATTACTTATCCTAATGTTTCAAAGCCATTTCATTTAGCATTATCCCCTGTGAGTTTAGTTTTTTATTAATAATAGGTTAATATTAATATGGGTTTTTACCCCCATTCTTTCTGTCACTCAGTTCATATTGGCTATTGTATTCTGGTATTGTATCCTTGTAAGCACAAAATGTTAAGTTAAAGTATAGCCTCTACTTTGGTCCATGATTGCAGGACAAGTTGCTCATTAAAAACAGATCTTTTTATCTTTAAACTGGGAAAATGCAGCACTTTTATCAGTATGTATGCTGCTTTGTAACAGGCCAATCATGGTGACACTCAAGGTCTGGAGGGGGCTGAGGATGTAGTGTTGGATCTCAGCCACTTTGAAGCCTTCTTTGCAGCTTCCAAACTGTCCATTGTACAGTATGTCAGTCCTAAAGAGTTAGGGAGTCCCAGGAGAGCAGCATTTTAAGCCTTAAGATAGGATGAAAAAGAGGCACTCCCAGTGTCTGAGTTATATTTTGTTTTGAACTGAATTTGTAGTGCTGCTCTTGGGGCAGTCAGCACAATATTGTAAAGTGCTGGAAAGTTGAGTTGTGATACCACAACACCACAGTTCATCAATTGAGAGATGTGCACTCAGAATGAACCTTTACTGCACATTTAAAATGTATGAATATAATACCATGAAATCGAACAGTTCCACCTGTTCATTGCAGATGGAAACAAATTACTGATTTGTAGTACATAATATGCAAAGCCCAACTTGTAGCCACTGGCCATTGTTGTGCATGAAGAACAAAAAGAAAAAAAAAACACCATGATGCACATATTGATTTTGATATGAAGTACACACTCACAGGGAGCATTCAAACAAAAGGTCAAGAAAAAATGAGATGGAACTTTCTTATTATAATACTGACATTTTCCATTACATTCAGAGTCATGAACTGAATCCTTAGTCACCACTACTCCTTAGAGTAATGCAACACGTTTCTTCCATAACTACTTGTTGCTCAAGGACACTCTTTCCCCCTTATGGGTGAAGTGAGGCACAGTAGTTATCTTCTATTACAATGACAGCATACTATGCATTTCTATGGTGTGATGGGAGGAAAAGCCAAACTGGACAGATTTGAATATAAGGGGAGAGAAGCTCTTTTTTATATGCAATGTTTAAAGGCAGAAGAAGATATAAAGAAAAAAGAAGGCTTATTGGTCTGGATTATTACTGCCCTACTTAGTGAGACTGCTTTTGGAATATAAATACGGAATGGGCTCTTCCCTTGATGAGAATAATTATGTTGCTTTTTATTCAATCAGCTTTCCAGCTCAGCATGGGACTCAGGAGTCTGACTTGGATAGATTTTTCATAGCCTTTCAACTGCATTCAGCATCCAGCTAGTGGGAAACTGACATAAGAGGAGCAGGACATTTAGCTAACCCAAATAAACAGGATTACTTTGCAGAACCCAACAGGAGGACACAGCAGTTAATGTGCTGCTGTTTTCTGATATTGTTTTCCTGAAGAGAAAAGGATCCTCCACTCTAACCATTATGTGCCATAACAACATGTTTGTTTGCTTCACCCATGATCCTTCTTGCCTCTTCCCCCATTCCCATCAACAAATGACTTCAGGAAAGAGTGAGTTTAGCTACATGACACTGCTACAGCCATGAAAAAGGAGTAAAAAAAAATACTCCCAGCTCTCTCTGGCACAGCCATACATGCATTTTTACAAGGGCCAGATCTAAACACTTACTGTACATAATGAAGAAATCCACCATTACAGGTAGATGTTGTGAATTAATGAAATCCAGTGAACACAGGTCAAGCCACCAGAGTAGAAAGGACCATCCATTGTGCTTTATAGTATTAGCAGACACTATTTGTAGGGCTGTAAAAAAAAATGCCAAAAAGGTGTTGTAAGGTCATCTGTATAATACCAGGACTTCTCAGCCAAAGCCTAATAACTGACGAATTTCAAACTGGCATTTTCCACCTCATGAAACTGGCTATTTGAAATTACAGTAGGTAGCTGCCTGGCTAGCTACTGTAATTTCAGTTGTTATTAAAGCTAAAGTTCAATATTAAATTTAAGGCATTTACTTTGCTGTTATCAACCTTTGAAACAATCCTGAATGACAAGATAGTGATGTAGGCTAAACCAGCACTGTAGCCACAGTAAAACACAGTCAGTACTGGTGCTTCTGCTGTTCATTTACACTAACAGACTTCAAATAAAATGACTTTCCAAAATTATCCATTTTTTTTCCCGATCGTTCACCCCCACTTATTAGACCAAGACCATGTAGTACTGATAACACATCAATGCATTACAACTCATCACAAACAAATGTATTGTGGGTAATTGCCCACACAAAGTTTGTACAGTACATTTGTTTTATATAGGACATATATCGTCATGCAAACATGGCGTATTGTGGAAGAACTTTTCTTTTTTTAGGTCTTGGGTAACATATGGTTCATTTGATTATTTATTTATTTATTGTTGTAAAATACAAAGACAAAACGGAAATTGCAATTATCACATTGCTGGGCACAGTGACTTTCATTTGTTTTGACATTATTCCTTGTACTATGTATAGAATTGAAAGCGTTGCCATAATGTGTTGCCATGTGGGAAGAGTCATGGAGCCAGAGGCTAACAGACAAGCCAGTCGAAGCCAAAGTCAGAGCCATGTCCGCCCTTCACATGCACACCCAATGCACACATCAACAAGCCTACAGTACATTTTCAGCTACTGACTTTCATTGCAAATGACTGTTCTCTGAATGTGTCCAGGCTAAGTCCATTTATCACACAAAAGGGGGTTTACATCATGTGTTTTGCAGATTTATTAATAGTAATGAAAACTGTGATCTATATGCTCATCATTTCTCACAGTTTTTTGCCTAAGAAGCAGGTTTTAGCTCATAAATTTGAGTACAGTAGCTTGTGCCTATGGTGCATGAAGAGGAGGGTTTACTCCTACAGGGACTGGCCTTAGGCAGACTCAGTAATAGGATATGGTCTACAGCTCCACCTTTTCCTATTTCTCTCCTTGGATCAGCTAGACAGCATAACATGAGAGGCTGCAACAGGGAGGTAATGGGGAGGTAGTGGTTTGAGAGACAGCAATGATCAGCCCCGATTTCATGGGTATTATTCCAGCAGCCATTTAAAAATCAAACATCACCACTATTCTCTCCAGTGGGAGGAAGCAAGAATTTGAAAAATGACAAAAGGCTTCAAGGACAAGACCAAGCAAAAGGACCCTGACAGCCTAACTTGTCGTAGTTTTCCAGAGGATGCGGCAGTGTCAAATATGATTATTTTTTTTGACCCCAACAGAGTGACAGTGTGGAAAATTCCTATGGCGATTCTATTCCAGAAGGGTATCTCTGCACATTAAGTGACCTATATTAAGTATAAACAGTGTTTGACAGGTAATTATTTGAGACAATAAAATGGTAAGGAAAAGTTGCATGTATGTGAGTGCAAAGCTGAGTCAAGCCTGCAGTGTGCCTTGTGCTTGGCGCTCATCTGAAATATAGATCATTTTTATTTCAACACTGAACCCCCACTTATCTTTTCAAATACACTGTGCATTCATGGCAGTGTACATGGTTTAGTGCAAATCTATCTTGATAATTGTCATATGCCAAGTGGAGTGTGGACAGAGTGAAACATGGTCACACACCACCTAATATATTAAGATGAAAATTTAGTTTCATCGGCATTCACAACATCCGTGTACTGTAAATCATGTAAATTGAAAATGTGCTCTTTTGAGCAGTGATATTGCAGACTGCAGTGACAAGGAGGATATAATCATGAGAATGGAAGCATTAAAATGAGCATTAATATTGAATGGATCCGTCAATCTATTCTTGTCCTATCTTCACCATATTTATAGTCTTCTTACCTAATCACTCCACGTAGTACAATATGCATATTGATTTTTGTCAGTATTGTCAAGTACGCATGTGTATATGTGTGTTACCTTGGGGTGCTTGTTCACTAATAGAGTTCTTTAGTCACAGATCTGTGTGACAGGTGGACCTGCTGGCCTCTAGTGTGTGCTCAGTACAAGTGCTCTCCTGGGTGAGAAGCTGTCACATCCACTTACACAAGGGAACAATTCTTCAGTCTCTCTTCCTTTAAACACAACTACCTTCCACCTTCTTCCAAAAACACACCACCTTTACAGTTTCACTCTTTCAGATTCACAATTCAGCCTCCCGCACCTCTCAGCAGCACGCAAACACACATTGTTTGCATAGCCTACAGTGTGCACAAATAACCCTAACAAAAATATCAGTATGGTGTAAAGTTCATTGGAGACTCTGCTACTGGAGAGTTGAAATTTGCTGAAAATTAACTAGCGCAGATGTATGCTGGTGTCTAAAGGATATTTTGGCTTTCACGTTTGACCATAAATACACCCACACTGAGTAGCCTACAGTACATAATATGCATGCTTTTGCTAGAGAAAACTGTGAAGTGCATTATGGTCTATGCTGTTGAGAGCTGTCTCAGCAAAGAAAAGTTCTTTTCTGTGTTTTATACTTGGCAGACGAACCACGTGGGAAAGAAAATGTCATTTTTGTTCTGCATCAGCTGTATGTCACCATAGGGAAATATTCCTACTACGCATGCTTTCCAGAACACTCACTGTAGGCTACTAATTATGTAGTTTGAACTCAGGCATAAAGGAGAAAAGAGGCCCATGAATTTATGAGTAATTGCAGCCACATATTGTGCAACATGATTAAAGACATGAAAATTATTTTTTGAAGTAGCAGTGGCAGTATGTCCTTGGACAAGTGGCCATTGAGGTCTATCTCAGATCATGTGCACTGACACTGGGGATTATACAGTACATCTGATTAAATAGTGGTTATGTCGAGCAGGCACCATATATCTTTTCTGTTACTTCATATTTTTTTCAAAGACAGGAAGAAACAGCTAGACTGGCTGTGTCCAAAGGTAACAAAACCCACCTAGCAGAACCTCTAAAGGCCACTAATTAACACATTATATGTTCTTTGTTAAATCCGCACAAAAACCACAGTGTCAAAATAACATGTTTATATTATTTGCTTTTTCAGCAGGCCAGACAAGACAGTACAAAGTAATTGCACATGGCCAATAAATAGTTTAGCACATAAGCCCCCAAAGCATTGCAATATGTTTTGTAGGTGAATTTTGTTATCTGTGGACAGAAACAGGCTCGCTGTGTCCTGTTTTGTTTTTTTTTTCTACAGTCTTTGTGCTAAGCTGACAAGCTGTTGGCAGACCTCCTTTTATACCGACAGTAAGAGTCCTTCTATCAACAGTAACGTTTGACCACAGAGTGAGGAAGTATATTTCCTGCAATGTCACACTATTATCTTAATACAGACTGTATCCAATTGACCATAGTGTGATGTTGTTTGTTTGCCCCTGGTGCTGCTATTATTTGGCTTATAGCAAACAGCGGTGGTCTTGGATGTAGTATCTGGATAGCGAAGAGAAAAGATGCTTTATTAAATTTTAATGTCTCTCAGTTAGCTACCTAACAATGCCCCAAGCCAATTTTATAAGACTGTTAATAGAGGAATGACTGATAGAATTGTGAATAGTCTCAGACATTTGGTGGAGAGCTCATACTGTGACAGTGCATCCAACATTAAGTTAATATTATATAATGTCAGTAGGATTGTCAATCAGAATGTAAAGATGTGGGTTCATGTGAAATCTGTAGTTGGCAGGGATGTCAGTGTTTCAAAGCACATTGGCACCATCCTGAGGCATGTCAATGTACCTGCAACTTTAAAAAAATAAAAAGACCAGCAGCCTTATTCTTAAGGTATCTTGTACTAACAACGGGGGAATATAGTCAAATATGTAAAAGAAAACTAATTGAAAGACCTAATTTGTGTTACACTCATTGTTTATAAGGGTTTATAACATATTACTGTATCTACTGCATTACCATATAACTGCATCTATGTACAGTGCCCAAACGTGTCGCATAGCTAGACTTTATTTTAAGTACTCCAAGTCCTAGCAGTTCGAAAAACACTAGGTCATCCACCTCCCATAATGCAACTCAAGTGCATCTTTCAACACGTATGCTTTGCCTGATAAACACCTGTGTCTTTCAAACTTAAGTTCTCCAGTGTGTATGCATTAACTATGTAATTCTATTGTAAGGCTTTACTAAAATAACCTTAATGATTTTATCAGGGTTAAATTCTTTGATCCCTCCAGATCCACAGTAGCCCCTACCTGACCGTTTCCACTCACTAGCATGAACTGATCTCTGTGTCTAAAAATGGTTGAATGCCTTTTTAACAAACTGATTTTTCTCTGCTTTCTTTTTATTTTGTCTTATTTTCATGTCTTCTGTTGTTTCATCATTGCTTTGATTGTCTGGTAACAGGGACATCTGTTGTCTCTTGGGTACCCTTTGTATGGCCTTTAATACTGGTCTTTCTCTTTTAGGCCACCAGGTGGCTCTTCATTCTGCCAACAAGGTAATAGAAAGAATGAGCAGGTGCTTGTTTCTTTCTCTAGGCCCAGCTCCAACACCAGCCTATTTTTGGAAAATGAAGAGGAATAAAATGTTTTCAGGACTGAACTGGTGTGTGAGTGTCTATTTAAGAGTGAATGGGTGAACAGAGTGCAATGAAAAGGACGTGCTTGGCACTAAGGCTAAAGGGGCAATATTCAATGGCTCTTTACCAGAGGCTTATTTATTAGTGGAAGTACACTAACAAAAGGGCTGCATCAAGTAATACTTTATGTTGTGGATTCATTCAATTGGTGGAAACAGTTTTTTTTTTTTTTTTTTAATTTGAAAAAAAGTGCTCTATTCCTGTCTCGTTAGAGAGATTCATGGTAATCATTTATGGCAAAATACAGCAAGGAGAAACATCCTCATTCCAAAAGAAAAGAAATGCAGTCAAAAGCCTATATGAAACCACACTATCTGAAGTACATGGTGATATGTGTGTTAGTTTAATTAGTTTAAATAGTCAATTGTTTTTTTGTAACAAGTGTTATCAACTTCCACATTTCATTTGACCTTTTCTTAGGATTTTTCCTATTTGGAAATTCCATATACAAGACCAGAATCAGATAACTGCATTATTAGATGATGCTGTGCAACTGGAGACTTGTGATTCTGCTGTCAAAGAACTAATTAATGTTTCCTTAAGGGGGTTGGTGGTGGGGGTCCTTTCGCCTCAGTGACCAGGATTTGGCAGAAAGTAATTGACACAAAAGAGTGTTTGGGATTTCCTCTGTATGCTGGCTTTGGTTTTCAGTTGCAACTTGGGCACTACGGTGTAAAGTAAAATGTGATTTACCTGTGGAATATGTTATAAACACACTCTACCATAAATATCACTAATATCTTGTCAGCTGACATGACCGATGTTGATTTTTTTGGGTAGTTTATTGTGATTCATGCCTGTGAAGGATCTGGCCACACAACTCTTGTTTTAGTGTTGCCACATTATTCACCGTGATATGTGATTCAGTGACTGACCTTGGTCTAAACAAGAATATGTAGACATGTTGATCAATATTTATAGTGAGGCAAGTGCTATGGCTCATAATAATAAAATATTGATCATACTGGTCAACATAATAGTTGGAAGTCTCGAGGGATTTCTCTCTCACACCCTAATTTTATGTTTAGTGCCAATGCTGTGTTTTCTCCTCATCACTGATGAGTAGTGCCAGTGCAAGTTGATGGTTATACTATCTAGACTTCGAGATATCTTTCTCTGAGTTCAGCCATATTAGTGAAATAGTTATAGCAGATTGTAAACTCAAACTGAACCCAATGGACAAACACCTTGTGGAAGAGATGGGTTATAATCAAAAATTCAGTTTGAATGCTTTGCCTGTAAATATTTTCTTTTCCCTCTAATGTTGATGCTAGCAGACATCCTATTTCCTTCGCTTTGGGAGTTGAGGCTGATGGTTTGCAGCATCTGCAGTAGGCTCCTGTGGGTTTCAACCTGACAGCTTGTCTCTATGAAGGCTTGGTAATGAGAAAGACTGTGTTCATTCTGTCTACATGTGTCAGAATGACACACACACAAGTGTTTTAGGAGCTTGTGTACACTGTGGTTTCCCTTTAACTTTGCTTGACAAGTATAGCAACTGAACACCAGTAACAACATTCAGACATTTATCCACTCTCTACTCTATTTGTCTGAATGTGAAGTTATGATCACCAGCTTTTAGGTGTTTCTTTGTTGGCTTATGGCACATAACTTCATGTGCATGACAAATATGTCAAAAAAATGCCAAGCAACAACTTCTTTGGGTGCTGTTTTCAAAAATCCTAGTGGTCACAAAACTGTATCTTGAATAAAAAGGATTAGCACCCATGATAGTGATTTTGAATGTAGCGGTTGCAGAGCTATGCATATGAAGAACCAAAACACATATAGGGTCAGTTTTGTTCATTAAAACTTCTTTCATTTAAGCATCAATTGATTTTTTAGCACCTGGGAGTAGTACAAAAAGTTATAAAGACAATACAGAGTCATTATCACCTACCAGAATTGATATGGAGCGCATCTTAGCAAATAGCGCAGTATTAGCATTCATTTGACCAAATGTTTTTATTGAACTGGCAAATATATAAGTTTAATTTAGTTGTTTTGGTTGGTATTTCCTAAGGGAAAGGGCTCTTTAACTGCTGAATCCTATGATAAGGTTGATAGGTGTGGTGGGACTGAACCAAAACTTTGAATTTGCAGTGTAGAACCAATGCAATGAGCTCAGAGACATTTAAAACCTCAGTAAAATTGCAGGCACTTCAGAGTTTGTGATAATCCTCTGTGGGGTCATCCATACTAGTGTCGGCTTTCACATTTCACACAATCGGGATCCATAATTAACATGGACATATTAATAAGCATAATTTTAAAATTAATTTGAGGAAATTAATAAATAGTAAAAAAATATATCAAATTTTTTTCATAGTCTTTCAAGTTTCTGGGATCAGTTTGTAGTAAATTATAACATGTTTTTTTTTTTTTCTAATTATTGTGATTTTTGCCTTGTCTTGCATCTACTACTAGACTCTTGTCTACTAGGACTCAAAATTCAACAGGTGTAATGGGATGTAAGTGGCAATCCTGCCTGGGCACTGGGCAGGATTGCCACAAATTATTTTGATTGTGTGATAGAAGACCCACCAAAATGTTCTCTAGCTGTTTTTGGTTGGTTCTTGGTTTTAAGACTGCCACCATGTAAACAGCTAAATTATTATACTTTCTAACTAAGATATTTTTACTAAAGATGTCAAAAGGAAAATCATCAGTGAGCTAAGCTTTGAATAAGAGTATCTCAGTATATTGCAGGAAGTATAAGAATAGAAGTATTCTGTATTTCAGTGGTCTAATTATGACAGTTACAACCTGATGGCATGATCAGTTTGAAGCCTGTAGTGCTGTTTATTTGAGGTGAATGAAAATCCAACCTAATCTAAAGGCAAGGCAGGCACAGACATTGAAAGCCTTACTTGTATTCTTTTTTTTTTTTTTTAGATTTTTTTTTTACTTAATGTGAACCCCCATCTAACCATTGTTAAACATCATTTAAAACCCCACAAAGTGCTGCAAAGTGCTTTTTTATTTTCTCTGTGGTTGAAAAGGGATTTCAAAATGTCATGTCCTTGAGCCTGCCTTGCAATAAAGGCTGAAACTAAGTAATAGTGATCACTCAGTGGCTTCTCTGTGTTCTAAGTTGGCCCAGCATATAGAAAGCCTTTTAATTAGTCAGCACTCTCAAAGAGGACAGCTTGTAGCTGACTTCTTTCAGTCTATGATCCTACTCAACACACATATGAATTGATTGCATAAATAACAAAGCATTTGCCCTGTCCCGTGGGCATTTTTTGTATATTTTATTGAAGACCTTTGTAAACTGCTAGATTATTACAGTAGAGTATTATAGATTATCTAGAGGTTCAGTCGCGGCAACTGGACTTCTAGTTTTTAGGTCGAAACGTTTCATTACTCGTCCGAGTAGCTTCATCAGTTTAAGAGAAAGCTGGTATGGAAACTCAATTTATCTTTCAGGTTGGTTTCACTCCACCCCTAGCCCAAATAGACTCATTAGGTGAGCTATGTAAATCGGGTGAGTTGGTCTCTGAGTTGTTTTCACGTCACACCTGGCCTGAATAGGCTCGTTAGGTAAACAATAGAAGTGAGGTCAGGTGAGGGTCATTGGGATCTTATCGTAGCCTCATGTGACCCCCTCTGATTTGCTAACTGGCTGCAGACTGTGTCCTCCCTGGAAAACATTTGATGTGTTCCTTAATTTCCTGGGAACAGATGAAAGGGCAGCCTGGTAGATTGAAGAAAGGTTACGTCTGAGCCCTCCACCCCTGTTAAGTGAGGGTTTTTCCACTTGAACATATTTAGCTTCTCTGACTCCTCTCTCAAACCACCTATCTTCTCTGTCTAAAATATGTCTTCAAAAGAGTGTCCTGTCTCTTTTAAATAGAGGTGCACAGCTGACTGTGGTCCTGAGGAGCTGCTCCTCCTGTTAAGTGAAGAAGAACCCTTTTTTTTTTTTTTTAACTAAACTTTACAACTTTTTTTTGTTGTTTTGTTGTTAAATGTTTTATACCCTATTTTTTTCATACTTTATTTCTGAAAGGATCTGAATACTTCTTCCACCAATTTTTCATAGACCGTATTCTCTAGAAATTTAAGAGAGCCAGTCTCTCAATATCCATAATATGGATTTGCAATCACCAGTTCTGACTTGTAGTATTTTAGAAATAAACAATCATATGACATGTCAAACTTGAATGTTAAAAGCTAAAATTCCTTGAGCTGATGTAACAGGAGGCTGTAGTTGCATGAGACTGTGGATGCAGTCCAAAAACCCTGGAAACTACAGTATGTGTGTTGACTTACGCAGATCCTTTACAATCATTCCACAGTGTTTAGTTGCTATGAAAGCAAGATATTTATGATCTTGGTTTATCAGGGTCAGATCACAAATTGGTCTCGAGACAACGGTAGCGTGCCTGGTGAGGCTGTCTTTTCCAGGAAGAACAGGCACCAAATGGCATTCTCATTTTACAGGTGGACTTGAGGGAAGATATGCCATATGGAGGTAGACTGGTCATCCTTCGGTTTAAGACTCCACAACAACAGGGTATTAAAAACTTAGAATGCCACTGTACATGTTGGTCACATTTTACATAAATATGCAACACACGGCTGAGATTCAGTGTAAAAAGTGTGTGTGAGATAAAGAGAAAAGATGGTTGCTTGTTTACCATTGTGACAACAGAGGAATACAGACAGTGAGAACCAAAATGCATATACACAGGAAAGTGGGCAGATGCAAATAACTAACTAAGGCAGGCAGGTAGGCAGATACAAAACAGGTAACAGACAGATTGGTAAGTATGGACGCAAAATGTACAGCATGAAGTAGAGCAGAAGTCCACAGGATATGAAATATTTCGGAATACTGCAACTCATGTGTGAGAATTAATAAGGGAAATGTCAACAGGTAGTTTTTGATGTGTACAGATGGAAGATCTGGTGACTGGGAAAAGGAGAAAAAGTTCAAGGATAGACAATGGCAGGGGATAGAAAAATAGGTCAAAATCAACATGGCTGAAACAGGTATCATGACAGCCAATTTTCAAATGAGTGATTACACTGTTTTGCTACAGGTAGCTGCTTTGTGGGTTTTTTGCATACCTGCTGTCTTCCATTTGTTAGATTAATGTGAATAGCTATTTCCCCAGATACTCTATAACAGTATTAGCAGTGGAAAACTCTTATCTACCCACTGAATCTCTTTGAAGTGAAACAAATTGACTGAGATGGAAAGTGAGACAAGAGAAATGGTCTTAAAATTAAATCCCCAGTAGGTGACTGCAACTGGGGACAATGACTTATGCTGAAGATGATGCGATTTCCCCATAAAGGCACCTTTTGCCATTGGGTATAGTCACATGATACTATATGATATTATTTGGGTGTGTTCAAAAACCAATAAACATTTTGTTTTATACAGTGAAACATATGACTGAGTAAAAAAGGTACATTGGTTTTTGCCCTGCATTTCTACCCCAGCAATGAAGCCCCTTGCTCAAGCTAGTCCAAGTAGAAAATGTACTTCCATACTCTCTGGATGACTGAATAGGACTAATGAAGCTCACATTTCCTCTCTCCACAGCAGAAAACATCCAGATCTCGTCAAGTTGTTTTGTGCAACATCACTCTAATCTCCAGGTCTTCTGAGTGCTTCTGAGAGACAGCCAAGAAGGCAAGAAGAGTGGAAGAAAAAGAAAGTATGTGTGTGTGTTCAACAGATCATAAGATTTGCAGAGCCAAGGACTGGTCAGACAATACACAGGAAAAAGTTGCACTAATGGGGAAACTGAGTATATGCAGTTTGGACTCTGACATCCTAATTTCTTACAGCATATTCTTTAAACCTCCACACAGAGGTACTGGAAGTGTCCATAATATAATCAGAACCAAGAGGGAGACTAGAATCAGAGCCTGCAGGTGGGGTTGATTAAATACCAAGCAACTGCAGTAATGATGCAGCGATGTTTGCAGTGTGAAGTGTAGCTGCAGTCGCAGTGAGTAAAAGAACACGCAGTCTAAACAGATTAAATATACAGTACATTATTTTAAAAAGTATATTGATAATGCTGTAAGGAAATCAAATTTGTCTCAATGAGACTTTTTTTAAAAATCTTTTTTCTCTATTAACTTCATTTTGTAGTTTTTGATAGCAAATATATATAAATATTTAGTAATTGCCAAACAAAACTTCAGTAAGTACATTGCAGTTTTTTTGTGTTCAGTAATTTTGATGAAGTAATAAAGATTGCAAATACACACAGTTGAGTGAACAGCACTGCAACTGTGTATTTTTAGGTTGTCATGGGAATATTGCAAAACTTTATACATTGCCTTGGGTTATTATTTAATTTAGGACATTCAAATGATATGCTGTAAGTGAATAGAGAAAAGTAGAGTTAGAGTGTAAGCCCATTGTCAGTTTGGTTGTCTAAATTCTGCATTTCTCTCTGAGTGAGACTGAAGAATGACCCTGTACTTCTGTATACATTAGTTGCAATGCACCAAATGATTAATAGTTAAGCACCAAGCATCATAATCCCATTACCTAGGGGTTCATCTGCCTGTGGTTGTTGATATTGATATTGCTACTATATTTAAAGTAAACCAGTAGAAATCAAATTAAACAGACAACTGAAAACTTGGGTGTTGCAGTCAGAAGACAAACCTATCAAGGCTCCATTCTTGTATCAGGTTACAACAAGGCACAACAGAAGAAATGATTCAAACATTGTAAGTACCTTTATGATCTGTTGAAATTTGGCTGTACCAGAGGACAGGATACACATATACATTGTGTCCCATTCATGAGCTTATTCAGCCTAATCTTCAGTGACTAAAGTGACTCATTAAGGGCTCTGCTGGTGATCGCAGAACTTACTGTGCCTTTAGAAACCTGTATAAAATCTGTATTTGACATCTGATGAATGCCATGATATGAAAAATAGCAAATAACCACTTGTTATTAAGCAGCTAAAAAAAGTAAAGTGTACTGTGCAATATAGTATAGTATTATATATATATTGGCTTTATATCAAGATATAACATTTTCTATGCTTTTTTATGTGGGCTGGTTGGTTTAACATATTCCAGGTGAGGTAAGAATAGAGACACAGTGAACTAGGTAGGAAAAACAGAAGATGCAAACAGACACCAGGCACTTTATTGCTGTTTTATCACTGGTGTACGCTTCTGCCTCATATGGAAGAAATTATTACTTGGAAAATCATTCTGGTTGCATGAATGTTGGATGCATTCTATTCGTGCCATCCTCATGCATGAATGCATGATTACGAGATCTTACAGTTAGTGGCTTGTTTTTCTCTCTCTGTCAAAGGTCAAATGAGCTTTCAAAGGCAGATTGTTCCCATTTGCTTCATTTACTTCAATAAGAACCAACCCTTTAACAAGTGCTGTCTATCTGAAAGAGGCCACTGATTTGGCTCCTTGTCAAGCCTATAGATTATATAACAGCATTGGGATTCTCTTCACTGTGGCATGTTAAAAACTTGGCATGGTGGAGGGCTTAACAAAGGCTGTAGCCTGTGTCTAATGAAGCACAGCAGAGTAAGGAAAACATGTTTGTTACCAGAGACAGTTTGCTTAGTGCTGCCTTTGGTAAATCCCCAAGCTTACAGCTGGGGTTGAATACTGAAAAAAGTATAATTGACTGGTTGTGGATTACCATTGTATGAGTTAAACATTTGTCATGGTATATTTTTATGTATTTCTATGATTGATTTTATTATATGTATTTTTTTTTTTTTTACATATGAGTGAAAATCACAAATGCACCAATGTATTTTGACAGTGGCAAATTAATGTTGCTCTTTGTTTTACCAGAACAGTTGGTGTTGTAAAGCACATTTCAGATTATCCTACGCAGCAGCAGCCTTGTTGTTTTCCATAACTGCCAAAATATTAAATGAGACATTTTAAATTCAATATCGTGAGAAGTTCTCAGAATTGCTCTAAACAAGGTGAGCTGCGCCAAATTAAGACATCCTTGTAAATGCACATTAAGAATTCCCTTTTAACAAATTACTTCACTTTAAACTAAACAGCCTAATCTGGAAGACAGTTCTCTAATCAAACAGAAGTCACACTGTATCAGCAAACATTAATTGATCCAACTGTAATTTAAATGCATGCAAATCTGAAGAATTAAGGCAAGCTTTTAATTAGTAAAGGAGGGACTCCTCTGATGTATCTGAGCTGCCTGGAGGAACTACAGAAAAGAACTTCACACGATACAGAGAAACTGTTTTTTAACGATTTATGTAGCTCATTAATATTAAGGTTTGTAAAGAGTGCAGATTTAAATTTCACTGTGAAAGGAGTAAGCCTAATGGCCATATTTACCATTGTAAATAAAACTGTATCACATACAGTACATCATTTTCAAATTATGCATATGGCACAGGTTGCAATGGAAGGCACTTGTGTTTATTGTCTTATCCATGGTTTTTGTTTTGTTTTGTTTTACTTATTGAAAAGATATTGCTGAAGAGAATTTTCAGATTTGTATGAAAAAAAAAGCTTTTATGTTGTGTTTCCCTGAAGTGAACAAGAACTACTGAAGATTTCTTATTTATTTTAGGGAAGCAGATAAAAAAAGATCGTCCTGCCAACTGTGCCAGTCTGTGCTGTTGTTTTTAATGGACATGCAAGGGGACACAGTCTGGCACTGGTGAAGACTGATGACAATATATCTTCCTCTTCTTTCAGAGTAGTATGTCCTTGCAGCTTAGCTGAGACTACAACATCTCTTCTTTACGTAACAAAAATATTCACCTCTGTAATTTATGGTGTCCCAGGATGGATCACATTACTCTGATGTGCAGTTGTTTGCAGTATGCATCCATGATACCCCTCACAGTGACTCTACGTGTCAAAACTCAAGAGGTTACTGTCTTACCACCTTCATGTGTATCCAGTAGAGTACAGGTTAAGCCTAACCAACATTTGACCTTCCATTTTATTTAAAAAAATGTAATGCTACATGTTACATGTTATTGCATCTGCATTACATGTCTTGTGCAAGTGAGTAATAGGCATATTATTGCACTCACATGGAGGACAAACATAAGTCACCAAAGTTTGTTTTCAGCATTGTGTTCAACTGCAACCTAAGCTAGATTACTGATAGTGCAATGTCAAAAAAACACATAAGTAAATTAAAAGAAGGATAAAGGAAGAAGAGATTAAAAAGAGTTTCCATTTTAACAAAACTGTCTTATTAGGAAACATTTGTGCGAATAAATAATGTGATAAAAATGTATTTTTAAAATGTTCCTTCTTTGTTTTTTATTTGATTTTGATGTTATACAGGGCCCCATGTTATCTCAAAATCATTGTGTTTTTACTTATCATACTCCACTTATGTGGGGTATGTAGATTTGGCCAGACAAAATATCCTGTATGGTGCAAGTGTATTTGATTAATATAATCATCAAAAATATTGAGAATGAAAGAAAATTACATTTATAGCTAGATGGTCCACACCCTAAAAAAAGAAGTTAAGTGTGTTATGAGTTTGTAGGAAGAAGTGTCTCAAATGCTCACTGCAGACCAAAACGTTGATCTGTATTGGTCACTTACAGTAAAGTGTATAACCCTTCACAGGCTAGCAGTCCCTGTTTCCTAAAGATCAATATCAGAAGGGGATTGAAAAAAGGCAGGTGCAGTTTTTCCCTTTAGTACTTGAACTGACGAAAAATACTGTAGCAAAGTACTTTTATTTTGGTGATGTGAGGAAGATTAGATTTGATTAGATAACAAAGTCAGCTTAGATAAACAGATAAACAGAATTCCTCCTGTAGGAGCCTTGTACAAACACTAAAGCACTCGATCCGGATTGAACAGAACAGGAGTTTTGTTTGTTTGTTTACATCAAAATAAACATAGTTTACGTTTGGTCGATGCTGATGTTAATTCTCAGATTGTCAGTTTGTTGGTTGTGTTTTTTAGTGAAAACACAGAGAACAAGACCATATTTTAATAAGCTGCACAATAAGAATAAGCTGGAGTATTTTTAACCTCTTCACACAGTGTTGTACATTTTAAATGTGCATATTTTACAAGTAGACAATGTATTGTCTGAAAATATTTTATTTGTAAAGTAACTACAGTTGCTATTTTTTTTAGAAGTAATACATGTAAATACTATAATAGTAGTAATAGTAAATAATACAAATAGACTAAAAGGGAAATATTTGTCTAAAAATTTGAAGTTCACTAGTTCATTACTTGTTAAAATATTATCCAACACTGATTTTTATCCCATGGTATGTTTCCTCTCTAATGATTTTGCAGTAGTAGTGCTATAACAGCTGCATGTTGCTGTTCTAAAGTCGTTTAGAATGACAATAATTTAATATGTTTGAGAGTTTTAAAGTTGAGTGAACTGAAATAGTCAATATGTTTTTTAATATAGAAAATGTAATCTAAGGAGTATTTTTGCAGTCCTCCAAATATCAGTGCTTTTGTAAACATTGTGCTTACCTCAGCAGGTTTTCAGAGCTTTGAAATAACTAAGATGCTCAGTCTGAGTCAGTGTAAGGTCCCACTTCATGCAACAGCACTACTGTTTGCACAGCAAGCAAATCTTATGACTCCTCCCCCCTAGAAGACTGTTCAGTTCCCATGAGGTGATGCCCGGCTAGCAACTTAATAAAGCTGCTGGATGCAATCCCAGGGCACAATGTGTGGATCATGTTTGTCTGACAGATCTGGTCTCTGCTCCACTCCTGCGTTCACACATCCTGCTGCTTTTCTGTAAGTACTGCAGGTCACAGCAATTTCAGATTTTTAAATGTGATGAAGGGAGATATGTCTCTGCTGATTGAATAACTCACAAGGACTATTGAAAGAAAACACATCACACCCTATGGAGACAGAGAGAAGGCGAGCATGTTATTGCATTAGGTAAGTTTTAGCATTGAAACCCAGAAAAAGAAATGACTGAAGTTGTCACTGCAGTGTTGTTGCCTTAGTGATTTGCTGCATAAACTGTAATCATAATAATTTTTTATTTTCAACATGTACCGTAGATGCTAAGTACTCCTTAGCATTCAATAGTTACAAAAAAAGTCAGTTTTTCTTTATCTTGGTTAAAATTCAATGAGCGACAACAATCAAACTTTAGGTGTAATAATTTGCTCTATAGACAATGTTTAAAGAATGCTCTTTATGGTATTTGGTGATGGAAAGTCACTTGCTTAAATCCCTAGTAGAGTTATAAATGCTGTGCCCAGAGGCAGCCGTCCTGATAGGGTTCAGTACATTTTCAGCCACATACACTCACCAGGAATACATAAGTAGGCTAATCATTTTTGTCATTATTCTTTTTGCCAGGAGGTTCCTGTCCCGGTGTAACTGTCAGAGCATAATGGTGGCATTTAAAGGGATCTGGACCAAGGACTTCTGGAGGGCTGTGTCTGGAGAATACCTGGCCACTCTCATCTTTGTCCTTCTTGGTCTGGGCTCCACAATCAACTGGGCTGCAAATCAGGAGACGTCTCCCCCAGTTAACATAGTCCATATCTCTTTGTGCTTTGGCTTCACCATTGCCACTATGGTGCAGGGTTTTGGCCACATCAGTGGTGGACACATTAACCCAGCTGTCACAGCAGCCATGGTCGTAACTAGAAAACTGAGCCTAGCAAAAGCATTATTCTATGTGATGGCTCAGTGCCTGGGAGCTATTACTGGAGCTGGGATTCTCTACCTAGTCACACCTGCTGCTGTTAGAGGGTCCCTTGGATTGACCACAGTAAGAATCTGACCATATTCATCTGTATTTGTGTGTATGATGATTATGATGTTTTCTTACATTTTATAAGGAAAATCTTCTGTTTCCAAGGTGAACTCCAACATCTCACTGGGACATGCCCTTCTTGTGGAGCTTCTTATCACATTTGAACTGGTTTTCACTGTTTTCGCCACCTGTGATCCCAAGCGGTCAGACCTAAAAGGCTCTGTTGGCTTGGCCATTGGCTTTGCTGTAGTGATTGGTCACCTTTTTGCAGTAAGTACCTCAGTGGGTTAGATAAGAGATACTGTAGCTAGGAAATAACAATTAGGATAAGAAGACTAGGAAAATATTTACAAAAGGAGTTCAGATATTTTGGCTTGTTACCCTGTCACGTACTCCAGCAAAATTAAAAAATGACCATCAAGAGGATGTAGATTATTTACAGTGAACTTATACTTAGGTATACCAGCAGTCTATGTACAATACAACTAACCAACCTTCTATATTCTAATTGACATAATCATATGAGTCAACTGTAACACCAATTTAAAGAAAAAGATATTATATTTGACCCAAATGTCACTTTATCATGCACAGAAAGCTGAAGAAGCAGAATTATTGTGAAACAGTAGCAGCACCAAAGCATCTATTCTTCAGTGCGTGATATTGCACACTTAGTTATTCACACCCGTGTGCACATCTTTATTGGAGACTACAATTGCATGGCAACCATTCTCTTGGGGTTCCCTGAACCCTGCAGAGTAAATGAGTGCCCCGGGAAATAGATGTTACCTCATTCACTGCACAACCGGTTGTTTCTTTGGTCTGTTTATCAAACGCATACATACATATATTTTGACTTACGTAAGATATATTCTTAATGTATACGATATTCTCACACTAATTATGTTTAATCATTTAGACTGAAAACTATGCATTTGTGTGTCTTCTAGATTCCTTATACAGGAGCCAGTATGAACCCTGCTCGCTCCTTTGGGCCTGCAATGATCACACTTAACTTCGAGAACCACTGGGTAGGAGATACTTATCCTAATTTTATTTTCATGAGTTTGCATAATCAAAATATTACCCAGTAATAGTGAACATGTTCCTCTTCAGTATCAGTGATAGTGCTGAAGAGTTTTTATATGTAATAAATCAGTGTACTGTTTCAAATATTATGTCACGGTATCATGTTAAAATTCTTCTAATTATTTTGGACCTCTTATTTTACTGTCATGAAGAGGACAGGCTCTAGCACAGTAAGTTAGAATGGCATGTTGAAACCTGGTAAGGCCACAATTTCAGCACCATTGCCAGAACAGTAAAAACAGGTGTGGCCTTAATTCAAAATCAATGAAAAGCCTTTCACCCCTAGCAGTAAATTCAAAGGTGAGATGGCTTAAATGCTTACTAAAAACCATTCCTTTGATGATTAAATTTACCCCAAAAATGAAAAAAACTTCACAGGGTTATTAAAACATATTTAGAGGTATATTAGAAGTGCCTCTTGGGAGCAAATGCTACAGACACTGAGCTTTCTGCGTTGGATAAAAGTTGGCCCTCTGTTCTCAGCCTGTTGCTGAGCAGGACAGTTTGACAGCTCTGGTAATAATGTCAATGCTGCATTGTGTTGACAGCACTAAAATGTCACCCATGGGTACTTATTTACCACCTGACTATTTAGGTGTTTGTCTTGCTGTTTATGGTAGGTGTACTGGGTAGGACCCATTCTGGGCGGCATCCTGGCAGCTGGTCTGTATGAGTACCTGTATTGCCCTGACCCCGAAATAAAGAAGAGGCTAAAGCAGGTCTTTCAAAAGGATGAATCAGGGAAATACCGGGAGGTGGAGCAAGAGGACATTGCCATCATGCCGGGCTCCATCCACGCAATCGATCTGGAGAAAAGTGAGAAAAAAGATTCTTTCCAGGACTCGACAGGAGAAGTTTTGTCCTCTGTATGACTATCACGTGCACTGGAAATGGAGACCAATCTGTAGTCTCAATGACAATCAGTTTTGAAGTATCCATCTTGAGCCTGTCTCTCTCCAAAGACTTTGTCCTCAAAGCAGAATATGATTTCTGTCCCTGAGGCTTCATATCAGGGCTGAATTACTCCCGTCATTGTCATAAAGTGAATATGATGCTATGGCTCAATCCCACAAACATCTACACCCTGTTCAATATTACTCCAGAGGCCCTGAATGATTTTGTGGCAGTGTTGGCATGCGGCGCACGTTGTATGCTGCAAAATGACAGCCTGCAATACATTGTGTTAAGGAAATATGTGGAGGGTCAACCAATTATGGGGGGGGGATTGGAGAAGTGAAGAAGAAAATGCATGCTTGTTATTTTTGGATTAGTGTCACAATCCGTCCATGTATTGCATATGTAATAACAGGGAAGATTTTCCTTCTGATCATTAAGTACATTACAGGTTCCAAGTAATGTAAGACAGCTCTGACAAGCTTTATTATTACAGTTATATTACAGTGCTCTCTATTTTCAGTGCATGAGTCAGGGAAACATCAAGTTCAACCTTATGGAAGCAGTGTTTTCTGTAAATGTTTATCATGTCTATTAATATCCATCTCTTTTCAGTTTTATTTTATGATTTGACTTTCATCTTTAGATCCAGCTTTGGTTCCTGTAACAGATGTCTTATTTTTCATCATAGTGTGTTGTATTTCATGCTTAAATATTTAATTTATTGATAAGATATTTGGCTGATCTGTCTTTGTTTTATGTCCAAAAACTGCTAGTGTTACAAGATATAAAAATGAAAACAATCATTGTAATATTATATTGTGTTGTAATAATAAAGTTCTTTTTTAATTTCTGAGTTATCAGTATTTCTCTTTAGTATATTATGTTTTGAAACATGCAAACAGAATAACCCAGAGCCACTAAAGCCTCCACATATTTTTAAGACATTTAGTGACCACACATTTTTCACTTGACTCAATGATCAGTGATGTATTAGCTCATCTACCTTTAGATTATAACTCCCTGGGGCCAGATAAATGTCCATAATGTGTGTTCCTTATGAGTCAGACCTCTGAGAATAGATTCGTGTAATTCCATCAGCAGAGAGCACAGGAAATGATACCACTTTGTAATAAGAAATAGAAGTGATCTGTTATGTCTACATTTCATTTGCTAAAAGAACTGGTGCAGGGCAGAAATTATGAGCCCCGATGATCCTGCTGCATCAACCGAAGTCACCTACATCGTGAAACAATATTGTGTTTGCAAGTTGAGAATGTCGGTGTAATTCAAATGCTAAATCAAAATTTCTGTTACACATGGATGAGCTCCTCCTCGTTTCACCTTCTTCCTCCAGAAAGTGCAGTTTTTGTATGTTGCAAGAGCATTCCCTACTGGCCACAGAGTGAATCACCTACTGTGTAATAATTTGTATTTCTCCATGGGAGGGCAGCCACGAGCCTTGGATGTGCAGGTTACCCTGTAGACGCTGGTTAGACACAAGTCAGTTTTATTTATAAGTCTGAGCCACATTTCATTTGAAACTAGTCCATGCCCTTAATTCAGAACTGCACATGAGGATAAGTGTTGCATACAGTGGTCCCATACCAGGGACCTGGTACTTGAATAGAAAACTAAACAAATGATTACTAAAGTAATTTTTTTATAAACCTTTGTGTTCTTAGTAGTTTTATAATTTGAGTCAAAGAATATATTGGAATGGTTGTTTTCATTTGAACTTTAAATTTCAATTGTGTTTCCAGTACATTTCTGTCTTTAAGATTAAACATGTAACATGAGTACTGTGATTGTTGAGATTTAAATGAATGCTGTTCTGCAAGGCCTATTGGAGTCGAAAATGGACAGTACAGAATTTCTCAGCAGCACTATCCTGTACCTGCAGGCATGCTGCTTCTATCCCTTAAGGCTTCAGCAGCTCGAGGCCAGCACCCTCTCAGCTTCCCTTAATCATCTTTATGGCCCAAATAAAAGAGTATATAAATCTGGTGTTTCATGCATTGACTATTTCCCCTTGGGACAGATAATGGGAAAGGGCTCACCTGGTTTTGATTTACTGACCCTTGCTCATCTGCTCATCTGAAGATTAAACAGAGGAGGACAGGTGAGGATAGCAGTCCCTGTTGGATTAAGATTTTGGCAATTTTTCATATTGGCAATGGAGAGTAAAAAGTTGAAAACTATATTTTATCTGACTTGGCGAAAAGATTTTTAAGCAATTCTTTGAGGTACAGCTTCTAACTATTATATGAATAGATGCTGCAAATAGCCAATGAAATCTTAGGATTGTTGTCAATGTTGACAAGCTTCCACAGGTGCTTTAGTCACCTTACTGAGCAAAAAGTAACTACAAAGTGACAGTAAATAATAGATGGAGTCTCTTTTCAGCTCTCTGTTTGTTATAATCTTGCATGCATATCCTGATAATGTATGCATGAACAGACTTTACAGTGTCTGACGCCCTAATTCATTCATTTACATTCACATTTCTTGCAAATATAAACAATGGCTTTATGATGAAAATTCTACTATAACTAGAACATTGATTACACACCATGCAGATGTCGGAAAAGCATATCTTGAAGTGCATCTTATTCTTATCTATCTGAGAGCAGACAGATTTCTTGTGACATGAAAATTCAGATTCTAAATTCCCAGCATAAAACAGAAGGGGCAAAAGATAAAACACACACCTTAAAGATCATTAGCAATTAATATTTGGGGATTCATGAAGAAAAACAGCGTTAAACACTTGTTTAATAATTCATACTATAAACAAGAAAGTCTCCCACTTCCTTAATAATTTAGACGTAAGCTAATGTTGATTTATTCAGGAAGGTCTCTGCCACCAGCACCGCCTGGAGTGTCCAAATTTGAATTAAAGTAGGACAGTAGCAGGCGAGTCTGTAATAACATTTGTATAATTTTATTATTGCTCTGGGCTCAGTTCATTTCCTCCTCCAGTAGCTGCGTGAAATTGTTTGATTCTGGAAACTGCCTTGAGTCTGCGGCTCTGGGGTTGGAGGGTGGTACAGGAACAGGAAGGCATGCGACACTCTCCCTCTCCCTCTCTCTTTCTGTCTGATGCTGTCAGACACATAAACACACACACACACACACACATGCACAAACAGAGATAAATAACTTTGTTATTCAGGGTTTTGTAATACTGTTACATTGGCTCACTTAATAATTCAAGCTGTCTTGAGAATATGATTGATATTCTCACTCACCTTGTCACTTATGATAAATATTTTACCGCATTTATGTGAGATAGCTAAGAAGTGGAATAACTCATTCATTACATTATCAAATCATATAAATATGAGAGTTTTGTGTTTACTTCCCGTTCCAGCAGAGACTGCCATTTCTTGTTAAAATTAGTCAAAGAAATCCACTTCCATCGTTTCTGTGAAAAGAGTTGTTTTGTAAAGCAAATCATCTGATGAAATTCCAGCTTTTTTAACTTTAAAAAACATTTAATTGTATTTGGCCCACAAGGAAGAATTAAAATTCATAATCATTTGGGGGGGGGGGGGGGGGGGGTCTACTAAAACTATCAAGTCTTATCATGTGATTTCTAGTTTGTAGTGTTACTCTACTATATTGTGATTTTGTTTATCAACAGTAGAACTATCATTTCTAAAATGGTAATTTCCAAAACTCTGATTACTCTAACACAAACAATCAAGTTTGGGAGGTATTAGCTCATGTAACACACACCTGAGACCCCAGTGGCTTTGACACAGGAAAGAGGGGGGGGGTGTTCTGATTGGTTTCCTCGGGGCTCAGCTTCCAACTTCCCACCCGCACACATTCCCTCACTCCCTCCCTGCTCAATTCCTTTATGCAGAGCGACCCAAACTGCAGTTTGATGAAACACATTTGTTTGACTTAACTCTTGCTTTGCCATCACAGCTGAATCTCGAAGGCCTGTCGGTGTAATTTGGCCCAACAGCAGTTGGGTTAATGAGAGGATATATGTACAAGTGTGGGACTTGACCGGAGGAGCTGTTTTCCATTTGGGTTTGGTCTGCTCGTGTTATTAGGGAAACCTTTATTATTGTTGCCCTCTAGTGGGAACCATATAATAGGATTACATTTTATTAGAGCCTCCCAGCCTTACCCAAGCAGCCCCCCCTCTTGTCTCTCTTCCCCTCATAGGAGTGTCACTGACTTCTCTGTCCACTGTGGGTGGGATAGGTGCATTTGGGGCTGAAGCGGAAGTCAACAAGTGATACATACAATAGGGATTTTCATCCTTTCTTATAAACAAAAAAAAGTGACTTGTCAGTATGAAATCTTCATTTTCAATCACTCTGCAGATAGACCACGGTCTGATAGCAAAGTGAATCAATTTAATAAACATGACAGACACTTCTGTTTGCCATGCTTGTTTCGTAAACAGGAATAACTCCATTGCAACAGCAGGGCAGAGACACACTGGAAGTTTCTGGAGAAAAGCATGAACTCAGACATAACTATAGTGCACAGACTTGTTTGTTAGTTTTACTGTTAGGCATTACTAGCTGAACAAACGCGCTCCTCTGCAGTATAATTTCCAGTGTTACTGTTTAATCTTCTAGGGCCATACCTGATGGCATGATTTGGACTGCACTGTAGCAATAGAGATATTCTCTACAGCTAAATTTCACTGTGCCAAAGATTACATTTGATGAAAACTCCTGGCCTAAAACTGTGCAACCCTGCAGGGCAGATTGAGTCAGGCTCTGGAGCAACTTCAGCACTTTCCCTTATCCATCCCACTCCCTTACATAACCACAGGCCATTAAAGGGGTGTGGCAAGTATAACAGCAGTTATTAATATGGTCTGAGACTTGAACATCTCTCTCGGTCCACACTGACATTCATGGAGCAGGTAGGTCAGTGTCATTCAGTAGGTGCTGTAGCTGTTCACATGGTTTCGCCATATGAATATTATCTGATAATAGAAATGAAGGTTACAAAGGTGTTTTGCCAAGATGCTTAGGAGATTTCAAACTGCACATACCAGAAATTCTGGAGTATGTTAGAATAATGTTTCGACAGCACACAGCCTTTAGTCTTTTAACTATATCAAACCCCAGCTTGTGAAAATCATTTTTTGATAAAAATATTTACATATTAGGATAATGGTAAATTCCCAAAGACAACTTATATAAAGAAGAGACAGTAAATTGATGTCTATTCAACACCAAGTTCTATTTAATGTTTGCATGTATTAGACACCATACACTACTGGTCAGTCCAGACTAGGATAGGTGTATCTGCAAAACAGCTGCATGTAATAACTTGAGAAAAGGTGTGTTTTATTGTTTTTGAATTCAAGCTTTGACTCGTAAGAGGAAGAATGAGTTATTATGCATTAAGCTGCAACTAATAATTATTTCTTTTAATTACCGCACTCAATTCTACAAAATTCCAACAAGCCAAATATGTTTTCTAGGGTTCCTCTTACATTTCTTCTGTGTATGCTTTTATAACCCTATGATGTCATTCATGGTAGGAAGTTTCTGTTTGAGGCAAACTCACATCTGCAACCAATCTGGATAATTTGTTCACCAAAATATGGCGCAGCCAGCCAGTGTTCGCCTGCTGCAACAGTTAGATCCAAGGAAAATACTACCCGTCCTCAGCAGCACTAAAACAATGGCTTTGCTTTTTTGCCATTAAGCGCCACATGCATTGAAAGATCTCTACTGGTTAGTTTCAACAACAATTTAAATACTAAAGTGAGAGGATCCCCTTATGAATGGGCTCCATTTGCATAGAAAATGGATAACGTATGAGATTTTAAGGCCTGAGGCGTTCTCTGTTCACTATAGTTTATCTAATGGCATAAATATGTGTGCCTTGGTAGTGGAGGCTTGGTTTATCATGCACCAGCTGGTAACCTCAGGGGTAAATAACTTTATTTTAACACTTCAATCCTGTGTTTGTCTTCCTGTGGGACACGCTGGTCAAAAAGTGGAAAGTTTAATGGTCTCAGGATCGGATGGACAACTGATAGCTGGCTCTTCCTCAAAAGTAGTTCTGTTTATCATCTGTTAAAGATGCTCTGAGAAGGGAAATCTTTTGATGAAGAGAACTGGAAAAAGCTTTCGTTTGTTTGCTTGCATTCATCATTCCTTCATTCACTGGTCCCTTGACGTGGCATTCAAATGCCACTGTTGCCTGAACTTCAAAACAAACTTGGATTCAGTTTTCTCCCTGGATGAACATTTAAATACACAGCCTGTTTTGTAAATATTTGTCTCAAATGAATGTTTTCCCCATGTTCTTTTCTTATGTTTGATAATGTTACAATAACATGGCTAAACTGATTTACTCTCAGGTGCTGTTATAAACAGTAGGGGGCGCAAGAGTGGGTATTTCAAAGGTTTATTTCTTTTTTCCTATCGTGCATGACTGAGGATAACTGCTGAAAATGTCAAGAAATAACTGCCAGTTCTTTGTCCAGGTGTGCACAAAATAGCACTCTTGCCTCAGACAGGGTAATTCTTTATGTTTACATGAAGAGATCTTTAAAACAAAAAAGGAATGACTTTAAACGTTTAATTCCTTCACTGTCTACATTCCCCGTGTAATTCTAAAAGCTTCAGAAGTGCCTCAATCTTCCTGAAATCATGCATGGCTGAACATTTGAAATGAGCTCGCACATCACCCTCAGGCACTGATTCAAACTTGATTGGGGCAAGACAAGCTGCAAGTGCTTATTTATACAACTACGTCATTTGGAGGGTGTCCAAAGAGAGGAAAGGGACTGAAAAGAAGGAGAAAGGAGAAACTACAAAGTGAGAATTTCATTAACCACATTCTGTTAATGTAATAAGTTGATTCCAGGCTAATCAACAAGTTGTCTGATGCACATGTAGGCCTAGTGTGCATGGCATGTGTTAAAGAAACAGACTAGATAGGTTAGATGTTTGAGAGGTAGTGGGGGGAAAAAAATCAAAGGACTCCACCAACAATCTATATAATTATCATCATCTGCTGCTTTTCCTCCCTGGCAAAGAAACACTCCATCCATTTGTAGAAATCGCCTGAGGGAACGTTACATCAAAACTAATCATAACGATTAAAATCAGCTTCTCTGCGAGAGGGAGGCAATAGGCAAGTTGGAGGCAGGAAGAGTGAGGGTGTTGTAAAGGCAGAAAAAAATGATTTCTTTATTTGATTTTATAAAAACATAAACTCAACGAAGACTGAGGCACTGCTGCTGTGATCTCTTCCTTTGCTCGCAGTTTTATTCTGCAGATTGGTTTAGACTGGGGCAGAGACATGAGCTAATTGTATCCTGATCTTTGCCTTGAGGGGTTTCGGAGCCCTGGAGCAAGTATTCTCTGTATTTTGTTCTGTCTACCTTAGCCAAGCTATTGCATTTCTCACTGGTGTAGGAAGAGAAGCAGATCGTTGGCCAAATCGGAGGGAAAAGGTGCACAAAAAGATACTTTATGCCACTCTATGTTTCAGGTAAGCGGAGATTTATTTGGTTTGCTATTATTTCCGAGGCTGGATGGACTGGGACATTGAGGCGCAGCAGCTTTTACGCATGTGCCAAGCGATTCGAGTGGTACAGTTCTTAAAAATATTTAACCACTTCCTGGCTATTGTTCCTTAGTTACTGTACATATGTATACGGGTGACTACAATATACGAGGCTTTAGTGCATCTGATCTAAACGAACAGCGGATTAGACTAAGATCTTGTCGAGCAAACACTACTTATCCACCGTGTGAATCCGCTCCTGGCGCGTTTCACCTCCCAACACATCACCGTCTCCGTGCCGCTGTTGCGGTATAACTTGCTCTTAACTTACTCAAACCTGCGTTTGTCTCCTCCATAAAGATTTCTGAAGTCAGTTTTGTCGTGAGTTCTATTTCCTGGCTGCCCCAGATCTTCTGATGAAAGACGCCATTGTGGAGTAATTTTGCCGCAGGCGTTTTTCTTTTTCTGTAATACAGGGTGTACCTTTTAAACACGCCAATGCAGAACCTGAGGATTTTCCTTTAACTGAAACGGTAGCCGTGTCAAGAGAATCCTATTTTTGTAAACGAAGACAAAAACAGGAGTAAATTTTGCCCTTTCCTTTCCTATCTTGGCTCCGTGACCGCGCCGTGCGTAATCAACTCCAAGGTCCGGATGCAAATCGGCAAATATAGTTTACTAAGTAAGAATCTGGACCTATTTTATCTATGGGTCCATTTATTGTGTAAATAAACCTCTACTATTCTTTATAAAGTTTAAAGTTCAAAATTGTATATTATAAGCCAAGCAAAAACTGATTGCATATTCGGTTATTTCCACTGCGCTGAGAGGGATGAGACTTTAAAATATATTTATTAAGATTATAAACAAAATCCTCTAAGTTTAGATCACCTGTACTGAAAACCTATAGTTTCAGGGGGCGCCTGAACAAATGGGATGTTGAGATGTCAGGTCCGATCACTTGATGGCGCTGTGATAACAAAACTATACTGCCCTACTGTATGTACAGGATCTGTACATCTGTTTCCCAGTCAAATTGCACTTCAAAAAACAGACTCTGGTCTGGCAAAAGACAAATATTTATAAGACAAATCTGTAAGTCCACATCACATTTGTCACACTGCACCATCTGCTCTGACTTAGAGTTGCTTAACTTTAAGTGGAACTCCTGGGAGAGAAATACTGTTATTATATTTCATGTTATGGCTCTGCCACTCCCGTGCCCTGGGACACTTTGGTCTCTGCTAGTGAACATGCGCCACCGTCTCCAACAGCCTGGAGCAACACAGCGCTGATCAAACTTCCTTATCTGTGATGTCATGCTGATGTACTGCTACAGTAACTCCACAAAGAAGAGGCCTGCTGGTAATAGAACTGTGTCTTTCCCTTTGATGGGCCTATATGGTGTAGCATTACTATGATTTCAGACTTGGATATCAAATATGAAACTTTGCATCAGTTCTCCTTTTAGTCATTGTTAACAATGTGGCTGAAGTTCTATGACACTGCTGCTTCTGTGTATTCAAACTGAGATTGGATCATCCAGAGCCATCACAAGTTATTATTTCTCTTGTATGTCAGCTCTACTATGTAGATATTCTAATTTCACTTTAGGGAGCAGGTTTGTTTACTCTTGTAATGTTTTTATGTAGGTAACTTCTTCATTCTTTCATACCAAGCAGTTTTTACACTGAATATTTCTGCATTTGTTACCACAAACTTACAGAGTGACCTTTCTTACTGAGAACATCCATCCATCCATTATATATACCTGCTGGTTCCTATTCAGGGTCTTGGGGATCTGCTGGAGCTTTACTGAGAACATGATTTTAAGAAAAATGATCAGTTTGAAGTTGGGATTTGTTTGATTTGTTTGATGCAAAAATGAGACAATGTTGTACACATCCCTGTGATACCAGAACACTAAAAGTATATTTATAAAGTCCATACATTTTTAAAACACCAGAAAGCACCATCACTGCTGCAGTTTAAGATGTATATCACAAAAAGCGGGAGAAAAAATACCGATGATAACATCTTACGTTTTATTAAACTGTTTTTATTAGCAAATTACAGGTGTGCTTGGGCAATGTGAGTGGTCACTTTATAATGAGTAATGTCCATTTATAAATTACAAGGTGATACATACATGACCGGACAACAACCTTACATTATTTACCCCAGTCATTCTGTTATATGACAGTCACACTACCTGGTATTTTCCTGCTTCTATGGCTGCCAGTGACTGAAGTTAACCCATAGTCTGTAGTTGTCTGCGTGTGGACATTTGAAACAAATGGCCATGGGCTCCAGAGCAGAGACATCCCATCCAGATTATGTAAATACCAGTCTGCCTGCCTCGAACTGAATGTTAATGCTCTGATCTGAAATGCTAATTGTGTCTTGTGTGATATGTCGAAACACTGAAGAGCTGCATTGTGGGATAGAAAATTGAAAGCTAGTTTGTTGCTTATGCTGATCCCAACAGGCCCTTTGATTATTTCAATATCAGACAGATACTTGCATTTTTACCAACCCACACTAGCCTACTATACACTGAACAAGAGCTACAATGTTTCTTTCTTGATGTATAAAGGAAGATGTTAAAATGATGATTTTGCATAAAAGGCATGTAAGTGAAAAACCACAAGTGAAAAACAAAAGCTGTAACTGGAGCAGCCTATGTACTCCAGGCTTTGATGCACTCTGCATGTTTTAGATTTGTTTGTGCATACCGTGGTGCAACAAAATTACACAAGCTTGAAAAATGAGCAAACTCTCTAAACACGTATACGTTCCGTTTGTTTCAGAAAGGCTGGAACCTTTAGACACGTCAACAAACATTGTCGCATTTGTAGCATGGTGCTAAATGGGAAATGGCAACAGGTAGGAAAGGAGCTGGTGTGGAAGATCTGCAGTGCACGTGTAGATAAATCTGCATCAGCGGTCAGTTCTCTATCATGTTTACTGATGGTGATGCAGAGACCTTTGAACTTTCCTTGAGCTAAATAGGCAAATGACAGATAGAAGATGCGGACATCAGATCAAGAAAAAAACAATCTACAACACAATATCTTTACTTTCACCAACTCGGAATGATTTTGTGATATAAGCGCACATTCCGACAACCACCCACCCAACCACTCGTTCTCTTTCACTCACTCTTCTCTCTCCTCTGCAATTTTCCATAATGCCTTACAGATTTTACACTCAATCCACCTTTGCGATGACAAGGCTTTGAGGAAATCCAATTCCACCAAGCTGTTTTCAGAACTTACTCTCCACAGGCACACTCTCGTTTTTACACTCACTCACTCTCTCTCTCTCTCACACACACACACACACACACACACACCACCATCTCCACAAATTAGTCAGGGAACAAATTACCTGCATTCTGAGTGTGATCCCACGCACTTTGCCGGCTGCCTTACACAGGTCCCCTTTTGAAGAGCAGCCATGTGATTTCTCTCTCTTTTGCCCTGCAGGCCCCTTTGCCTTCTGCGAGGGATTCTGGAGTTGAATTTTAAAACTATGTATGGCTGCTGCCTGCGCTTATCAGCGCGTGCACAAGCGGCATGCAAATCAGACCAGGATCACACACCGCATTGGAGGCCTACACTCAAAGGCAAGCTTAATTGCTAATTGGGTATCTAGGTGTGAAACTCACACTGCCAATGAGAATCAGGAATGTGGATGTTTTAAGGCCAGTGGTTGAACTAATTAATTTTAATCTGAATGTTATTAAAAATTGTGGATTCCCTGCATTTTCTATGAAAAAACAGACCAGAAGAGTGCTGTGGCAGTACTTTGAACAGAAATTGGACATGTTGTGGTTTGGTTTTATATGATGTCATTAGCGTGGAGGTGTTGCAGTGCTGATGTGGTCATCGAGATAGTGTTTACACGCTGCAGTTAAAACACAGTAACTCAGACCTTTGTCAGACACAAAACCAATGGAATACTGATCAAAAGATGGGCTAATGGCTATAATGTGGCTTTGTGCACTTAAAGGACAGTTATATTTTATATTTATGTTGAAAAAAATGTTATTACCTCTCAACATATTCACTAACTGTGATTTTAGGCAACTAAAAATGCAACTGTTAGTGGTTTACTATGATTTACTGTCTTTATGTGGACAGGTTAAGGGGCATTTTGGTCCAGGAGCTTGGTTGAGTTTGTCACTGATTGAAATGTGGACTTCGTGGGACTGCTGTGTTGAATCAGGGTTTGACCTGCTAAACAAATGCTGCTGAACAATGGGTAGTAACATCCGGAGGAGGTGACGGAGCGCGGGAACATTACCACAAAAGGGCAAAGGCCAGCTGTGCCTGTGCAGGTCCAGATGTGCGCGTTGACCCGACTCGCATAAACGCACGATCACATTTTGTTAGGCAGGATTTGTTTTATTCTGAAAATGCGACACACATACCTGCCACTGAAGCAGCGACAGCCCAAAAGAGCCGCAGGCGCTACAATGCTAATGTTGTCGGGGGCTTTGACTTCTTCCAGCCATTGCAAAGAAGCTGCTCCGTGTGACAGCCACGGCGCCGCTCTGCCCCCGCTGTTCGCTCTCCCGCTTTTCACGCCTCTCCACATTTGGCAGGTGTGTTGGAAAAACTCGATCGCGTCCTATCTCTTAAACTTATAGTCTGAGCCGTAATGGACGAAACGGATATCATGGACTTAACGCATCAGAAAGCGAGAAAGCGACCGCGTCCAATCACTTCTGTGGATGAGTCCGTGCACGCTTCTCTCAAGCGGCTCCCGATCCGAGCAGCGGAGTGCAGGGAGCCCTCACTGATGTTCGCAGTCAGAGGAGAGCCTGTTCCCGCAGCATCGCTCAAGCAAAATGACCATTCGGTGACTTCCTCTCCAACCGCAGTGATGCCGGCGCAGGTAAACGCGTAAAGTGCTACACTGGCTGTGGAAAAGAGAGAAAAGACTGGAAGACTGAGGTCGACCGGTCACTTTTGCTGGAGGAGCGACCTGATACACTTCGCTTTTACTGAATGCACTGTGCCAATAGATTCTCTTCCTGCTAGTTTGTAAATTCAGAGTGCGCACTTATTGTCACGTTATTGCAATATCATGCGCGCACAGTCCTCTTGTTTAATGCTTTCCGGCTTTCATTTACCTTAAACCCATTTGAAGTGTTTCCCGAAAATCTTTGTAGTATCTAAATCTAGATCTAAATCTAGTCATCCTCAGCAGTATTTTCTCACATCTTCACTCAGGGTTTGAAACTTTTGGGTGTACAGTAATTCTCTTCAGAGAGCAGAAACTGTCTCCTAATGGTGTTTGTAGGTTAACAGGAGACAATTCTCCAAATCCTATTACAGTATTCAAATCAAGACTTGATTATTAAACGTTTCCAAGACTGTGAGATTGATGCTCCAAATTAATTTGGTTTTGGAGATTATGGCCCACAGGAGTGGATGCTTGTGCTTTGTGGCAACATTCAGGTCAAGGTCAGGCTGCTCTAACTCACAGAGAAAAAAAAAAAATCTTCCCTTTCACTCCTGGCTGTGGGATGTGTTACACTGTCGAAATATTTTGATTATTGAACTGTTACGATAATTAAACCCTCATGTGGTTTTTCTAATGGTTATCTTTTATGTGATAAATAGAATTGAAAGCATCTACTATAATGTGAACCTGCCTGTGTGATAGTATTTTCTCCATTCTGTTGTTTCAAACAGGATAATCGCTCCAGCATGTCCAGGCCCATGATCACACGGTCACCAGTGTCTCCCTTGAGTAACCAGGGCATCCCTACACCTGCACAGCTCACCAAGTCCAACGCCCCTGTGCACATCGATGTTGGTGGGCACATGTATACCAGCAGTCTCGCCACCTTAACAAAATTTCCAGAATCCCGGTGAGTCTGCTCTACTATGTATTTGTGTTTTAAATGTGTGATGGAGATAAAGTTTGTGTTTTTTTAGCCAGTAGCGAATGTGTGTGTGTAGAATTTTGCATTTATAAGGCGAAGAAATTGTGTTAGATTCTGGGTCTCACAGGGAGTTTAAGCCAGATGTTTTTGCCACCGTCAGAATTTCCTCACAGTTTAATGTCATCCTGTTTAATGTTTAATGTCATCCTGTGACATTAAACAGTCAAATGTCACATCACATCAAATCACACAAATACCTCATGGATGCGCTTTGTAGAAACACAGAGTTAATTTGAAATGTTTTCTACACATCACTTCTTTTCTCAGTTGCTTCAGGATTTAGCAGGTACTATGACAAAATGTCTCCTCTTTAAGTAAAAGCCCATAGTTATTTTGTGCAGTAAACAGTTTCTAGGAGTGCAGAATGCAGTGCATAGACAAAGCAACTTGGTTATTCTGACAGATGTCACAGCAGTAGTAAAGGCCCAAAGGGCATGAGGCCATCTGGAGGCTGGGAGGCCACACTGTCGCTCTGAGCTCAGGCCTTAGGGTGACTGGCACCCTGCCTGAGGCAACCAGCTACCAGCTGGCTTGGACCTATTCAGACCACCTCTGTTTTTAGTTTTTCCTTTCTTTTTCTTTCTTTCTGTTTGTCTGTTTTTCCTCATGTCTTTCTTTTTATGTGTTTTTCTTTCTGGCCGAGGCATGTATTGTGCTCGGTAATGTGTAGGCTAAACATCTGTGCGAAGGTGTGCAAAACATTTCAGAGCCTGAGAAAATTGTGTGAGTCACATCCTTTTGTACACTCTTGCTTCACTGTATCATTTTGGCCTCTCTTTTTTTCCATCCCTTCTCTCCCACTACACAGGGTGCAGGAAACTGAAACATAGTAGTACTCTAGAGAGTATATTTTTAATCATGTTATGAAACTTTCACATGGAGAATCAATAAATATGAGATTGTTAATCTTGACATGTTGCTCCCTTCCTTTCCTTTCTGCTGAACATGCCACCCCTCCCCACTCTTTGGGTAGAATTGGTCGTCTCTTTGATGGCACAGAGCCTATAGTCCTGGACAGCCTGAAGCAGCACTACTTCATTGACAGGGATGGACACATGTTCCGCTACATCCTCAACTTCCTCAGGACGTCCAAGCTCCTCATCCCAGACGACTTCAAAGTGAGTGGATGTCCATCCTAGAAACTGTAAAGTCCCATCAGCCAGTCAGCAGTCCTGCAACTTAGCACACACAATGAATGCTAAGGCTGTGGAATGCCTTTGGTTACTAGTCTCTCTTGAATTGCTGAAAATGGTTCCCATGCTTGAAACAAAATATGAGGGATCAATCCTAATGCATTTACTCATCACAAGATGCAATTTAATCCCTTCCAGCTAATAGTGGACAGAGATTCTTTGAGATATCTAAGACTAACAATAAGCTAAAGCCATAGAAATAAACTCTCTGGCACCGAATGACCACGTAGTATGCTTTCTGTTCTCGTGCCAAGTGTCCATCCAGGGTGAGTCTCACTGCATGCGACACATTAGCATTCCTTCTTTTTTACTCTTATGTGTCATTTAGTCAGTAATTACTTAACTTGCCCTGGGAGAAAACAAATAACCACATTATCTGATGGACTGTCCGCAGTGTGACTCAATCAGTGGAAAGTATGTCAGTTAAAATAAGCAAAGACAAAAGACAGTCTCAAGTTCAGATTGAGGCCACATTCACATTGGGTAGATTTTGAAAGGAGCATGAAAAAACTCCAGCGTGGTGCAATTTAGACCCTGCAGTCCTGCGGGTAAAGGATCTGCTCCTCTACCCCACACAACCCTGTGTTACTTGTCGTACTACATCTCCACTTTACGCCATATCTTTTGGAATTTTAGCTGAATGGTGTATTTGCAAGGGTTTACTGCTGATTTTTTGTAAAATTGTGGCTTTTAAACTTCTTTGTGTTTCTTTTCTGGTTTTGACAAAAAACATCTTAACCTTATTTCCTTATTCTGTTGTTGGTTATTCTGCTCTATAGTCGTCAGGTCTCAGTTCAGTCTACCTTAAAATCCAAGGCATAATGTTTTAATGCTTCTTGTGGAAACAACCTGTAAACTTTAAACCCTCACTGTGAGGGTGAGGTGGTAAATATTCTTCTGGTAGTTGTTGATTTATCAAAATTGTCATTAGACTAATATGAATCTACATCATATTTAAATGTGGCCCTGTTGAGTGAGCATTTGTTGGACATTTTTGCCTTTATTAGATAAGAGACAGAGTATCGCTGGCAGGAAATGGGAGAGAGATGGAGCCCCAACTCTAACCAGACATTGCAATTACATGGTCGACCTTAAAGCTCTGTAGGCCACCAGCAAGCCCCGAGCCTGTTCTTTAAAAATCAATTGGTATTGATGTTAAGACTGTTACTAGTTGCACTGGCACAATAAGTGGGCATAAACAGAGCAACAATATCCAGTAACAACATTTAAGATAAGATACAGTATTTTCTATGTTTCTATGTCAAAATTCCTCTTTTTTTTTATAAAGGCTGATGAACATATGTTTGTTTTAGCTGGATACAACACCTTTCTCCTGTCCCCTACAGGACTACAGTCTGCTGTATGAGGAAGCAAGATACTTCCAGCTGCAGCCCATGCTTGCAGAACTGGAACGCTGGCGCCAGGACCAGGAGCTGGGCCGTGTGTCCCGCCCCTGTGAGTGCTTGGTGGTGCGTGTCGCACCTGACTTGGGCGAGAGGATCACGCTCAGCGGCGATAAGGCCCTGATTGAAGACGTGTTTCCGGAGATTGGCGATGTCATGTGCAACTCCGTTAATGCTGGCTGGAACCATGACTCCACGCACGTCATCCGGTTCCCACTCAATGGGTACTGCCACCTTAACTCTGTCCAGGTAATTGTACCTTGTGGTAGCTGTTGGTGTGAGCATTTTAATATTCCTGAGCATTATTCAATAAGCCTAGACACTGAAAAAGTTAAAGTAACAGTTTCTATATTTTTCCATTCAGTTGTGTGCCTAAGTAAGTGACTGAGGTGATCATGTGTTCATTCAACTTCTTTTCATCTGCTGTTATAGTGTAGACTTCTAAAAGTCCCTGATGTCTGATTGCAAAATTTGATCTTTTTTAATCTAATCGAATCACAAGAACAGCCTGGCAGAAAAATATGCTCTTTGATGAGTTCATCAAAGCATCAAATCAGCAAACCATCATTACACAAGACAACCACCATCTTTACTTTTCTGTGATCTGATTAGAATAATGATTTCCACTTTGGTGGCGTAGCTGGTCAGATTCTGTAGTTTCTTCTTAAGTAACCCTTTGCCACACTTATAATGTGGTCCTCACATTATTCCCAATCGCATTCTGTCCTTCATGTGGATGAAAAATAGTTGCATTTGAAGTTAAGTGGTTTTGACTGTTTTAAACTTTTGATGTTAAGTGGGCATGTATATGCAAATGGTTGTCTGCCTGTACCCCTAGTGTGTCAGCCCATACTGGGGATCCTCTGAAGGATAGGCAGGATAGATAGGCATTATCAGCCTGCTGAAAGGATACAGTAAAGGGGCTAATTGTTGAATGCATCCCATCAAATGAAAGATTGACTGACACCTTGAATCATGATAGAGCATCACATGAATGTGCAAACTGTGGGGAAACTGGCTGACAGCAAAAGCAAGTGTGCAATTCAGGATGCAGTCAAACCCTTAAGACATGAGGAGATGATGCTTCTGATAAATGACCAAGCAAGATAGAGTTGGGCAGATCCATATGTACATGATGATGAGAAATTTTTTAAAGCTGTGCAGACTAGAGGTTGTTCTACATCAAAATAAATCAAAGTTATAAAAGTAGCTTTATCTAATAGGTTACTTTTTGTTGAGTAAAGACACCTCGAACTATTGTATTAATTAACACAGTTAAGGTGTTGGGAAGGTTGTATTTTCTTGGGAAGCAAGACTTTGACTTAAAGACTTTATTATACAAAGATGGATCTATAAATCCCTTAAGAACTAAAGGCCAGTGTACTCTTGACCAATTTCTGGCACATTAATATTATCTAGAAAGGATTTCATATTAATTCGAAGCTAAATTGTACTTGTAAAACTCAAACAAGTTTTTATAAAGAGAGCTGTTAAATTCAGAAAAAATAGTTAACATCTTTATTCTATATTCCTATATATTCTCCATGTTTTTGGCAATATTGTATTTCCCTGATTATATATTAATATTCCATTAATTCATTGATGGCAAAATCCTCAGATACTCATCAATAAATGGTTAAAGAGAGGCATATTTGAAAAGATTTCACAATGATTTGGACTGTGTCACCATCCAAGGAAGTCAAATCTCTATCTCCTTCCCAAAAACACACAAACAAACCCGTCTCTGAAGTGAGTGAGTCGTGGAGAACGAGAAAGAGAGTGAGCATGCTCCCTGGCAGGTTGTCCCCAGGCAGGGCCCATAATCCTGTTTGGTTATTAAAGCACGCCGGTGGTGGATGCTGTATCTGCAGCTAATGGAGGCAGGGCAGGGGTTTTGAGAAAAGGGGGGTTGGGGGGGCAGAGAGAGCTGCCAGCAGTAGGGGGACCTTTGTAGTTTTGGCGGAGGCTTGGGCCTGGGGGCTGGGGGAGAAATGGGGAGAGGGGGGTCTTGCTAAGCAACCAACACAGAGCCAAGTGGCAGAGAGAAAGCCTCACTGCTCCCTGGGGCCTCTTCGATGGAATGTGATCCTACAGCCCCCCTGGACACGTCTGTAGATGTCTGCAAGGCTGCGAGATCAGGAACAGCTACGCACACAAACACACATACACCAGTAAACAATGGAAATGAGGCAAAATGAGAGGATCTTGGTTTTGTGAAAGTCTCATCCAAATTCCAGTCAGGGGTTGTATGTTGCTGCAACTTACTCCCAATGCTGTTTCCAGTGCTGGACTTACCATTACAGTAACTTAGAAGTATATACCTAGAGGAGGGTCAGATGATTCACTGCTTTCCCACTTTGTAATAATAGACAAAAGGTTAGAGGGTAATGTTGTAGCACAAATTTTATGGTGGCTGGTGGATCTCCACAAATGATTTATCAGGCATCTTACCAGGTTGTAACTGACCATCAGAGACAAATGAGTAAGTGCTGCCCATCACTGGAGTGCTAATGAAGGGTGCTGGTGATGCTTTTCATCACTCTGACTGGTGTCCTGTATTACATCTGACAGTTTTCCTCTCTTTTTCTATTCCATCTTTTCCAGGTTCTAGAGCGTCTCCAACAACGTGGATTCGAGATTGCTGGCTCCTGCGGAGGAGGCGTGGACTCATCCCAATTTAGTGAGTACGTCCTGAGGAGGGAACTGAGGAGGACAAGTCAGCGAGGACCCAATTCAAACAGGATAAAGCAGGAGCAGCTGGACTAGAAACCTCCCAAGCAGTAGGAGGTGCTAGACTTTTCCATGGCAGCCAAACGCTCGATGCTGCAGAGCTCTGTGGACTCTGTTTTTCTTTGTTTTCTTGTTGATGTTTTTGTTTTCTTAAACTTGAGAACCATCTAGAGAATAAAAAAAGAGGTGCAACAGGAGATTTTTGCCATAAGAAGATACAAGACATTTGATAAGTTTGAGATTGCAAGGACATTTGTGATTGTCTAGCCCCCATAAACCAATTTAAAAAGGATTTATATCTTCTGGATCCCCAAAGTTTGTTTTAAAACTTGGAGCCTACATTAGGTTGAATATGATTTGTTGTTTAACCATATAAATTTAAATGGCTTTTATTGCTGAGTAGTATGTTGGATAGCTTCTCACCAGCGACTTGATTTAATTGTGTCACTGGCAAATTGGCTAAGCCTGTTTTTATCCCACATTGTAAAAAGGTCAGTAATGTGTTGCTAACAGTACAGAATGTCTCAGTTGTCTTAAACACTTAAGTTTCAACAAAGCATCCTTTTTCATGAACAACATGATGTTGAAAATTGTGATACCAATGAAGTGTTTTTTTTTTTTTTTTACTTTAATGGAAGTTATTTTATGCCATAAAACATAGCTGACGTTAGTATCATTCAAATTTGACACCACAGACCATTCTATTCACAGTAAAGAAAATCATTTAGTAAATTATTATGTCACATCTTTTGCATTATTTAATTGGATCATAATATTCCTGAGTCATGACTGTAAATCCTTTCATTGTATATGTGTTTGTGTTTTTTACATTGAATATTTTTAAAGCAGATTTGTTGCTTCAGACATGACTGAACAGATTTAAAGCGTATTGTACTACCCACTCCAAGATCATGTTTACTTGTAGCACATGTTGATATGAAGTTGAATATAAAGTATTTCTAAGATGACTGACCCACCTACGCTCCCTAGATTTGAGTAAAGAGGAATGTAGCAAAAATGTGAAATAAATCTCAACTAAAGTTGTCATGGTGTTTTGTTTGCTGTTTTTATTTTGCTGTAGGGACTGCTTTCACTTTTGCTACTATATGTCAGCCCAGTGTTGCACTTGAAGCACAGTGGTTAGATAGTAATTCCATCCATCCATCCGTCATCTACCACTTATCCTGGAACATTCGGGGTCGCCAGAGGCTGGAGCCAATCCCAAGTAGATAGTATTTTAGATAGTACATTTTAATTTACTTCACCTATTCTAACTCTTAAGATACTTTCTTGCATGCTAAACATGTCGAAAACAAGAGGCAAAATCTTTTACATTATGTAGTGGTTAAGATCTCTAAAACCAGAGAGCTAACGTTCACAAGACAATATTGTGCCTTGGAGGGTTTATGCCGGTGCATCAGTGACTACATGGGGCATTCTTTACTTAGTTATATTGAATAGAGCCGACTTCTCCACACAAGTGCTGTCAGTTGTGCTTCCACACATCCCTGCAGGGCCAAAATCCAAAGTGAAATCCCACACGGAGCCCTGTCGTCTTCTCTTCATCCCTTTTGGCAGAATCTCCACTTTCTTTGGCTATCTATGGTTTATGCTATATGTCTCCCTTTCAGGCCTTTTTGCCCTAGATTCCCTTTTGACTGACTGTTATTCTCATAGGCTAGAGGTGTAACTCTGTTGTGAGTGGTATACAGCAATGCTTTGCTCTCAATCATAAAATCAAAAATTTCTCTGCCTGCGTAAATAAGTATTCAGAGAGAAGGTATGAAACACATCGACTCTCAGCTAAAACTGTTTGACTGAATTAAACTCAGCATTCACTGACGGAGCATATTCTTAACTGAACTATGATAATACAGTATTAATTTTCAATTCACATCACATGTAGTTCATTTTTTAAAAAATTCTTTGTAAACAAAACACATTTAAAAGGGCATTTTCAAGAATTTGTTAAAATTCACAGGAATAGCTTGAGAATTGTGAATTGTGCTTACTTGCTTTCTTGTTGAAAGCAAAATGTAACAACATGGTATCACTCATCACTCTCATATCTATAAAATAACTATGATGCTACAGCCAACAGCTGATCTGATCAGAAACTCTTGAAACAGGGGGAAACTGTTAATCTGGCTTTGTCCCAAGGTACCAACATCCACCTATCAACACCTCTAAGGCTCAATAATAAGTGTGTACCAAACTAACCCAAACAAAAAGTGAAGAAAAAAGTGAGCAATTTCCAAAATATGAAATTATCCCTTTAATAAATACTATAAATAATAAATAAAAGAAAATATTGTCAAAGATTGGTGTAAAAGAGGGCATGAACACGTGCTTAGTTTAAAATTCAGCAGTACTTTTTATGCACCCTATGTGATTTTTAACTTTGTTACCTGTGGGGCAGCCTGAATATAATGAGACGCTGTCCAATCCCATCTCCTCTCACTTCCTGGATTCAGACTCACTTGAAACGGAATTAGAGATATCCTTTTCTCAAGACTGAGCCTGTTGGAGAAAAGATGAATAGCATTAAGAAACTGACTTCCAGTCCATTAGAGGACAGGGGTTTTGAGGAGAATAAAGTAATTTGAGATCCTCCTCTTCACTGTGCTCTGTCTCTGATCATGTCTCTTTCACTCACTTTCTCTCCAGTGATTATTTCCAGTCATCAAAAGGCAGAGTAGGGCCTGCAGAAATCTTTCCCTTTCTCCCCAGGCTCTGCTTACTCACCACTAGTGAAGGTCATTGGATGGACTCATTCACCTCATCTTCAAATCATCAGCCCTCACGGTGCTCAGTTCTACAGCCAAGTGCAAGCAGTGACTACTATTCGTAATGAATAACCTAACTAAATACACTTATTAGATGATATACTTTGTACTTTGGATCAAGTCTTCTTCTGTCTGCAGTTTTCTTTCTTTGTGTTGATCTGTAGGCAATATTTTTGTACTGTAGGTGCCTCCTACCTTTATTGAAAAAGCCTCTTGGCCATTTTATGCCAGCAAGATAATTATAAATGTTACCTTTGGCAAAAAAGCAAAACACAACTCCCACATCTCTCCCTTGCCATTGCTCTCTCTTTCTCTCTCTCGCTCTCTCTCTCTTTCCTTTTTTCTCTCTCTCTATCCTCTCCTCCCCCACCCTCAGCCGCAGGAGCTGATTTCAAATTTTCAAAGATATCTCATAGTGAGGCCATGAGATTGAAGGCTCATAAATACCTTTATTATAATATAATGGCCACATATTTCTAGTCATTATTTCTAGTGGGAAAATTAGTTCATCTCTGTGATGAATGCCTCCACAGTCTTTGGTGCTCTAAATGTTCTTACATGGACAATCGCCAGTAGGATAATATTTCAGTGGACACTCACTAGTGGTATAATATATCACAGTGGTGTTGGTTGAGTTATAGAAATACACGTCTAGCTCAGCGCCTGTACTGACAGGTTCTTGAGCTTCAACTTGTTTGAGAAGCATGTTGCATGCAAAGAAATCCTTGTTACTTTTGTTTCTGAGGTACCATTTGAACATATGATCCCTAATAATCCCAAATTTTCTATTTTGTAAGAGCCCAAGGCAACTTGTATAATGGCATTTATTTATTTATGTATTTTTTAGCATACTATAGTTTGTTTGACTCCTTAAGAATAGTTTTTAATATCCCAGGATACTCCGGTGAGTTATTATTACACTTCCATTGGGAGAGTTGGGAGATTTGTGAGAATTTTTTCATTCATACAGGACAGCCTGAGATATTCTGATTGAATTCCCCAAAATGAGTCCAGCTACTCATGAATCCTCCAATTCCCATAGTGCAACTTGATAGTGTCTTTTGTTAGACACCCCCTGTCAAACTCCACACTTCAAGTGTATAACAACAGCTTTCTGTTAAGACTTACAGCCACGCTGCAGATCTGTGAGGGTGTCCTTAATGCTAATGATAATGATAACTAATGTGATGATGTTAAGCAGGTATAATGTAGAGCATGCTCACTAGTTAGCTGTTTCAGCATGCTATTGTTATTGTTAATAAAATAAGATTTTGACTTGATGGTGTACAGAAAATTTAAGGAACTGAGAGAATGATAAAAATTAATCCTGAGAGGGACATAAACGCCTCTGCTAGAATTTCATGGCAACCCATTCAACTGTTGTTCTGAATTCACTCAAAAACCAAGCAGGCACTGGAGAAGACAAAAGAGGTCTGGCATACCCTTGTCTGAGAGGATATATTGTTTGAGAACCATTAATGACTGCACAACATTTTTTGCCAATCCATCCACAGGGGATAAGTGGAAATTATTGAGTTGCTGGTGGCTTTAGAGGAAAAGTCAGGTGACCACCAAACGCTCTAGAAAGCATCCTACAGGCACCAAGTATCTCTATATCAAAAGTTGTAGTAGAGAGTTTTCATTAAAAAACAAAAACGCCAACATGCTGGTGGCACGACAAGGGTTCATTCTCTGAGGACCATGAATGTGCAAAATTTTACTGGCATTGGAGTCATGGAGTCATGCTGCTAACATGGCTAAAAATCTGTAGGCCTCAAGTTCAAGCTGCAACTACTCAAGAGATGTCGCTTAAATAAATTTGTCAGGCTTGACAAAGCTTCTCTAGAGACAATATACAAATGTTCTATTAGGCTTTGTAGTGCTCTCTGACATGTAAAATCAGTAAATTTCCCCTTGAATAAAATAGGAAGTGAAAAAGAATCTTACTAGTTACTTAAAATAATGCCTTCTATCAGTTATCCATTGTTAAAATTAAAGGTTTCATCTGAATAATTAATAAAGGTCCTGGGAGTACATATTCCACTGGTTTTGCACAGTGATATATATCCTGTGCCATGCTACAGAAGGACGACACCATCATACCTTATGGTGCCTGGGCTGTAATATGTGACAGTGCTCCAAGTGGAGGATTTGCGGTAGTGTTCCACAACATGCCTCACTTTCCATTGTTTATTTATCAGTCAGGCCTTGAGTTATGGTGTGCTTGCAGTGAGGAATTTTAGACCGGACTATGGTCGCTTCAGGCCCCTTGGCATACACTGTACAGTGAGAGGGAATCATTTATATTCTACTCCGGAGGTAACAGAAGAACATGAGATTGGGAAACAGCTCAAACACCACTCTGCTTGTGAGGCTTAAGGCACAGAAAAGTCAAGCTGTTTTTCGGGAGGCTGCAGAACATATTCAAGCAAGTTCTGTTTTTCTTTTCTATTTTTTAAAATAGTTTCTACAAAAATCTCCTAATATATATGCTGCACTAGGCTATAGCTTATTGGTCACACATTTTATACTGAAGCTATATGGCTTGGTGAAGATGTGATGGAATGCTGGCTATTGCAAAATTTTCAGCACCAGTGAAATCTGACCAGTGAAGCTGCCTGTAAATGTTATAGGTGCCACATACTAACCTGTACTGAAAAAGCCTTGAGGGCGTTTTAACCCACTGAGGTAATTGCAAATGTATCCTTTGGCAAAAACATAAGCGAACTTGCCCCTTCCTTAGCTCCTTTTTCTTTTCTCTTTCTCTCTCCCTCTCTTTGTTGAGAATTAATAAAGGCTACCTAGTGTTGATTAAAAGGTCTCAACTGTACTGTATTGCTCACCAGTAGCACCCCTCCCTGCACCAACCTTTCACATGGGTAGACCTGCATGTTAGGAGTGCTCTAATGATTCTGGAGCTTGCCATTCGAGGGCCACCCATCCATCATAGCGGTAAGGGCCAGCGGCTTTATTATAATACAGAGGACAGATGTGCTCTGAGGCTATGTGGGACACAATAGAGGTCTTTCAACAGACCTATAAATACATGATCTGTCAGAGTTGCTGTCCTGAGGGCGCTCTCAGCCAGGCTCTAGCCCTCCGGTTGGCCATCACTTATGCTAAGATATGCGCCAGCCCCCGGGCTAAGGCTAAGGCTCAGTTCATTTCAGCCCCTCATCAACCACCACATTCTACCTCCAGCCATGAGAATAAATAAGAACAAGATGAAAAAAGTGATTCATTATGATGGAGAGCAAAACCTTAACAAAACAAACAAATGGAGGGAGTGAAAACAAACAGTGATAGTCTACTATTGACTCTTTGGCAGAAGCTTCTGACAAGCTGTTTATGAACCATGAGAGGATTTTGATCAAACAGCACACAACAATATGGGGGAAAAGGCTGATGATGTGTATTTGTTTTGTTGTATCACTAATATAAACAACTATATTCAAATTATGACAAAAAAACACTGCACATGCATTAAATAAAAGACATGTCAAGTGGATCGGTGTCATTTCAGAGGGAGACATAAAGCATCATGGTTTTCATCAGTGTTTCCTCCAGTATTATGTTTTTGTAAGTATATTTGAAGTGATATATGCTGTTCCTCCACCTCCTGCTCCTCTCCTCACCTTATCTCAGGTGAGAATCTCCTTTCACCGTTGCCTCCAAGCCAAGATCAACAATCTGGGAGTTGGGTGTGTTCTTTTGGAGATTAGTGTGGATGGAGGCTGTTGCATGTATAAGAATAATAAACAGGTGAACACTTTAACTCTGCATAATTCTTTATCTCTCTACCACCTTAATGTATTAAAATCATATTCTTCCTAGGGGCAGAAAACCAGCAGCAGATTATGTCCAGGGTATGGTGAGTGGAAATCCAATGACAAATCCCACCACTCTCACAACAATGATCACCTGGGCAAGAAGTTGCTATTTTACATGCTTTCACCAAATCCTGACATTTAAGGTTATTGATAATATGACTGGTGATGTGGTAATGCCATGTTTACACTGGAACACACTTTGCTGTATCTGCAAACAACACCTTACTCCAAACATATGTTCATGCACACACCCCCTAAGTTTTTCCTGTTCCCATCCAGGGGATACCTACTCCACCAGCCCCCTGTTTTGAGTACTCCAAGGGTTATTCTGTTCCCCTTGACAACCAAGCCAGGTTTATAATGGCTGGTGTTCACAGCTTTAGATTTTAGTGCCCCCCCCCTTTGCACACACATGCACACAACAACGCCCCCTGCACCAGTCTCATCCACCCCCCAGCACTCCCTCCCCGACTCACTCTTCTTCTTCTTCTTCTTCTTCTTTCCCCAGATCTCTCTTTGCCACAGCTGCTGCCTCCTGGCCTTGCCCAGAGGCTTCAGGAGGCTTCCCAGCTCCCTCTCCTTACCCCTGCAGCCAAGAAGGAAAAGCAGGCAAAGGAGGAAAATAAAACTTCAGGCATACCACGCAAGGCCATCTGGGTAATCTTGTTCAAAAGGCTTGAGGTGATAGCTGCAATTTACACAGGCAGAAAAAAAAAAAAAAAAAAAAAAAAAAGAACAGACCTCATTTCCATACCTACTAGCCTCAAGGAGATGAAATTGAATAAACTAAGAATTAGAAAAGAATTACAGTAAAACCAATACGGAATATTCAACATTAGTTCGTTTTGTCCTTGCAACACCCCCATCCTCACACATACATTTCCTTGTTTCCTAAGAAAGAGAACAGTTCAGCTGACATGAAGGTGCCACGGACAACTAACAAGAAAACGAGCGTCCACACTCACATGCACGCATACACCAACACAGCTCCCCTCAAATAAACGTGCAGACACACACAGCCGAGGGGAGAAACAATATTTGTGATGAAAGCAAATCAAACTGAAATCCAACATGTTAAAGTCAAGTTGATTAGTGTGAAAATGTAACAGCATCTTCAACTGGCATATCCCACAGTCATAAAGATATGTTAATTTGCAACTTAATGGCTGAAAGCATAATTTTGCTTATATAAACCTTGAAACATGCTGCATTTCTTAAATGTGCCTTAATTTAATGAAGTAAACAGCACCACAAAACAATAAATGCCCCAATTAAAGAACAGCCATGAAGAGAAGTGTCTATTTCCCATTTTGCCCCTGCAGACATATGTACTCAAGCGTGTCTGTGCATTTACCCACACACAGAAGCATATGTATTTGTGCAACTCATAAACATCATGCCTTCATCTTTCATTTTAGCATATGTGCCATGTTGTTTAAGATGTAGGTTATCTGGTGTGAGAACCAGTCTACATGGATAAGGCAGTATCACTGCATATTCAGGCATGTGCATGTGCTTGAGGGGTAGGAGTATGTGTGTTTCCATGCCGCAGCATGTGTAATTGTATGGTAGTGTATGTCTGTGGTGGTGGTGTTACTGCATTATCAGTACATAATGTAGTCAAGGTTACAATTTGCAAATGTGCGGTGTTATATGAACATATTGTGCATTAAAGGCAGAATGTGCCATCCTCTTTTCTTCCTTCTTTCTTTGCCTGCCCCTGTGTCTGTATGTCATCTGGCCTGCTTCGCACCCCTGGGGGGCATATCCCATCAGGCTCGCTGTGCTCCAATGTGTCCCGACAGACCTGATGTGATCTGAGTGGCTGACGGGTTTGTCCCTGCTGCCCACTGTCTTTTCTTTTCCTTACTTCACTCACACATGTGCCTAAGAAACATACAACCTGATGCAGGCTGACTGGAGTTTGCACCTAATCTAGAAAGCTTCCAATTGGTACATGTGTAATTATCTAGTCTAAAATATCTTCAGCATGCAGATGTCATGCTTCATACCTCACAAGAATAATCATGGGTTTAATCTTGAGTTTCACTTTCGCCATGGATAATTCAAGTGTGGAACATCATTGCGTGCTTCACTTCTACTTTTAGTATCCATTTGAATGAGTGCGTAAATGTGAATGTTCAATTATGAAACCCCGCTGGAGAGAAACAATGCCCTCTTGGTTCAGTAGCCATCTTACACACACATACACACACACACGAGCCTGAGGGGATGCAGAAAAAGTGGGGGTTGGATACCATAAGACGAGGGCATGAAACTGGGGCTTAGAGACAGAGATATACCAACTGGAACCTTCTACCTACAGGGTGTGTTTGTGTGTGTATCTCTGTGTGCGTCTGCTTGCATCCTTGTGTTAACACAAACTCACACATATGGAGGAAGCAAGTGTCATACTGAGGAAGAGAGAATGCTGCATTGGGGGGAATACAGTCTGTGGAGGCTGTGTGTATGTGTGTATGTGTGTGTGTGAATATAATCTAATTGCTTACTAGTGGAGGACAAAATTGTTCTGCCTGCAGGTATAAGCATGGGTGGTGCTGATGAGAACTGGTCTGATATCTCAATCCACCAATCAGCTATGCAGGGCCACCAACACAGCCTACCTCTTAAAATCATCTTCTTTATGTACTAATATTGTGTCTATGACCATAACATTTTTGGTTTAAAGTCACCATTGAAATACAACAGCAAGAGGGAGCATCAGGAATTTAACCTTTAATTAAAAAAAAAAGATCAAGGGGACTTTTATTGATATTTTTCTGCACACTTCAGGCATAGAGGCATAATGCCCCAAGTCCACAGTAATGTTTTTTTTTTTTTTTGATCAATGATTAACTACCTTAGACCTTAGATCAGCTTTAGGTGCTCTTCCTAAGCTAGTTTGTCTTGTGGCTAAAATGAACCACAACATGGAGGAAATGGCTTAGGGAGGACGGTGACGAAGCAATGTTATTATCCTGCTTGTGACCATTCAAGCAGCACAGCTCAAGTTTTTTTGCTTGAACTCAAGGTAAAAGTCCAACCAGACAGGTGCTTTCTATCACTAATTTGCTCTCAGTGACTATTGTAGAAATGATGGATGGTTTGCTTAGTTTTACTGTAGTGCTCAAACTTTTTCCACATGAATAATATTGTAGCTGTACCGCTTTAAGATGACACATAAGGTTGGCCATTTCTGACATGATGTTTTGACACTGTCGACTCGGAAAATTCTTCCTTCGAAAGCCCAAGGACATAACCGCCATTTTGGGGGGGCACATGTGACCCTTACACTGTCTGTGATCATTCCAACTGACTCGCCGACAGGAGGGGAGGGGTTGCAGGAGGCCAGGCAGGTCAGGAGTCACTCAAGTCATGTGACGACCTCAGGGCGTTGTTGGGAGTGACAGGGAGACCAAGAAGCAGAACTGTGGTGTAGCAAGCCCACGGGTAAAAAAGAGGTCAGTGGCCACAGGAAGTAATGCAAAAGTGCCCAGAGCTGCTGTCCTTAATGAGAGCACATCCCCTGGGGTGTATATCACATCAACCTAACTGCCACATGAAAAACACCAATCTATATAGAGTGCTGCAGGCACAGGAGAGCAGCCATTTTCATGGTTCATTCCCTAAGCCAGGAGCCATCTTGTGAGGTAAACAAACCCAAGCACAAAGATGTGCACCTTGGTACAGGGCCGTTGTTGTTCCATCACTCACACACATTGTGCTCTATGAGTCCTTGTTTGTTTGGTTTGAAAGATCTTGACTGCTTGAGTCTCAACAGGAGCCTCTCCTAAGCATTGTAAATTGATTTATTAATAAAGTTTGTGTGCTGCTGAGGAACAGAGGCTAATAAAATAAGAGCCCTATAGGGTGAGTGGGAGAAATACATTTGAAAATAAACTTTGAGTAACTCATTAGATTAAGAAAATTATAAGAATAATAACCCTGAGCACTGCCTGGGGAGGGAAATCTCATTAACAGGTTTTTCGATTCCTCCTTTCAATACATTTGTTAAAAGTGCCAGGGAGTGTTCAATTATCACCCGCCCTCTCACCTCCAAGACATAGGGTGACAAGAAACCCCAGAGAAACCTGCAGGGCCAGGGAGGGGCCATGCACACAAGAACGTGCACGCATACTCTGCACTCATAAGCACACACAGTTTCACTTCATTCCTCCTGATTAATGGGTTTCCTGACCATTTGTTTAATACTGTCAACAAACAAGAGAGCTGCAGGGCTACATAGGCAACACAATACTACCCTTGAATGAAACACACACGTATATTCTCAGGTTTATGTATGTCCAACTGTTCGCATCTAAAAGCAGAAGCTTTTTCCTATTGAGTCTTTTACAAAAAAATATTTCTGACATTCTAAAGAAAACACTTTCATCCAGCTGGGTTCGATAAGAGCAACCAAAAGCCGCACCTATTTTTTTTTTTTCTTTCATGTGTTTCCAATCTTTGTATTGGCCTTTGGGCTACACCCTCAAGGCAGGGGGTTTGGAAGGCTATGTTTGCTCTGGAACCATTTACCATACCTCCTCCTTCTCAAGACATGGCAGAGTGCCTGAGGGGTTTGCAACTCACCCCACCTGTAGTGCTGTCCCCACCCACAGCGCCCCCACACTCACACTGATACACGCCCCTGGTGGCAGTCACCAACGCTCTGCAGCATTGGTTTGTGCCTTTCAGGCCTCCAGCTCCAGCAACTGCTTGGACAGACATCACACTCTGGAGCACAAGATTCACTAGTTTTACGTCTCATACACCACTTTGCATGGCACAAAGCTGGTCAATTGAAACTTGAGAACATATGTTATAGCAATGTCCATCACCAATTACAAGCTAGATATTTAAAACTAGAGGTGAAATGCTAGGTAAGAAGAAAGGTGAACTGTCTGCTCTATGTGAAAACTGTATCATTTCCATGATTATTTCTGGTACCAACTGGCTAACAGTTACCTTCACCAGAGCAACACCTGGAGCTAACACATCTTGCCAGCTGATATTCCTTAAAATAACATCTAAGAACCATGCAGAAAAGGCATAAAATGGACTTGTAATAACTAAAAAAAAGCTAATTAAAAAGTAAGTTTTATGTTGAACCATATGTGGTTCAGTCTATGAATGCCATATTCTGAATGTCTTGTACAATAAATAAACAACTTATGTTGCGTATTAGAAAAAAGAATAATTACAATTGTTTATACTGTTACATCAGTTAAAATACAAATTCATTTCTAAAAAATGTGAATTGGATACATTATACTGCTTTTGACAGTTTGACTGATGTGTTTTATGTGTGAATTACTTTGCGTCTGATCCAAACAAAACTACTCAAATGGAAGCTGTTGTGGAGTTGAGAATATGTGGTGTTTTCAAAGCCATGAACCTCTAGAAAGGGCAGATCGGCCATTCTGTCCTCAGGTAAGACTTGAATTGTGATATACGAATGCAGATCAAATAAAAACCTCTAGGAAAAAAATAGGAATGTTCCTATGTTGAAGAATGTGATTAAATAAAACATTGTAGACAAAGATATATGATGGCTATTTGGTATATTTACACTCTGTGGGTTTATGCATCTGCTTGTATGTAAAGAGGCAAGATGATTTGTAGATAAGAAAAATATATAAAAAAAAGAAAATCTTTTAGCTGGAGGCAAAAGAGAAGTCATTTCTTTTCTAGCCCTCCAGCAACAAACCTGGCATCATTCATTTCCATTTCTCTGTTGCCTACGCAACTGTTGAAACTGCAGCATATGCTTGGCTTGTTTCATTTTATATCCAATGGTTATAAAAAAATGGCATTTAGTGTGACAGAGGGAAGGGGAATAAGTAAAAAAAAAAAATCAATCCTTTGAAAATGGATTTCCATCAGGGCTACAGTGTCTGATGTGGTGGTGAGTTAAAGAACAAGGGCATTCTGTAGCATTGATGCAAAGTGCCAGACCAAACTAAGACTAGACAATGTCATCCAACTAAAAGCTGCAGCGACAATATTTTCAGACAGGCAGTGGCAGCCAAACATCTGCCACCTATTAACAAATAAACTATTTTTGACCTGTAGATGTAGTTTCTTTCCTAGTTAGCATTTTGACTTGTTTTGGTAGGAAAGGCATAATTCTTATTAATAACATTAATGATGGTTCTGTTCTATTCAGACATTGTGCCAGAGTTAGCCGTGACAGTAAGCCAGCATGAGCAAACAGGACCCTGAAACTGAAGAAACTTGAAATAGAATATTCTAAAGGGAACACATTCGATAGCCTTCGAAAGCTAATGTGACACAACCCTAAATTGTTTAGTTTAGTTTATTCCATATAAATGGAAAAACAAACAAAAACAGCAGCTATAAAACAAGTTAAAAGTTAAAAGCTTTAACGCTTTTTGCTTGTAGATGGTGCGAGTTAAACAACTCCCTCTGGTGGAGAATCTACAGCATGCAATATGTGAATATGACTGTGAGTTTTTTTGATTGTTTGTATGATTGTCAGAACTGTTAAAAAAAAACAGATCTGACAAAGCAGTGTTGCTCGCAACTATTTATGCCCTGTTTAAAAATAAGGATGTGTTGTATAGCATATAAGGTAAATATCAAAACACTAAACCAAAGTGAGTAATGGTGCATTCATGTTAGAATGTAGAGCAAAAAAACACAGGCATCCACATACACACACACAAGCACAGTCAAAGTTTTAGTGCTTAGTTTTGATTCAGCTCTTCATTAGCCACAGGGCCCAACTCCGGTTAGCTCCAGTATTAGGCTCAATTAGAACAAGATCCAATTAGAGGGCTCCTTTCCCCTGGGGCAAGGAGAGGCAGGAAATGGAGACTGAGAAATGTATAAGTCGACAACATGCGGACACAGCCAACATAAACAAACTTACTTTGTTGATCTCTGCTGTTGCTACGCAGGAGTCCTCTGGGAGTTAAAACCCTGCTAGTCTAAGCTATGAGATAAAACAAAATAAAAAAAAAAAAAAGCCCTGCAGCAAAACATGAACTCTGTGAACACAAGGGCTCCGACACCATGAAGGGAACGTCTGGGCCCAGAAAATGAAAAGCCCACAGGCGTTTTCCATTTACAGCTAAAAATCCAGCACTAGCTCCTAGCCAGGGTTAGTATCAGACTCTCAAAATGAACACTTACACTATGGGGGGAACAAATGAGTAGCTTTCTATTGTCGCTCTATTAAATCTGTCGGTTAATAGACATATACCTTACTTCTGACAGAAATCAATAATGTACAATAAGATAAAGGGCAGGAATGAAAGGAAAAGAAAAAAAGGTATAATTTGTGGAAGAAAAAAAAAATAAAGACAAAGATCCAGTTGTGTGATTGTGAGCTCAGTATTTCTGTCCTTCTATCCGTGTGGTTAGAGGTGGTGATGGCGGCAATGTTGTGTGAGCTGTTTGGGCTTGCCCTTGCCTCAGGCTTCTAGTGTTCCTCCCCCAGGCGGTATGTGAGGGAAATGGTGTGTGGTGCGAGGGTAAACCTTGACCTGCCTGCCAGGAGGCTGCACAGAGAATAAAATGAGCACAAACAAAGCAGGGGAGAGAGGAGGAGGAAGAGGAGCTGGAGGAGGAGGGTTGTCAGGCAGCAGCGGAGGAGGTATATGGCTTTACTTGTGTCACCGCCTTTTCATTGCTGTCTGAGCTGACTGGCAGGATACACATCATACATCCATGGCAGGACACACACATCTCGCTGATTGGGAGTGCTCAGGTGTTGTGGGTGGCATCCTGGTACACGGCAAAGATGGAATGTGAAATGTTCCATTTCCCTTCATGCTCTGCCAAGTTGTGTTTCAGGGAAATATGGAAATCCCATTATGTCACATGCCTAACTTGGCCCTACAAACTCTGAAACTCATTTGTGAAATTGGGCTCAGATCATAAAGAGTTGCAAAGTGGTTTTGGTCTTATAAGTCTGCAGAGGACATATTTGTTGAGACATCAGTGAAAGCGAGGTTATGTTTCATCCCTGATTTAAAGTTAACTTACAACCAACACACAAAACGACAACTGAAAGTTGCAGATCTATTGTGTTGTAAGTCTTGATTACGATTACCATAAATGTATAAAGACATGATAATATGCTCCTCTTTATCTGGCAAGGATTACATGAATTTCTAAAGAATTATCGCTGTAAACCAGTATGTTGACAGATGTGTATATGCTATATCACTCTGCTTACCTGTGAAAAGCCCAGTGAAATCCATTACATACTTTAGAGACAACTCATGAATGGAATAATTAGCACAGCATGCTTTCCGCCCGGCTGGAAGTCTCTCTCGATAATGAACAAAGGAAAGGAAATTAGCTTTTGTCTCATAAAGTCACAACTTCAAAGATCCCTGCCATTGCATTAATACAGCCATAGCCTGCAGCAGCATGGAACAGAATAAAATAAGCGCTCTCACTCAGACCCCATTCCTATCAAGGTCTTTCTCAGGACAAATACTGGGAGATTGGCTCTCATAGACCACACACACTGGCTGGATCAATAAAAGAAATTAGAGTAAAGAAAAAAAGTTATGCAAATTTTTCTAATCCAGCTCTCGTAAAACAGTGAAAGCCATAGTTTTTTTTGTGGATTCTGACACAAAACATGTTTCACATCACTAAGACAAATCTCAAGGTGTAACACTATTTCCATGCAGCTGGATGTACATTTAATCACATCAGGTCAGCACGTTAGCCTGGGGATTTCCAGCTGTGGCCTGGGCGACCTGCAACCGTCGTCTCGCCTAACCACTGTTCACGTCAGCTGCCCTCAGGAGTGTGAGTGGTACACTGATCTGGTGCTGGGTCAGCCAGCCTGGCTCTACTACATTACGGGACGATGAAAAAACACCCAAACAGCTAAGTGTTTGTGGTTAAGCTGACACATTTTTATAGTGAAGGATTCAGTTTAAATGAGAAAATGAATCAGTGTGAGGGGGTTGTTCAAACTCTATGCAGTGGAAAACATACCTATGCAAAGAGAGACCACATTGCTGAGAAATTGTAATAAATATGTAGCATTTCTAAATATAATATTATTCAAATGCTACTGCAAAATGATTGGTCTTTCTAACTGTATGAGCAACACCCTCCCATCATCAGCAACATTTTGTCCTGACAATTGTTATTACCATTGTCTCAGAACCAAAGGAAGCAGCAATAAAGACCAGGGCGAGGCAAGCATTGTCCAAGGCACTCTTCCCTTCGCCTATCTGCTCCTTTATCTGCCAGGATCCGTTGTTAGTGCTGGCAGTTTTCCTCTTCTGTCCTCTGGAGAGAGGTGGCTCTCAGCTGGAGAGAGGTGCCAGAGGCTATGCACTGTCTCCATTGTGTGGAGAAACACACGGAGGACTTGAGAGACTCAGTGCAGGTGCAGAGAAGAAGAGTGAGAGGGAACACACCTGAGGGGGGTGTTTTTTTTTTCCTCACAAATTTTTCTCTCTCTCTCTCTCTTTTTTTTGTTTTTGAGGGGCCTTTTTAGTGTAGGGACATTTGTTGTCAGGAGGACAGATTTACTGGAGGTACACTATACTGGAGGGAGGAAAAGGGCCCTCAGTTAAAATGCTTTCTCTCTAACTGCCAGAGACATTTGGTTACAGACGCAGGCTGCCAGAATAAATAAAATGTTCAGCATTGAGGACAAAATGCAGGACAGTGTTATCCCTGCCAAGCTACAAAAACAATCTTATGAATGCAATAATTCAAAGCGGCACTTAATATGAATGTATAGTATAGTATGATGAGGTTTAAGGCTGGTTCCATGAATAAGGTCATGTTCCTTACTTCAATCACACCATAGGTCTACCAGTAGAGTCAGGACACAGCAAGCCAAAGCTGATAACCTCACCTCAGACTGGGAGGTTTCCTGTGAAAGTGATCCTTTTACTAACTGTTTGTTTAAAAGCTGACAGGCTACAAGAGTCTCAGTGACAGCATCTATTCATCTCAGGGTGTCAGAATGAGAGAAAGAGGGAACGAGGGAGGGATAAAGAAAAAGGGTGAGAGGAGTCAGATGAAGAGAGATGGTGAGAGAAAGGCCTGTAAAGAGTAAATGGCAGGCTGGCGTGCCTTAACAACAGTCTAGATTTACCTTTAGCTTTGAAACATCTTCAGATCACCCTAATAGCAATTTCAGAATTTCATCTGGTGAGTGACTGAGTGAGTGCTGATGTTTTCATCACTTTGGTTTTAATTATATGTCTCACTCAGCACAGTCTTCCTTCTACTCGGCTAATTTAGATTGAGATCCTTCCAGGCTTTCCCCTATCTTTCATTTCCCTCCCCTCCTTCTCTCCTCTTTGCATCCCATCAGCCCCTTTGTAGAAAAAAAGAGGAAGGAAAAAAACCTTCATGTCTGTGACTTTCTTGCCCTCCAGCATATGAAGCCCTCTTTTATTTTGATCATCGCAGCACAATGGATTCATGCCATTCTGGCAACTTTATTCAGTATCAGCCCAAATTTACATACTGCTTAACAAGTTTGTGCGTGACTGTTGATGCCTCTGATCAAAGTGCTTTTGGAAATCTTTCTCATCTGATTTTTTTCCCGTCCTTCATTTCAAATGCATGCTGCAGACAGGCATCTTTAACTCAGAGGCAAAGAAAGGTAACCTTAGTGCTGCACAAGCCTAAATGTCATCCAACAAGGAGGGCTCATGTCCTGGGGATAAAGATAATGTAATCTAAGCAGTATACAGTGTGACTGTGTGTCTCCGAGTGTGTGTGAGAGCGTGTATCTATGCTAGCCTCGGTGTTTGTTGGAGGCTTGGGTTTGGGGGCGGAGGGAGACAGGGGATGACAAAAGTCAAAGCAGTCATGTGTCATTTTCGGTGCTGAAGGGCTAGGACCTGCCTCCAGGGCTGTCCTCCCTGTCAGACGCACTCAGATATCTGCGCTGAACTCTTTCGCTGTCTCTTTCTTTTGCTCTCTCCATCCTTCTCTGTCTTTATCAAATGCACGCGCATATATGCAGCTGCATGTTCATGCCCTAACACATGCACCGATTCTTTGCTTCAAAGTGGCATGCAGTAATGAGGTAGCAACAACAGCTGTGTTACAGAAATCATGATTTAAAAAAATCCAACCATAAACAGTTTTTGATGTGCAACCTGCAGTGACTCATATTCCTAAATAATTGCACCTTTACCACCTCTGCCACAGGAGCAGGACTGGAAGGGACAACATTTGTTCCATGACCAGTGATACAACACGTATCCCTGTGAGGGTGCATTAGGACAAGTGGGAAGAAATTTTTGATAATGATCAGGTTGTAAATCAAGATTTCAGAGGCCACACTACAAAACTAATGGTCCATAAAATTCCCATGGGGATAAAAGAGAAGACTGCACAGAAAATGCACTGTAGCAAACCCACTGCAGGAGCACAGTAACCTCCACAATAATCTCACACATGCATAAATATACATGGCTACTAGAGCAAACAACAGAATTGAAAACATTAAATAACTGAGAAAGAAAATGGATTCAAAAATACAATGAAAAGGGGGTGTGGGTGGAAAGAGAGGAATCGTGGGAATGCAAGATTGCACATCCCTCAGGCAATCGAATTATCCTATGGGCCGATGGTTCCTCCTTATGCGTCGGCTGACATTTTCCTGTAACCCCATCCCCAGTAATGCTATGTGATGTGAATGACTGGCTTCTGCCACAGCCCTGAGAGGCCATGAAGCCCTAGGGCCATTTGTTTTTGGCCTGCAGCATCCTGGGAATTGTTTATTTTAGCTCTGTCTACTCCTTTTTGCCTCTCCCTCTCCTTTTGCTCACTCCTCCCTCGTCTCTCCTGTTCTCTCCATTCTCCTTCTCTCTTTCTGGCCTGTTGGTGTCGATTTTCAATTAGAGGAGGATACACTCATATTCTTCTGCGAGACAAAACGCCTGACAGTTGACTCTTGAGGGGTAACTCAAAACCATGCCTTTAGTCTCTTCCCACAAACTGTTCGTATCTCAACACCATTCAGAGGGCACAAAGGTAAATGACAACTGAAGCTGACGTCGTCCCTCTGTATATGTTGCTCTGTGTGATGATGATAAGAGTGGTGGGTGTGTTCATGAAGAAAACAGTCGAAAATCAAGATGTGCTGCGTGTTGTGCATGAGAAGGAGAGAGAGAGGAAAGAGATTTAAGGACAGAGAAGATGAGATGTGTGATATGAGATAATAGAATGATATTCATAATGTATCCCTGGAGGTATAAGTTAAAAGAGAACATTAAAAGAGAACATATTTTGATCGCTTATGGATATCTAAGCCAGCACATCAATATGCCCAAACTTTACTTCATACTGCAGAGCCCTGAGGGGCATAAGTGGGGGCAGACCAAACCACTATACACAGTGTATGTGTGCAACTGTTGACATGTGACAAGCAGAAAAGGGACAGTGTTGAGAGCGTAGCCTTTTATGACCCAACACACTCTGACAGCTTGGCCATTGCTGGAGGACATAAGCAATGTTGCTTTTTCATCTGACAATTTTAAGCAAAACAACTCTCCCTCGATGGATTCAACTGCTCAGAGAGCCTTTGTAGCTGTGTACTAAAGCACAGGAGACAAAAACATGTCAGTCTCTCGCCAATTCTGCTCTCTATTAAACATAAGAGTCACACTGTCAATCAGTAGGACAAAAAGTGAGATGAAAGAGTAAGCGATATGATGTGAACACTGTGTTTATGCAACACTGCACTCTGCTGGTAGAAGGTGATAATGAGACTGTCTTAACAGAGGACCAACGTAACCTTATAGAAGTACCCAGAGAATGGTAGTATCTGAGTGCTTCTACCAATGAAGCTGTTGACTTATTTGGACCTAAGGACATTCTGCACTGACAAATTTGAAACATCCCAGGAGGTGCACACTTTAAAACACAGCCACAGGGTGGCACATTAGAATGAAAAAAAAAAAAGAAGACCCTCACAGTAAAGTCTGCCTGTGACTTGGAGAGGAGAGCAATGCATATTGTTAGAAAAGGGTCAGTGTGCTGATGTTAAACATAACCAAATACATAAATCAGTTATGAACATGTGGGATGTTATTTTTTTCCCCATGTATTGAGAACACACTTTGCCTAAAGTGTATGTGCATGACAGATGAAAGGAAAAAAAAAAATGTGGGCACTATTTTAAAAAAATCTGTTGTGTGCTCACATTAATAGTGTTCAGTACTTGTATGTGCAATTGGCCTGTAAGCTGTGTTTGTGTGCATACAAACAACGCACTCAGTCGAAAGCCTGCAGCAGCGTGCATACTTGCTTGGAGAGTACATGTCCTCAGGCCTCGATCCTCCGTCGATGACCTCTGGTGAAGCCATTATTTTCTGCATTAATGATGAGCAGCAGCTAGCGATATGAGAGATGGACTTTGTCCTGAGGCACAGAAGCACTGATTATGGGCAACAACAATGCCCGCAAAAAAAAAAAAAAAAGAACTCAAACACAGAAAAACTCTTCCCACAAGCATTTCAAAACACTACGAATCTTAGCAACAGCACAGAATAAGCTGCTTTTGCTCAATTGACAAGATGGATCAGATAGCCTCTGTGACTAGAGGATTACCCAGTATAAACTTTATTGAAGTTTACCTGTAGCTTGTTTTGTCATCCAATAGATCCAGTATCCCTGTGTCTGCAACCTGTGCACCAACAAACCAACATCATAATCTTATGAATCCTGCCACATCACTGTATGGCAATTACTTATTTACATAAGACATGATGGATTGGTCTCCTAGGATTTAATGACATAACATACGGAAGTAATGTCAGATGTTTAATTGATACTCTGACACCAGCCCAAACACCAAACTCAAAAAAGCCTCACAAACAAGACAAATTGCAGACAAAGTGCAATTGCTCCAGTCAAGGCAGCCAGGGCACCCACTCAGGAAATCCTGGCTTGGGGAGATGACTCTAAATGAAGGACTTTACTATTCACCATTATGTCTTTGGTGAGAGTCAGAGGGAACCCCTGGGGCTCTTCAGCACAGCACAGCACAACTTTTCAAAGGGCTCCAGATTAAAGTCACTGAAAGTTCCCACTGGGGTCTGAGGCCAGGATCCCATTAAGCAGCCCTACCACACCGCCGGCCATAATTGTGTCGTTGAGAATTCAGAGGAGCGGTTGCTTGATAAGCGAATTTAGGGTGAAATAAAAAAAAGAGAGGCAAAAAAAGGGTCTCGTTGGGCCACCATTAGACACTTCATTCGCTCATCACTAATTTGTTTTAAATGACTAAGGGAGAGGTGAGCACTTTATAAAGCAATCCAAGCTACTTTTTTCTTTCCATTTTCAGGTCTGTGCGACAGAATGCTGATAAATGAAAAACACTGCAGTTTATAGCCTCACACTATACTGCCGCTAGTGGTGTTTTAAACTGTAGTTATCTTTATCGCAGTACTTGCTTTGCAGTAGGATAATCAATAAAGGGGTGAAAAAAAAAAAAGTAGGAACCCATTTTTAAAGTGCCACTACTCTCATCTTGAAAAACCCAGTCAGTTCATCTCTACTAATTATTATAAGTAAAAGTACCAAGTAAAGCCATTTTGTACAATTGACTGTTTAAAACTACTTTCACAAATCACAAAATTTTTACAAAATCAGATTTTTATTAGGTATTCAGTTTCATTATGTTTCTGACTGCTGCAAATTTTTCAACATTGAGACTGATCGCCACCAGAGTTGCTTGATGAATGATATAAAAAACATCCTGTAAGTATAGCTTAGGATATAAACTCTAACTTGAGATCTATTTATGTGCTTTTACACATCAGTCAACTCAATAGCTGGAAGTAGGTGAACCTGCTATTCTTTGCAAATGGTACAGTAGCATTCAGAAATGTATTCAAAACATTTCTGATACATCCACAGATCTCAAGTTATGATTCAACTCTTTAAAATGAAATAAATGAATAAACCCTCTGAAACTGTTATTGTCATCCAAGTGCAATAAAGAAAAATTCTTTGTTAACTGCTTCAAGTGGATTTTTTCTGCTTCTTCTTCTCTGCCTCTTCCTCTTTTTCCTTTTCAATCTCAGCAACCAGGGTCTCAATTTCCTTGGATTCCAAAATCTGTAAATAACAAAGGCTATTAGCTTATAAAAAAAAGAAAAAGAAAAAGAAACAAAATCCAAACATTTTCAGCATATCACCTTCAATGGCTGATTCCGTCGGATAACAGCAAGTTCAATATTCTTTCCTCCTGATTGGACAACCTGTGACAAAATAAATAACTGTGAAGTAGCATATCTGAGCCTCAGACCTCAGATTAATAATAGTTTGTGCCTCCCGCCCATCCTTTATTTGTCATTCTTTATGTAACAACATTATAAATATTTGGTTGGCAGTGAGGTCATCTTATTGTAAAGAGATTTAATTATTCAATAAATAGCATAATTTTGAGCTTACCTCAAGCAAAGCTTTGATAGCCAACTTGATTGCCTCATTGTCCCCAGCAATGGCTTCATCTGTGTAATTCTTCTCCAAGAACTCCCTCACAGTTTTTGCACTACGACCAATTGCATTTGCCTGATATTTTTCAAGAATAACACAAATGTTAAATCATATAAAATTTCAAACTAATGGGGTACATGTTGCATAAACATATTGCATAACCTATGTACAAAGAGAAAACTCACTGACCTTCCAGGCATGGTACGTTCCTGATGGGTCTGTCTGATACAGCCTGGGAGTTCCATCGTAATCAAAGCCAACAATTAATGCAGAGATGCCAAATGGCCTGCGCCCATTGCTCTGAGTGTAGCGCTACAAATATGACCAACAGACAGATGTGACAAGCCATTCTTAGAAATCTGGTGTTAGACATAATATCAAAAACTAGACAAGAAAATATAAAATTAACATTCTTGTCAATTCAATTAAAAATCATTTTTAGTAATAAACTTTGGAAATTAAGAAATGAATGGAAGTACCTGTTTCAGTGTAGCTATATAACGTGTGATGTATTCCACTGTGACTGGGTCCTCAACAGTTAGCCTGTGGCTCTGGCACTCAACACGAGCTCTGTTTATCACTATGCGGGCATCTGCTGTCAGACCTTAAAAATATTGACACAGGTTAATAAATGAGTACACACCAGACAAGGACAGTACAACAAAAGTGTATATGATAAAATCCTAATGATTGATGTTGATCTGAAATGATTGGTGTATCTGAAATGACTTTAAGAGTGGTTCGTCAAAGTGAGCTGTGAGATGAAATATTAGGTGTTACAAATGATTTAGGTTTAGAAAATGCTTGTTTGTCTTAGTTACCCGCAAATGCCATGCAGACATGCTCATCCAGGGCACATATCTTGCGAACAGTTCTTTCCTCCTGCAGCTTTGCTACAGATTTCTTTTCAACACCAAGGACAACAATGTCTTTACCTCTGATTCCCACCTGCACAGGAAAACAAACAAACAAAAAGGATCATCAAACCTGATTTCCTAAGATTGCAAATTTTGAATAGGTCTTTTTGCTTCAGCTAATCTTTGAATTGGGTAGGTTGCTTTTAAGAGAAACAGTAGTTACTGAAGTGTTTCAGGCTTAAAGTTTGCATTGTGAATCCTTAAATGCCCTTCCAACATATTAGTGTGCCGCCTAGTAAAAGACTGTTTGACACAATCCTTCTACTTCCATGCCAACGTGTTGTTTGCATTGTTTTGTAGTATAAGCATTGGTGTATTTTATTGTTTACACATTTTGGGAGAAAAAGATTCAACTTATGTAATGGCTGAAACAAACATTTGAAACATATGAACTAGCGTTAATGTTAGTTGAGGTTATCACAATGAAACTGAAAGTACTGAGAGTGACACAGCGACAAATGCTTGCTAACATTAATAATACTTTAAATTGACACTAAGTGACATAGGTTCGGTACATTACATGTGGAAGTTACAGACTTACAAGTCAACAAGGCTATAAAAACAACAGTTTCGTGTAAAACTAGCTAAACAAATGACGTAACTGTTACAATGACTGCTAGCTTAGCAGGCTGGCTAACTAGCTACCGTTTGCTTATGTTAGCATTAGCATTAGTTTCATTGCGGGACTTACCGCTGTGGAACCTTTCTTTACTGCTTCTTGTGCATATTCTACTTGAAAAAGATGACCATCGGGAGAAAAGACAGTAATCGCTCTGTCATATCTTGCCGCCATTGCACCGCAAGACACGCACACTCACAGAAAAAACCGGAGACTTCAGACAGATGATTCAGCTAGTTAGCAACGAGCCGCTCACACTGAAGATGCCGTGTATAGAAAACAGCGCCTGCGCATGACCTCTGAACTCGGGTGATACCAAAACTAGGGTCCACCAGAGAAGAATTGCTATTAAGAATACAGTGGAAAATTGCACAATTTGCTCAACTTTTCTGTAAATCAATTAATTTAATTCAAAAGTTAATACAAGCAAGAGGTTATTTCAATACTAAGTTTTATTTATCCTGTATATACAAATTCGATGCTGAATAACATGGAATATAGAGGCAATGTGGAGTAATTTAAATATATTAAACTAAGGACTAATAAACACTGCTATCAGTCATTATGCCTAAAGCTGCATCTAGTGTAATTTGTATTTTATAGGAACAGTAAAATCTGATGTGCGTTTCCCCTTTTTTTCGAGCAGTCCATTTCCCGTGGCCTTTTGGATTAGAGCTAGACTGTTCCACTATATAAAAAATGGGTGAAATTTCAATTCAATTGAGCCACAATGCTTAAACTTTCAACTAAATAAATAGATTGGCTAAAACAATACAAATTACCTGAAATAAAACTGAGCGCCAAGAATCTCAGTGTGATTAAAATAAACAATATTTATCAACTATGTTTTCAAACGTGCTTTATCCCCCCTAGAACGGACCACTGCATTACGAAATTGCATCCTATTCTGAACTGCTTGATCTGAGTTCTACCGATTTGTTAAGTGTGTTAGCTACTTTTGACTTTTATGCTCTAGTTCAGTTTAATTTCATGCAGTATCACCATGTCGATGACGTTCGCACCTCACAGACAGCGTGGGAAGGGTGATATAACACCCGCTGGAATACAAAAGGTAATTCATCTTTTTAGCGCGTCGCAGAATGGAGGCTATGGTAGCACACACAGTTAGCTTGTGGGCTAATCAGTGCCCATCCAAGTCCAACTGTGACTAGATCGGAAACAATGTTCAGGGTCAAAGCGCGGTGAATATGAACCTCTCTGGAGTCAGGACGCCATGTGTAGATGACTGGTTGAAGGCCGATTTACCGGACTAATGTATAATTGTTTTTCAAATGAATGGAGGCCCGCGGTTTTGTTAGCTGAGGACAGCTAGCTGGCAAGACGCGTCTTTTGTTAGCTAGTAACGCACACTCACATTTAACAAAAACGCCCCCATCTTCTCTGTTCTTTTCAAACTGATTGAATCACACAACACCCATCCGAAATAAATGGAATAATTGCACCAAAGTAATTTGTGTCATTCATTTAAAATACAGTGTTGTCTCATAACAAACGTGATATAAATATCTCAATTTACGATTGCAGTTACTTGACGAAAACAACCAGCTGATCCAGTGTATAATGGATTTCCAGAGTAAAGGCAAAACAGCAGAGTGTTCACAGTAAGTTATGAAAAACACGTCACAGTCATGTTTATTTCATTTTGACCCAAAACCTGCATTCACGACTCTCCACCTGTCCAGGTATCAACAGATGCTGCACAGAAATTTAGTATACCTGGCCACGATAGCAGACTCCAATCAGAACATGCAGTCTCTCCTCCCTGCTGTGAGTATTGATCCTCCTACAGCCTGACAGGTTTTCATGTTAGATGTATAATTTTCCACTTGAAATATTCAAATCTGGCAAAAGAAATTGCCAATGTACAACATCCTTTTTTGTTATGTGATCTTCTGCATCTACCCTCAGCCCAATATTAATGGCGAACAGGTTTTCTGCTGGCAGCGTTATGAAAAATGTAGTTTAGTGTTTTTGATTGAAAATCCTTCATGTGTTTTTTTCCTCTCTTGCAAGTTCAACAACTATATGTAATTAAATGACTGTGTTAGTCCTGCCTAGTTTGGCATTTTAGTTTTTAATAGATAAATATTTAGTGGCAAATTTTCTGTACAAGTGTCATCCTAACACATCATAACGGCTGCAGTAGCCCAGATGAGTATTACTATTGTTAATGTAATAATAGTATGTTTTCAGTTCAGTTTCCTGCTGCTTAAAACACTGTCTGTAATGCTTTTTGCAGTTTGATGGTCACTGACTGTAACTTAAGTGAGTGTGGTTTGTTTACTGATTGTCTATTAAACTACATGGCTGTTTTTTCCTTTTGAATATGTAGTGTCTTTTTCTCATTCTTGATAAAGGTACCTCACAGCTTTATGTGAGGTACCTTATTATGTTGTTTTCTACAAAGATTTTAGCTGTTATCAGTTGGTTTTCCATGTGTTTTCTCTTTTGAGCAGTTGAGGCTCAGATGTGTTTCTACCCAGCTGATGTGTGTTTATGTGTCCATGTTGTGTGCCTGCAGCCACCCACTCAAAGCATGCCCATGGGTCCTGGTGGGATGAACCAAAGTGGACCTCCCTCTCAGCCTCCACATGGTCACAACATGCCCTCTGAGGGTATGGTCAGCGGAGGCCCCCCAGCCCCACACATGCAGAACCAGATGAATGGACAGATGCCTGGTATGTGACCCTCATACACCCCCCCAACCTTCTCTCCCTCATCTTTCTCCCTTCTCTCATTCCCCTTCTTCTCCCTCAGTCCCTGTCTTACTCGTGTTGCCTAGCAACACCAAAGAGCTGTGAGGGAGGTCGCTTAGCTGAAGGATGATGTCACCCATTTACCAGCTCTGGTGGTCTTGGACATGTACTGTTTGATTACAACTGTCCTGTTTGTCTGATTTATCATGTTACTTTTTAGTGTGCGCTGTAGTTTGCAAATTTATTTCATTATGTTCTGAAAGCAGTTTGATATTGGGTTTTGTTTTATCACACAGTGATTGCAAATTCTAAAATGTAAAAGTCTTGGAGACTGTGTGGTTACCTACACTGGTTGATGAAAGCTTCAGTTTGAAGGATGCAAACATAATTAGAGTTGCTTACAGTTTGGCTGAATCCCAAATGTCCAACATGTCAGAAATGTAAATGATTTGCTGGTCATATCTGTTGTATGGGAACACAGCCTTGGATTACAGTTGTCCACAGATTGGCTCAGTGCGCATACACTATTGTTTTTTTTGTTTTTTTTTTTTTTTTTTAAAAGAGAGTTATGGTTATCGCTGCTATTGTTTTGCAGGTCCTAATCACATGCCCATGCAAGGTCCTGGTCCAGGTCCCAACCAGCCCCCGAACATGCCCACTGGCTCAATGAATATGCCTCCCAGCAGCCATGGCTCAATGGGTGGCTACAATCATACTGTGCCTTCCTCCCAGGGCATGCCTGCTCAGAGCCAAATGAACATGACCCAGGGCCAGCCCATGGGAAACTATGGGCCCCGGCCAAACATGAACATGCAGCCCAATCAAGGTAAACACCTCATTTATTAGTTCGTACTTGGCTGTATTGATTTCCAGTACCTTCTCGCCTTTGTTGTTAGTTGTTGTTGCATATCATTTACTCACCTTTGATAAAGTGTGTACCTCTTATGTGGGTTTTCAATCTAGCACAGTTTGAGAGTCACCTATTTGCTGGTGTACCACAGGTCCCATGATGCACCAGCAGCCTCCCTCCCAGCAGTATAACATGCCTCCTGGTGGTGGCGGACAGCATTACCAAGGACAACAGAACCCAATGGGCATGATGGGCCAGGTCAACCAAGGGAACCATGTGATGGGCCAGAGGCCAATGCCACCGTACAGACCCCCACAGCAAGGTATACTGCTCAAAGCGCATTTGTTCAGTGTGCAGTTTGAGAGCGTTGGTATTCTTCTCCCTACCCTACCCTCCTGCATTTCTTACTATTCCTCTATTTCTTCTATTTCCTCTTTTGTAGCTCACAAGCATCTTGATGACTAAAGGTGTAACCTGAAGCCTCCAATTATAAATTTAGTCAAGTGACCAAAACAAAGCTTTTTAACAAGAACTAGCAGCAAGGAATTCATCCTCTCAACTCTTCCCCTCACACAATCAATCCAACACCACCTTAAATCTACTATATGTTGTGTGTATGTGTATGTAGGACCCCCTCAGCAGTACCCAGGGCAGGAAGACTACTATGGGGACCAGTACAGTCACGCAGGACAGGGAGCCTCAGAAGGTAGGAGAACCGTGCAGTCACTTGGGAGAAAACGAACAAAAAAATGAACCCAGGAGTTGTGTTAAAACACAAATGATGCAAAGAGACTGTGCCAAAAACCAAAATTTCAGTTTCTTCATTATTTTCTGGGAAATCAAAGTGACTATGGGCCATAACAAAAAGATGGTAGCTGATTTGAGGAAACATCCACATGCCACAGGGCACCATATTCCACAAGGTGTTTTAGCCCCCTAGACAAGTTAGCACCCAGTTTTGTAATTCCACCCCCTCAGCTGGTACTGTACCTGGTTTCTGGAAAAAGTCAGGGACAGAGTTTTGTGAGTTTCAAAGGTCAATGCTGTATCAAAGAGGTTATACAGTAAAATGTCCTTCAGATTCTCATTAAAAAAATGCCACATGCTGATACAGGGTTTATTACTTGCTTGCATTTTGGGGGTAGTACCAGTGAGCCTGTTTATATTGTTACCACTCCTCAATATGCCAGTTTTGACGGACGTGAAGCACATTCCCCTTTTTTATGCAGCGCTAGTGACTTAGAAATCACCAGATACTTTTGAGAATGATAAACTGCTGATGTTCTCCAAGTTGCTGTGGTTATGAGTAGCATTACACAGGAGCCACAATAAGATTGCAGATTCATAATATCGCTTTCTCTTTCCTTGTCACTTCTCACTGTCCTTTTGTCTGTGGTCTCCAACATTTTTAAAATAGGTTAAGATTTGAAAATGGTTTAGTGTGATACCACCTTTTGGCTTCACATTTACATAACTAGTGTCAGATAGTATCAATTTCTAATGTGTTTTTGCTGGGTATGCTATAGACAGCAGTTGTTTTTTTTTTTGTTTGTTTTGTTTTGTTTTGTTTTTTTAATGGCTGTATGTGCCAGTTAATGCTGTGTTGGCAAATTTCATGTGCACCTTAAGCACCATCTGAAATCAATGGAAAATGTGGACAGGTAATGTTAATTTCTCTTTATTCAGCCCCCACCTGTCTTGTCATGCTGTATATGTTGACATGATGTTCACGGTCCCTGCTGTTGCCCCCTGAAGGTAACGCCCAATATGGCCAACAGCAGGAAGCATACCAGCAAGGCCCTCCCCAGCAGCAGGGTTACCCTCCTCAACAGCAGTACCCAGGTCAACAAGGCTACCCACCACAGCAGCAGGGTTACGGTGAGTTAGATCCTCTTGAGCAAGAGGCACCTATTTGGCCAGTAGGCGGCACTATCATCTCTATTTTTTTCACTTGTTAAGTAGTTGATTGGTGGTTACTGCCCCTTGGAAGTGTAACTGCCAGATATATGTCAAGACATCACCAAGAACAAGGAATTAAAGGACCACCTTAATGAAAGGTTAGGGGTTGGAGCTTGGTGGAAGAGAAATTTAATCAGTAGTAGTGGCTGGTACCACATTAATATTTCTCCTGGTGATTCAGCTTGATATGACACACTGTTCTGAGAGGGCAAAGTGTTTGTAGACTTTCAGCCAAACTTTTTGAACTTGCCTTTAATCTTCTTGGATTAATAGTTAAAACTGTTTAAAAGAAGTTTTAATGCTTTGAAACATTTTAGGACACATTGCTGTCATCACAGAAAAAGCCAGCTGCAAATTATAATAAACACATTTCTTAGCTGGCTTATTACTTTTAAATTCTAACTTGAGGGTATTTACATTGAGTTCAGGCTTTTGAGATTAAGCCAATATGAATAAACTGTACAGTGTCTAAAAATGTTTTACTCACAATGTAAGTATTGGAGTTCTTACAACTCTTTAGGCTTTTTTCTTCATCCCATTTTTCACTGAAACTTTCCATCACTCACCCTCAGTCTGAGCCAGAGCTCATGTTAGTAATGAGCCAGCAGAGAAGCAGAGGCTGTGAGGTGAGATCCATCTGGCACACACACATCCTTTCTCTCGCAGGCCCCCACAAGGTTACGCTCAACAGCATAAGGCATTATGAGCGCCTAACGATGCTGCGTGGGCCTCATTTGACTTCAGCCCCAGTCAAGCTTTTCTCGGTCCTTCACAGCATCTGCGTGGATAGCTACAGTGTATGGGGGCTGATGAAGTGATCTCTTTTTTTTTTTTTTTTTTTGTTTTGTTTTTTTAATGAAGCCTGGTTCTCTAATGAAGACCAGCAGAATCTTGCTGATGTCTCCTTCCATTAGGGAACCACTGCGTGGCTCCAACCTGACTGACTTATTCTCATTCATTCCTCAGTCAGGCGGTGTGGAGGCAACCTAAACAAATGGGTCTGACACATCCACCATTCTCTCTATGCCATCCATGAGCGTTTTTCATCGCAGCCTATTAGTGATAGTAAAATAACAGGGACTCCCCAGAGTTCTCAAAATAACAAGTAGGAAACGTAGGAAATGGTTAATGAGAAAGCAAAACTTGGACCATTTTGGCACTGGGTTCCTTTGTGTGAATCTAAACCCAAGTTTGATTGTCACACCTCTTTCTAGGGAAGATAATATGACCTGTGTTAAAAGAAAAGAAATGCCCAAGGGAAACTGCTGGCTAACCAGTGAGGTCTTTTTAATGGATATTTATGTTGTTGTACAATGCAGTACAAATTGTTCTGTGACTACATGCAAACAGATATTTCAACTAGAACTGGTCTTTTGGGTGGGCTGATGTATGTGGTTTTCATCCACGTTACCAAATTTTTATACAAACTGTTCCTAGGTTCAAAATAAACTGCCAGTACCGGTGTGGTGCCAGAAACACAACATCCTGATGATGACCGATTAGAAGCAGCTGAATTCACAGCTTGTGTTGGTTGTTTCCAGCAGCATTTCAGATGGTTTTAAGTTTACTCAAGGCTGTACAACAGCCAATATTTTATGAAGTAGTATAAGAATTAATTAGATCATTGAGTCTTTTGTTAAAGTAGTAATACCATAGTATTAAAATACTACATACTTGGATTCGGTACAAAGGTATTAGCAACAAATACCAGATACTAAAAACATATGCCTCAAAATTGTACTTAAGAGTAGTACTTGAGTAAATGTACTAAGTTACTATCCTCCATTAATTTTAAGTTCTCATTTTTGTCATAGGTCCCTCCCAAAGTGCCCCAGGACAGTATCCAAACTATCCTCAGGGGCAAGGACAGCAGTACGGGGGCTATCGCCCTCCTCAGCCTGGACCCCCACAGGGTCAGCAGCAACGCCCTTATGGTTACGACCAGGTGAGTCTACCCACAACACTGGACACTCACAGAGAGTTGGCTCTACATTGACCTTAGTTCGTCCTTTATTATGTTCATTGTCAGTTAGTTGTAATTTTTATGTAGTTCTAAGTGAGACCAGATAGAAGATAAACATTAAAAGGTAGTATGTTATGCATGCTATCATCATATTGGGGGTTAATTCTGTTCTTCCCAAAAAGAGTGTATGTGTTAGTATTGTCTTTCATTTGTTAACTCAGTTTTGTATCCTGGCTAATGTGGTGTGCCATTCCAGTGAAATATGAGGGCATTAGGAGGATTCTTCCTTAAACGTTATGCAGACTGCTGTAGTGTTTAAAGGGAGATCTGTTTGTTGCCCTGTATTTCCTGTGGTCTTATGTGGGGACCACAGCTACACTTTGATATCTTTATCTTTGAATATTTAGGGGCACATGAGGAAATAAAGACCCGGGGATTTGAACCCCTGACTAGCTCTGTAAGAAGCAAAGGTAATGGTTGCTGTGAAGACCTCAAAGTCCAATCTAGATGTTTGACCACCTAGCCTTAATTTGCGTTTGTTTTTTCTGTCTTTTTTGTCTTTATCTTTCTTCCATCTTTCTCTTTTCCTTTTTTAAATCTTTTTTTTTTTTCTGTTTACTCTTATGTTTTGTTATTAACCAGGGGTCGAATTTTAAGTCTTGAGGTCCAGAAACACAGCATGCTTAGTCTGCAGTAAGACAGCCGAAAGCTTGCCTGTTTTGGCTGTATCCTTAATAACTGCCATTTTATATCACTGGTTTTGATTATTAATGTGTTCATGATAAAACTGTCAAAAATATTTGTAAAATGTTGTGTATTAGAGTTGTTTCCAAATTTGTTTCCACTGCACTTTTCATTAATGTCTAACACATACTTCGACCCCTGTTTAGAAATGCATCAGTTACTCCTGTTTTTACACTGAATTTGTCTCACTTTGACCTAGTGTCCACTGTTAATAAGGAATATTGTCCTCAGCCATGCTGCTGTAGAAACCTGAGGTATCCACTTAGTCTTTAGCCCTCACAAGCTGTGAGGTTTTGCTGCCACCTGCTGGTCAATACCAGCAAATGCAGCCATAAATTATGGTTTGCAGTACGATATGGTTGAAATCACAGATGTTTGCCTGCACCCTATTGAGATGTGTACATATAAGTTTTTACTCCATGTTTTTTGAGAAGAGTAACATAAATCTATCACATTTCTCTCCACAGGGCCAATATGGAAATTACCAGCAATGAGAGATGGTCACAGCAACCCACACTGCTCCGCTCTGATATGTCTGAGCTTTGACCTCTGGTCAACCATTAAGCAGACTTTAATGATGGTTGCAGCTCACTGAGGTTCTCTCAGACACGACACTCAAAAATTACAAAATACGTTTCCCCCTGTTTTTTGGGCTCCTATAAAATGTATTCTGTACACTGACTTGATAATGTCATGTTAATGACACCCTCTGATGATCTCAAAGCAGCAATGCCTTAAAAATGGAACTGCCTTATCCTATAGCATTGCAGAAACGGGCTAACAGCATTTTGGATATCAGAGATGATTTAAATATACAGTTTCAATCTACTGTGGTGCATTGTTTCTTTATCCTTCAGCACCCTCTTCATAAGAAGCAATAATGCCAGCAGTAGGGAAATGTGTGGGGGCTTAGAGATGAAATAATGCACCAGATGAACTTCCCGCTAGGCCATGGTACATGTCTTGATGTATGTGATAATGTAAAAATATATTTTATGCTTTTTAGATCAAGCTAACTTTGTATAAGATTGGAAACTAGTACTAAAGCTGTGTTATTTCATGTGTATGTCAGTGTTTTTTAAAGATCTGTAATGATCCCATCCAGCAGATTGTCCTTTTTTTTTTGTTTTGTTTTGTTTTTTTCCTTGTGTATTGTATTCAGTTGAATCTGCAACTTCATTGATGTGGACATGCACAGAAATTCCTTGAAGACAAATACAAGCAGCATACCTGGAATTCAAAAATTGATGTCTGAAACCAGTTAACTGTTATATTCTGTGTTGAACTATGTTTTTAAGTATAAAATTTGGATCATGAATGAATTTTTTTTAAAACCAAAATCAGTCAGAATAATAGTCATTGGCATTTGACATATGTGCCCAAAGAGGTGATATGTAGCAGATGCCGGTAGAAATTGTAAAGTTAATACTCTCTGGAGCCCCTTTTTCCTATACATAAACCTCAATCTTGTCCATTGACTGCAAATTGGTGAATGGGAAAGAGCAAACATGCTATAATAAAATATTTCTGACAAATACTCTGTTTTGCTAGTCTTGTGAATGCTGGAATCCCTTTTCCCCCTTTTGACTAAATGTCTAAGTTGATGTCATTCAAATAGTGTTGTGTGTGTGAATAATAAAGATCGTTACTGTCAAATATGTACCATAAGATGTGAAAATAATGTTCTGAAATTAATTCCTTGACTTCACAGTAAAGACTGGTTGTGCAGTTTTATATCACTGGCTTGATATCTGTTTTATGGTGCATACTTTATTGATCCTATATGTACAGCAGCATAAAGAAGGGGAATTCAATGTCCTCTGGTATTGTTTATATGGCTGTTTTAATATTTTGCATTCTGCACCCCATCAAAGTGGTGGTCACATTTGTGTCATGGCAATGTATAACTGTACATTATAATAAATTGGAAGCATCTTTAATATGTTTTGACTTGTGTTATTTTTAGCATTTAACCATTTATTGAGATGTTTTTATTGAACACAAAAGTGCAACCATTCATTCTGAGAGCAACATAAACAAGATGTGCACTATTAGCGCTGTCATAATATGACAGTATGATATAATTGTTTTGTCTTCATCTGCTATCCGGTAGTAAGCTTCCAACTGATAATGACCCTGCCCTACTCAGCAGCAGGTCTGCTTTGTCCAGATGCATCCAGAGAGGTCCAGAGCACATTTACACCCAAAATTACCTTCCGTGTCCCTCTTTCCCTTTCTACTCCCTCCAGAGAGGGAGAGGGACTACCTGTCACATTGGGGGGAGTGATACAGATGGCACACCAGATGTGTGGCCAAAGCACGTGATGGGAGGGTGGTGTTGGTGTTAAGAAGGCCACAGACTTGGGTTGCCTTGGTGCCAATGATGAGTGTTAGTGTGTGTAGATGAGAATGAGTGCAGGAGGAGCGCTTTAAGAAAAAGAATGAAGTGTGAACTTTTAGAGTTGGCCTGTATAAAATTTCCGTGCATGTGTGTGCATTTGTGTATCTCTGCTCAGGTTTAGTGGCATCTCCTAGTCACCCCACCATCCTGCTGCTCCACAGCTGGCCGCCCCACCCTTCCCAGCTGCCACTGGGGCTCCCTCCGGCCCCTCTGCTTGGCAGAGCTGCCGATTTGGGCGCTCCCCCACCAGTCCTCCCTGGCAGCTGCTGCCCTCAGCTGCGCTCTTGCAGACGGGATTGGGGTCGGACAAAGTCACTCCTCCTGTGACTGTGTCTGGGGCCGTTCAGGGAGGATGAAGAGGTGGCAAGGAGACTCTTACATCCTATGAAAGATCTTCTTTAATGCTCATTAATTTAACTCGGTAACGTAACATAAAGTGAAGCAGTAGAGGAGTTCTGATCAAGTATTTTTATAGTAGTTTATTAATGACTAACATAACTAACTGAATATTACAAAGTGTGGCCTTGCAAAAAAGATCTTTTTACCTGTGTAGAGCATACATGTTCTGTGATTGTCAGGAAAATAGTGAAGGGGCTGAATCATTTAAGAGGATGATTATCTTGTTCAATATTTTGATAATTATAATTCAAGGCACCTTTCAGAGGAGGCTCCTAACCACTGAGGGGAAAATGACATTGTGATCATAGCTGGCAGGCAAGATGTGATCTCTCTCTCTCTCTCTCTCTCACTAACTCTTCCTTTCACTCTCTCATACCCACACTCTCAGTGTGACAGAAAGTCTATGGGGAGGTATAAGAGGTAGTTATGGGGGGAATGCAGCAGCCTCCACAGTTTAATTGGAGATGTGTCACACTAAATAAATGGTGCAAAAACAAGCGCTGACTGGAGGCTTGAGGGAGGGGCCCTGGGGATGCAGCCTGTTTTATTGGGCAGGAGCTTTGCACCGCTCCAGGGTGAAACAGGGCTATGCACTGCTGAGATACCCTCCAACCACCAAACCACCAGGCCTCCCAAAGACTACGGTGGAGGAAAAGACAAAGGCATTTCACTCTGCAGAAAAGCATCTTATTGGTGCAGAGCAGAAGGCGTGGGTGAAATTGGTGACCCGATTGTTCCTCATCCAATAAGGAGCATATCATCATCCTCATCTGCAGTTTCAGTTTCTGCATCTTGGCAAACAGTTCCGTAATTGTAAAATCTTGAGTAAGCGTGGTCTGCCTCACTTGTTCTGAGAGCTTATGTATTATGTTTCGACAGGACGCCAGCCAACTGCCTCCAGCCAATACCATTTCCCCGTGTGATCCATATATGACCCAGGGAATGTGTTTTCCAATATTTTATCAATGTTGATATAACTGTTGTCTTGTTTTGTTCATGTAGTGAGTGTGTGTGTGCACCTTAGATTGCAGAGTTCATGGCACGAGTTTTGATTTACCTCTACAGTGTGCTGCAGTAATTGGATGTGACACAATTCTCTCTGCTCTCCCTGGGGGATATAACAGGAATCTGACTATTATGGCCCGAGTCATGAATATGTCACGACAGCTGCAAACAAAGGCCTGTGATTTGGATAAGACTCCTCTGTATGTTGTCTCTGTACTGATATATGAGATAAATGCTGCAAGGCTAAATGAGTTTTCTGTAAAGCAATTTGCAGTGTTTACAAAGAATGATTAATTGCCATTGTTTGTAAAAAAAAAAAAAAAAAAGACAATGTTCAATATTACATGTTCATCATTATGCCTGCCAGATATATACTTGCCTCACAGATATTTGTGCGAGCTATTATATCTAGTTTCAAAACAACCGAAAAGAGTTTTTGGACCTACATACACAAATAGGGTGATCCCCTAGAAAGACATTGTTTTGCATGCATCTGATGTGCAGTGCTTTGTTTAAATCCCATCATTTGTTGAGGGTTTAGCCATCAAATCAAATTGAGTGTGCTGTTTTGTATGTGTTCTAGCCTCATAAAAGCAGTCTCTGGGTGAAATAGCAGGTATGCTGATATCAGTATTCCCACAGCCTGCATAATTGCTGTAATTTGCTTTCCCTTTGGGTAATCTGTAAACATGGCTGTTTTGATGTTTTTGGCATCCTCCATTGGCTGAGCTCTCTATTCCTCCAGTGGAGCCCCCATCCCAGCCCAGGGTGACACAAATAGATCCTTCCCCAGAAGGCGCACGTAGTTCCACATGGGCACAATCAATACAGCCCAGCCATCACTAGAACTGTGGCGGTATTAAAAGCACCCCGTGTGCTGATTCTCACCTCGCCGGCGTTTTAGGGAAATAAAGCTATTGATCCTCCGGGGCCTCTGTCAGAGCATTAACCTGGGCTCACAAATTAGAACGTGTTCATCTGGACACATCTGCCTGCGATGTTTCCAAAAAGCCAGTCCCAGGGAGAGAAAAGGAAGGCTGCGAGGCCTGCTGCTTCCAGTGATGAGTAGAGCGCTACTTGACGCCCATGTTGGAGAGGGGGAGGCGCCTCAATGCCCAGGACTTCCATTAGAGGCCCAGGATGGTGGCATGGGTCGATGTGGTAAGGTTTGGTTGGGGGTACTCCATCTCAGATCAGTGTGATTCCTTCCCCCTGATGTGGAAAGAGAGGGGGATGACCCACAGTAAACCTGAGCTCCTGACTGGAAGGACAATGAGGGAAAGGGCTGCTTGTTCCAGCAGTGCCCAAAACATTGCCTCTTTTATACAATTTCATATCAACATCCAAAATTTACTGTACATCATGTTCTGTCACAGAAAAGCCAAAGAACTATTCAAATTTTAGACTTCTAAACTGAAGATCCCCTCTAAAGAACATTACAAACAATAAATATCGCAGAATTTATCCTCTTATTTGAAATACTATATACAACAACTCTTGGCTTCAGTATTACAATAAGCTGCAATTTCCATTTTCAGAATATGTTTTTATTTGTCTGAAAAACCTAGGCTTATACCTCCCTCCATGGACACTGTAAGGCTATACGAGTCACTGATTCAAAGATGTCACTTGCTGGGGAGTCATACAATTCAGTAATTATATTTGACTAGAAGATCAGAAACTGGATACACAGAGATAGAAACACAAACACAGTTTTGTGCAACTACGTGCACAAACAGTATTAGCTAAGATCCAGTGACTGCTTCCCTTTTATTCTAACCATGTCTCTCTGGCTGCAACCCACCTGTATTACAGGGGTGACCCCTTCACATTTTATTTTGACACAAAATATGCCAATTCTCCAGTTTTATTTGACCTCTAAGCCACCTTCAAATTTCACACACTTACCAGGGAGCTGAGTTTGCTGATGAAGAGGAGCTGTGTATTTCTCTAAACAACACAATTCACCAGCTACGTTCACACAGAGACACTTTGGAAACTTTCCCTGTTTTTCTCAGCCTGCCCTAACAGTAGGAAGCTTGGAAGTTCTCTGCCCCAGTTCTCCATGTCCTTGAGAGTTGTGCCTTCAGGCCAGGGCTGGTGGGGTCCCGTGGTGCACAATGTGTGCTTCTCACTCAGACTCCCGCTGTACTCCGCCGCCCCTGCATGGCTCTGGAGAGTTGCCAAGCTCTAAGGGATTGTCCATGCAAGTAGGGGAGCGTGCATATTACCACTGAACAGCTTCAAACATCTTACTTCCTTTCCCCATGACAGTCGACCGGATATAAATCACTTTCCTGGATTGGCCCAAGATAATGGGATGGTTGGGAAGATGTTATTATGAATAAACAGAGTAATTGCCATAAACACTTTGACGTAACGTGCAAATGACTGAATACCTTGGTTTTACACATTTTGCTTTTGTAAAGGTCAAATACTAAAATGGACTATGTGATGTCAACTCAGTGAAGTTAACAGAAAAGTATAATAATTTGTATCTGTATAGGTTTGACAAATCTCTTTATATTTTATTCAGTACATATGCATTATTTTTTTCTCTTTTTTGTAATTAATATGGATACTGGCCGAGAGCAAAGATAAAAATCCATTTTCTGATATTTTGTCCTTGGATTGGGCAACCAGGGAATTCACTTCCCCTTTTCTCTTTCGTTTCCCTGGCAAAGGCATGGGGAATTGGTGGGATGAGAGGCTATTCCCTAAATAGCCCATGGCAAGAGGTATCCTGATTAGCATGCTGCCTGCTCTCTGGCAGCAGTCCTCCAGGCCACCAGCGCTATCACTTACGTGCTGTTTGTATTTGTAGTTGATAGTGTGTGCTGTTATAATTGGAATGAGCTCAGGAACCTCGTTTGCTTTTGATCCGCTGCCAGCCACTCAGAGTGCTACTGGGCCACAGCTCTCACCTCAAAACTCCCAGTGGATTATGGGAAACTGCAACGCTTATGTTCTAAAAAGCGCCTGACAGCATCTCACTCAAGGTCGAGCAATACAATGGCAAGTGTGGGGAGTAGAACAAAAAAAAAGATGGAGGGAAAAGTTGAGGAGATATTTGATGTAACACTGGGCATTGAGTCGAGAAGTGGGAAAACGGTATTTCAGACTCGTGAAACTAAGAGCCAAATACCAAAGGACCTATATGATTGTTTGGGATAGTTTCAATAACGCAGAAGGATATGGAGAATTACTACTCTCTGAAGACCATAGTGTAAATCTGCATTTTATGACCACCTGTGGTAGTTATATTCAGGGTGGGTCTGTGCAAACAAAAAATATATAAGCACCACATCACTCATTTTCATAACAGGTATTTGACTTGTCATTGCAGCACTTTACTAATAACATTATTATAATAAATTTTAGTTTTTAGTCCTGGTTGATTTGGCACCACCTGTGGTTGTTGACAGGAACAACAATTATAAATGCATTGTTTTATTTCAGGAATTTTATCATTTGCATGTGTGCTTTTCCTTACTGTGACATGTTAAAATGTCTTCAGTGAAAAGGGCCATCACAACAAATTCTATTTCTGGCTTTTATTAGAAAAACTTTTTTTTTTTTATGCATCACAATCCTTTCATTCAACAGGCATGATCCAAGTTTTCTTTCCACAGCATCACTCGATGGATTGCATCAAGAGCTGTAATGTCAGATGTGTAGAGGACTTTCTAATGATGTATGCTTGTGGTACATTTCCTTTCACTCGCTGACATTTCTACAGTTTGATCTGCTGCCTCAGCACTTTCCCAGAGTGGACCAGCTCCAAAGACGTATGAGAGTTTGATGCTCCCTTGCTGCCAAATGCCAGCAGACCAATGAAAAAAGATATCTGAAACTACTAAGCTCAATATTTAATCAAGCGCTGGGTTACATTTGCTGTTTGATTAGGTAAGAGAATTCCACCTCCCAGAGACTGTGATTGCTTTGAAAATATTTGGCCAAAAAATTAATACTCCTTTTTTGAACTGTGTGCTCTCAGCACCAGTAACAGTTTATAATTGTCACCCTTGCATTTATATTCTGTTATAAAGGTCACTCATTTTACTGTTTTTCTTTTATATCTCCTCACTTTTCAAATTAAATTATCATTATTATTATTATTATTGCTACTGTTCAGATTTTTACCATTACCACTGATGTTTCTGTTTTGTGTTGTTGATATTATTGTCCTATTCAGCATTACTGCCTCATTATTGCCCATGTTTTTTGACCATAAGTCCATCTTGTCGCATAATAATCACCCAGGACTGCAGAGGGTCACCTGAGAATAACCCTGATGAGCTTGTTTCAGGAGGGCATTACCACTGGTTAAGTACAAACACCTGCTAAAATATTGGCAATTAGGACATAATTAGCTGCTAATGTATTTCTAATCCGAAGCGGGCCATAGATTTGTCTTTTTTTGCGTAGACTCTCTTTTTTAATGTTCTCCGTTGTTATTGTTTTCCTCAGGTATTTGTATCCCGAGAACATTGACTAAGTGCCCTAGTTCATCATATGCAAATGGCTTATTAATTACACATGCATTATACCCGTATTCAGAAGACATCAAAGGGCCTGCGAGTCTTCAGATGGTCCCCCTCTGTACCACATTCAGGTTACAAATGCCTGCGTGAGCACTTTTCTGCATGCCTTTTCGGGCAGAATAACTACATCCTCAATTAAAAATTTTCACAGGAACCTCTCTCTTCTTCCCTCCTAATATTTGAGAAACACCTCCGGTGGTCTGTGGTTGTTTGGTAACCGCAAATTGCAAATAATCGTATGAGTCTAGATTACATAGCATTATTAGAAAGCAGTGACACAGTGAGTGTATCTCTGTAGCAAAACCAAACAAATATTTGCTTTACTACATGAGAAATGCATATAGTTGTTTAGTATATGACCTAATTAAGCTGTACCAAATCTCTCCATTGATCAGCTACTTGATCACCATAATAGTGTTTTGCTATCAATGCTTCAGCCTGTGCTTCAGACATTTCTGTTCTGTGTGTCTGCATGTTTGTTCTATCTATCCCTCCCTGGTGAGTTCTCTGTTAATGACCCATACAGCAGGTGTCAGAGTGTGATTTATACAACCTATAATGCCTCACATTGATTAGCAGTACAGCTCTAAAGGGGTGCCAGTTCCAAAACTCAGGTTAGAAAGAAAAAAAAAAAACACATTGCACACCTTCTTAGTGCTGTTCTATACAACTGTGCATCCTATTTTTGTATGAATATCAGCAAGTCAACCTGTCCGATGGCGTAGAGGGAGCTGGTGTGTGCAATCACTGTAACCCTGGGCAGTCCTCTGTTATCAGTCTCTGGTGGGCTGCTCTGACTGGGTGCTGCAAGCATAATTAGCACAGCACTCACTTTGATGATAAAATGGGTAATAGAGCATTCCTTCCCTCCCCTGCCTACCTGATTTCAACACCGTTTATTGATCTAATTAAAATAATTCAACTGTTAATGGTTTGGTTTTTTTGTTATGGAAAGGAAGTTTTGATTAAAGATACTCAAAACTGATGATTAACAGCAGACACATAGAAGATATTTATTTCAAAGGTATATTTCTTGTTTCTGTTGTATTAATGCTATCAGTGCTTAAATGTGTTAACTTAGTTCTGAAAATAAATGCCCTCTGAAGTCATTTCCATACTGATATGTTCAAACTGCCTATGGCAACTGAAAGAAATCTGACTAAAGATACTCCAATGATACAGAAGTGCTGTGGATTACTGATACTAATGGCGAGCAAATTTTCCTTTTCATGTATAGGGGTATATGATGTACATCAAAGCCACCAGGTGGGGCTGATTCTTTCAAAAATAAATCCCACTTTTTCAATTTTTTTTCTATTTCTGAGAATCACAGTAGAAAATGCCAAAGTGAGGTGTTAGTCTATGGCATTTTGTATGGCACCTTCAAAACTATCATTTCTCATTAGAAGACCAAACTGTTTGTGGTTGTCCTCATTACTAAAAAGGTAGAGCTCTACCCCCAAAGGTAATTCCATCAACACCAGAGACAAATCTATCTTAGGTGCTCTATTTATATTTCTGACTCTCTGCCACAAAGATTTATTCTGCTCTCCTGTCAATCCATCTCTCTAATGGGCAATGGCATCCCTTTTAGTTTAGATGGCTGCTGTGTGCGTGTAACGTATTTGTGTGTACATATATTTGTGTGTGTGTGTGTGTGTGTGTGTGTACATATGCACATTCTTTACCACTAGGATTTTTTTTTGTAAGAAAAAAAAAAAAACAAGTACCTCGAAGTCATAGAGCTCGTCTCATCTCTAAAGAGAGTCATCTTTAGATACAGAGCTCAGATGTCATGTAATTAAGATGATAAAAAAGCCTATTTGCAAATCCATGGGTTATTAATGTGGACTAATGATGCTCAGATCAACTATAAGATGTCTGCTAGTTATGGGGTTAATCTCCTCATTTTGGAAAAAGCCATAAAGATAAACATCTTTAAACAGAAATGGGCTCATGAAAATCCCTAGAGATCTGCATCCTAACTTCATAAGAAAGTTTGAAGGACCAAAAATAAAACTGCTGTGCAGACTAGCATGGCCATTTTTTGTAAATTCTTAAAACAAAACAAAGCAACCCAAGTATTGCAAGTAAAAAAACAATTATTAAAATTTTGGCTAATTGTAATACAACATCTATTATTAAATACATAATACACATGAAAAAATAGATTTATGCCCCAAAAAAGTAGATTTAATCATGAACTAACATAGCACTTATTACAGTTCAAATACAGATTAGTTGTAACAGAGATAATTTAAGGCAACTAATTAAAATAAACTAATAAATAAATAAAATTCATGAACCTGAATTAAATCACAGTTAAGCTATGAAAAGCTGATTTTTGTAATTAAGCTAGCATATTCTTGACTTTTGTTAGTATATCTGTGCCAGATAACAGGTCAGATAAATGCTGCCTTCAGGGGATTATGTCATCGTAACATAAGGCTCATGAAGCTAAAAAAGTTTTTATCTAAGAAATGAAGATACACAAAGTTGTTTGTTATCACTTATGGTGACTGTTCTAAACTCTAAATTAATATGTTTAATCACTTCTGAATTTCTCAAATGGGTAAATTCATGAGGAGGAACCTGGGGTTCAACTGAGTGTATGGGTGGTAAAGATCCTCCTAATACAGTGAACGTGTAAATGTCATGCCTTCTGATGACTTTATCATGAATGCTCTGATCATTACATTGTCATTAGTTAGCAGACATGGTTGCACCTCGTTAATGCACACAAACAAACTGAGGAGCAGCAGATAATGTGTGGTGGTGGTGTTTAATGAGGGTCCACATTTGCATACTGGCCTCCACCCCCACTTGCAATCCCACCCCACTCTCATTTATAAAAATAAATCACATTAGAACATCACCAGCTAATAAAGTCGACTGCGGCCCACATCCCACGTCCCAGTGATAGCCAAGTCTCAGTGCAGAAAATACATAAAGCAGTCTCTCAGGATTAGAGAAAACCTATTATACAAAATTCTCATATGGCACTGGAACATTCTTCATATTAACACTGTGCTGCTGAAGTAAATTATGCCAGTTGTTGTGCATGCTACAATCAAATAATCTATCGAGGAATCTCCTCTGGAAGTTGCAGTAAATGTTGAAAGTCAGCCTATCCAATAATGCAACTACTTAGAGAAGTCAGATTTAATTACATATCCCATCACTGAAAATAGAAGTAAAATAGGAGTGTGTTTGATTTTGAAGTAGTTTGTAATCTTGATTGCGCATAATTGTACAGGATACCACCTGAGGCGAGCCAGTTTCACTGCCATTTCTACATTATTGAAAAGCTTTGATTTGGTGAAGAAAAGATTGCTCTTTGATTATGAAACAAATGCAATTAATAGCAACGCTTGCATTTTGAAGTCTGGAGCAAAGCTTGCTAAATATGCTTCCCTGTTACCATGTAGTGCTGACGGTGAACATCACTGCCCAAACTAGAGAGGTCAAGTGCTACACCCTTGTAAGAGTGCTTTGTCTTGTGCCGATGTGTCTGTGCCAGTGTGCGCACATTTATGCCCCCAGGTCAAAACCCACTAAATAAACAGTGTGTTTCCTGATGCCTAACGGTGTGCACGGCCCATGCACCAGTGATGTCAATCCACCCAGGACTTCCAGTGGCCCCACTTCGCTCACTTACTTACTCTTTGGCTCACTCCATCCTTCCTTCATGCTCAAATTGACACTTGGTGCAGAGGAAGGCAGACAGGGGGCCTCTCCGCCCTGCGCCTCCAGAGATGTGGCCCAGCTGTCAGCCGTCTAATCCAGTCCAACCTCCCTCTGAGCCAGGCAGGAACTCCAGGCTGCTCCCCCTCATCCTCACGCCTAGAGGCACAGCAAACAGCCCTCGTCAACACTACACACAGTAGGCTAGGCTGTGTGTGTGTATGTGTGTGTTTAGGGGAGGGTAGGGGGGCACTTTGCTAGTCAAATTACTCTTGACCATTCTTTATGAAAAGCACACCCATGTGTAGAAGGACAGACAACAGGTTATTGACATTATTTTGACATGCTGCATACTGGAATCTGTTTAATCATTTGTCACACATCCGTATTCCAGGAAACCACTGAAAGAAATTAAGGATTTTTGATTTTTAATGACACTGTGTTGTTTGTAGCACTACTACGAAACAGCCACAGGCAATTTAATTATTTTTGTTTCCAATCAGTTCTCACAATCTGAACAAAAAAATCCCCTGGCAGTATCATCTCCTTTTACATCATAGGTGTTACTGTTGGCATCGTTACTATGGAAACAACTGTACAAAGAAACTGGCATATTGACAGATTTAGATACAGTAGCACAGGCATGAAGAGTGCTCACTACTGTCTTTTCACATACAGCACTTTAACCTGACTTTGAAACCATGTATTCATGTATTACAATCATAGAAAACTTGATAAAACATAGAAACAGCATTTTAAAAACATGGATTTATTTTTGGGTGGTTTGTGAGTGCTCATGGCACAGTTGTGGGCATGTGTGTTTTTCAGGAGTGTGAGGGTGTGTGTGTGTGTGTGTGTGTCTGTGTGTATGTGTGTGTGTGTCTTTCGTGTGGCTCCCTATGGCATTCCCAATATCAGTATTCATGTAGATGTGTTTGATGTGTTTGAAGCCACGTAGCATACCTTGGAACATGACAGTAAACATGGCAGAGGCTCTCCCTCAGTGGAGCAGTGATGCACGTCACCCCTCAGAAGTGTGTGACGGGTGTACAAACCAAACCCACCGGGCCAGGTCGTCCCCTGGGATTATCCCCTACTATGCTGCTTTGACTGGCTGCATGTTGCTCAGTGCTACAGTGTTCAGAATAATCCCACCCTCAGCCTGGAAAATAAAAGAGCAAAGTAAAACAGGAGATAAATAAAGAAGACAAATGCAAAACACAGACCTGTGACAAGTTATGGAACCCACTTAACTAGTTATCTGACCCACCAGCAGTAGATGTCATGATATATCCTGTTCTAATGTTTTCCCACTGTTTCATCCCTGGAAAATCACTAGTGTATGTTTCCTGCATGCATCCCTTGGGAAATTAAAAGGCACACTATGCATCTCAGGAGGATTCCCCCAAGAATGAGAATAAAGCAGGCAGCATGAAAGAGTAGTGTTGGTGTGAGGAAGTTATTGGTCTGGCAAAGAGATTGCCAACACATCAAAATAGCATCGATGTTGAACAAGACAGAAACTTGCACCATTTACACCTGCCAGAGAGAGCGAGAGAAGCCATCCTGACATCGAAAATTTCCATAGCCACGTACACACCACATGATGTGAAGTGCAAGAGTTGACGCTTCATGTCAGACAGAATTTCGTGAAGTGACATGTACAACATGTTCACATGACAGAGGTGCTTTGAATGTTGTTTCGGGTTGGTAAGATAAGTCATTTGTATACAGCAGCAGTTTTATAATATCACACAGTAAAAGCTTTGAAAAGAGCATCTTGTGATCTGGGACAGCAAGAAACTGAGTTATTCAACAATTTGACAAAACAGTCAGTCGGTCATGCAAAAAGTTATTAAGCTTATTCATGTGTATGTTACATTGATTATCAACGGCGCCAAGAGTGATGTTATAACATTATTACTCCCAGTAGTGGAAAATCATCTCCAGTCTCACCTGAGACATAATGTAAGAACAGATATATGGCACAGATTGGAAAACACCTATTCCTTCAACACTTTAAAAACAATAAAAGACCTGATTTTAAGCAGTAAATCCTATTTTGTTTTCTGCTACAGCATAGATATCAGAAATCACAAACCAAATTAAAGAATTAGATTTTTTAAATTTTGGTTTTGTGTTGGCATCCACTTTCTTTGGAATACTGTTAGTTCTCAGTCTGCAGATGGAGAGCTTGTTTCCATACAGCCAATCAAATTGCTTAGTTCTAAACCACATTTGCATTAAGCAGTAACCTCTCAACTCTATTACAGACAGCCATGGTGACTAACAGCCGTACAGGAGCTGGCCACACAGCAGAATGAACCAGAGCCTTTGAATATAACCTATATTAGCTTTGCTGCTAAAGTCTTCTTCTTCCCCACTTTGCAAATGTGAAGACATCTTTTCCAGCACCCTAGCTTGTTGGATGAATTAGCTGCTCTTCTGCAGCACATTAACCATCATCTAAACTAACTGCAAATGTGACTTTGGTTGTTTACATGCTGCTGTGAACCTTACACTTTAATTTACCCACTGCTAACAACATACTGTCTGCCCATGGCTTATAAACTGCAGTGCAGGTTTGTTTAGATTCACTTGAACATTCACATTCACAGGTTTTAATAAAAGCTATAGCCTACTGCATATTGACCACACTATATGTGATTAGATTTTTTTTGTAGCATACTGTATTTCAAGTTAGTATACAAGAAATAAACAAACTTAACTGTTTTATACTAAGAATAAATGGTAGAATAGTTCATCAGAGTTCATCTTTTCAATAAGTAAGCCAATTAGTTTTTACAAAAATGTTATTCTATGTGTTTTCTGTTCCTGGAGCTGTTTTGTATCACCCCAGTCATGATTATAGTAGCTTGTCTATTTTCTTCATTGTTGAAGAATAAACAGCACATACAATTATCATGTAGTACGGATTTTGGACACAGCTACAGTTTTTGCTGTAATTGTTTATAGTGGGAAATTCAAGTTTTCTTTCTGTTTTCAAAAGGCTTTTTAGCATTTCTAATGTTAATAGAATTGCCAAGAAAAAAGTGAAAGCGGGAAAGAAAACAAGACAGAGTGAGGTGAAGGGATAGAGAGGAGGAGTTGGTGGAGGAGGAGAACAGTTCACTGAGGTCAGGATGACAGTAAAGAACAGATGAGATGGGGCTGAGGAGTGTTTTGTAGGTGGGATGTTGTAGGAAGGTGGGAGTGAATGGAGTGGAGTGAAGGGGGGAAACTAGGCCAGTGTCCAGACTCAGAGCACCAAAGGCCCAGCGTCCCTGGATGCCCCGTGTCAACCTTCTGACAGGAGAGATGGGACTATAACACAGAGTTTTTTACCACCAGACGCTCCCTGTCTCCTCTGAAGAATACCCCTCTTCCTCGACACACTCACCAGCCAGAATTTGAGGAGAGAAATGCACTCGTTACAATAAGGAGGGCACATGGCATGGGACCTGAGGCTTTGAGTGCCGCCTCCTCCACACTCTCAGTAGAATTAGGATCTTTCCTGCAAGTACAGTGAATTTCCAAAGTTGATGTGCAGTAAATAGAATTTTTGAGGCAAGTTCACCCAACTGGGGTGTATGACCAAACAATATTGTTCTCTGCTTGTTGACCACATAAAAACAACAACCTTATTGAGCATGAATACACGTCTCTGTGACAGCTGAATTTGAATATTCCTCCTCACCCCGACAGCCTATTCACTTCCCATCTATCCCAAAGATAAAGAGGACTTATTGTCAGGCTTAATCAGGTGGTCTGTTACCTTGGCAATTAAAGCCTTGTTAGAGATATAAAACCTTGAGACTCAAATGGAGAGTCCCTGGCGAGTCAAACCACTGAGCAAATCCTTAAACCAAACAACCTTCCACTGGGAACACTCCTTCTCTGAGGATAGATGTTTAATTATCTCTGCTTGTTTGGGGCGGAAAGGAAGAAAAAACTGTTTCACTCCCTCTTGTTTGTCTTGAAAGCTCATGAGTATTTATTGGAATTAATTGAAGTGGCAATCAGTGTGCTATATTTGATTGCCACAATGTATTGACCTAAGATTTGAAATATATTGAACAGTTTGTGCAAGAAGCGAGAGAGCCCATCACGGTGCTCACTGACCGAACAGCACAATGAACCAAAATACAGAGATTAAATCAAGGTTTAAAATATTTCCTTAAGAAAAGATAAATCATTTAGATGTATTTCTGAGATATTAAACAGATTTTGTGTTCTTAATTTACCTAAATGAATTAATCTTTAAAATATGGTTAACTATGAACCATTTATCATTTATTCCCAATTGATAAAAAAACACCTATTTTACTGTTAGCTTTCCTAAACTAGGCCAACTATTTTCCCAAATGAATATTCCTTTTTTGGGGGGGGGAAATAATGCTACATATTTGAGAAACATGGAGTGATAATTCATCATTATTTAATGATCTTCCACAGACAGTACATCACACAGCACAGGCAGCGACAACAGCTGTGCAGGTTCTTGATGGGCTAATTCTCAGAGACTCAACTTCTCTGCATGTTCAGGAACACATAAACCTTTGACCCCTTCTTTGTTGTACAGTGTAGTTTTTTTCTTTCTTCAAAGATGAGTTCTGCTCCACCCCTTGCCTCCTTTCATCTCACCTTTTTGTCTGTTTCTTCTTACCTCTCTGACATACTCCTCTAAATGGACTTGGCATGCATCCCACTGTCTAACAAAGGTATGTGTGTGTGGGCGGTGTTTAGGGAGGTGAGACCTTCACAGGGACACACTAATCAGCTCCAAACCAAGGCCCAGACAGGGAGGTACTGGACAGGTGAGTGGAACCACTCACTACACCTCCTGGCTGATCCTTTTTGTGGTGGGTCAAATCAGCTCCATCTTTTATGCCCTAGTGAATCCTTCACCCTGCTGTCGCCAGTCACCTGACGTCCATCCCTGGTATCTGGGCCCTCCCTTAGGGCCTCACAGAGAGGATATAGTGAGCAGCTGCTCTACCATGGGAGCCTCCTGAATGTACCTTCTGCTGTGCCCCATGTGTGTTAACCTTTTCTTTTAATTAACGTGGTTTCAACTCCCAACTCCCACCACCATGGTCTGGAGAGAGGTTCTTGGGGCTTATGCAACTGTCAGTGAAGTGGGGGAGTTAGCAGGGAGCAAGAAAGGTAGTGGGCGGGTGGGAGTGATGAAGGTGAGATGGGTGAGGAGGAGGTAGGATGAATAATGTGTGCTTGGAATGGGATCGAGGGTTATTCTAATCCTTCAGAGCCTTCCTTATCCACATGCCTTCACACAACTGCAACACATTCTACACAGCTGCCTATTTTCTAGAGAGGATCTCGAAGTAACTTGGACAGGCCAATAGGAAGCTGGCTGTTCTTAATTTGCAGTACAGCTCATTATACTACACAAAAGTGAAAGTGTGTGTGTGTTTTCTTTCTCCAGGTTAGAATGTGTGTGTATATATATCATTCAATCTGTTGAAACTGTTAATCAGACATTGGTGCCACTTCAAGGTGAGTCTGGCTGAATATATATAATGTTCAGGATGATATTCAGCCCTGCAGAACAGTTACATGCTGTAGCATGGTTAACAAACAGCATATAGAGATGTGAGCAGGCTTGATCTCATCTTAGACTGAAGATCTCCTAATGAGAGAGTGGTAATGTGCAAAAAAAAGTCACTCTCATTCCAGTTAAAAAAAAAAAGTGTTGAAAGGTTTGCTAGCTTGTCCTTTCATCTTGTGTGGTGGTGCCAAGTGGAAAATGGCCATCTTTCACCAAGAGGTTTTTATGATCATCTTGGCTCATGGTAAGGCCCCCAGGGGACCTTCTTTCTTGGCATGTTCATAGTGGTCACCATTTGCAAGAGGCTGTGGAGGTCAAAGTCATTTGAGAAACACATAAAACCCCTAGAATGATTTTTGATCGCACTATGAAACTGCCCCATTGTGGTTAAATGATATTCTTCATGCCAGTAACATGGAATGACATTTTCGAGAATATATAGTTATGCAGTCAGTTAATGAGTGTAGATGTTATAGTTCTTTGAATTTGATTGTGCTGACTAATGGTATGAAATGGGTTTTGGTGCAGGTTCCAGAGGCACAGGTGATTATATTGTCACTTAAGCCAACAGCTCAGGACATGATGTTGCAAGTGAGGGCTATGTGAGTCTAACATCTTGTGACCTCAGTTTTATGATGAAGTAAGTAAGGGGAAAACTGCCAGGACCTTCTCCTCATGAAGACCCAGAGCAAGGGCACTGTCTCCCCAGCCCCATAGATCAGCCAGCCCTGAATGTCAAACCGCACAGCAACCGCTGCAGTGCCAGGAGTCCCCCTCTTCACTCCCTCTCTGGCCCGTGATCTGCTGTCTGGTGACACCACTGTGCTAATGACCCGGTTTGGGAGTCGCTCCACGGGGATCCTTGGCTTGGGAAGATGGAAGTTGTGGATATCCAGCTGGAAGGTCACAGTTGACAAGGACCGCTCGCTCTGCATTCCCTCTACTTTGTTGACATCCCTCAATTTGCAAGTATCTTGAAACAAGAAACCTTTCACTGACCCTTCAATTGTAGCAGGCATGCCTTTAGTGACTGTCACATTAGAAATATTCTTATGTGATTTCCATGCAATTTTTTGAAATTATATGCACTATTTCTTGGTAGTGAAAGCTACAGTCTTTATGTGAGCTGCATACATACTACATGATAATTTTTTGCTCCAGTGTTTAATTGCTCAACAATCTGGATAACAGTGAAGTTGGAAAGCAGCACTCACGCCTTGCTTGCCAACTCTGAAGCCTTCTGATTGTTAGCTCTCCATGTTGTTTTTGTTCTTTTTTTAATCAGTTTACTGTGAGAGTATGCCTCATTGCTCAGAGAGGGCAATGTTTTCAGTCACTCTCTATCTTGACTTTTTTTTTCCTCAGCCTCAGGAGTTTGGCTTGTTGGAGCAGAGTGTAAAGTCCCAGGGGAGCGCTCCTCTGGTGATGGGGGCACTGCCTCGACCTCACTCATGCTGGGTGTGGGTGGCATCCAACTAGGGAGACACACAATGGAGAGCAAAACTGAAGATGGTGATGCTTCTGGTGGACTCTCCCAGGACTCAGCCTTATTCTCAGGGTCATGCATTCCAGCAATCTCTGTAATTATAAGCAAGTAAGAAAAAAGTTGAATCTTCTGCCTTTCTCAAAATGAACGTGCCCCACTCCTCAAGGGAAACATTCACATCTCTGAGTTCTAGTAGCTGGATGGGTTTTAATGAGGCAAATCAAGAGTGTGTGTGTGTGTGTGTGTGTGGAGGGGGTGGGGAGGGTGTGTGTGTGTGTGTTGGGGGGGGGGGGGGGGGGGGGTACATGCATGTCTGCGTATCTGCCCTCTTCTAACGAGCGTAATTGACCGACTGTGCTTTTAAGCCGCCGTTTTTCACCATTTGCGAGAGTATTCCACTAAATAGCCTTCAGTGATTATTATTTCTACAGGAGACACTTCATTGGGATTAAAACTTTCTCTGACTTTTAAAGTTCAGTTACTACTTCTGTTTTTGGACAATGTGCTGTTGGAGCCAAACGGACAGAGGGTGAGCAGGCCACAGGTCAAGAGTAGCTGCTGACGGATCCCAACACCTGAGGGCCACAGATTCCACTGAGGAACATTTCACCCTGCTGAGAGGCAGAGTGAAATGTCTGATGCTGCGGCACACACGCTCGCCATGTCGCCTCTATGTCTAACTAAAAGCTATGGGTGGTGAAAACATCTCCACATAACTGCTCAGTTTAACTACAAATACTGCAGTAAGAAGCTTAGGTGATCTGAAAACAGACTGTGCTTTTGTGTGTTTGACAGCAAAGCCTTGAAGTCTAAATGTAGCGTTTTTGCAGGGCAGCACATGAATATACTAAATATGCACCTAAACAAATAAATCAATGGTTTTTACTATTAGTCTTTTGCAGGATCATATGGGTACATACGCAAATTTCTGGCTGACATTGTTTTTTTATTGCAAACATGTAACGTTTATTTATTATTATTATTATTATTATTATTATTATTTATCTTTACTTGATTCCCTTTTCCCCCCTGCTCAGAGGTGAGGCTTGAAAAAACATTTTTGTTGATTTTCATTGTGCCTATTTGCTCCCAAAAAATTTATATTTGATTCTCCTTTCCATATTTATAAGGTTATCCCTGAGGGACAAGCTATGTCAGACAGTTTTTGGAGCATCATGAGCAACATCTCACACATGAGGTTTCTTCCACTTGAAGAGATAAAAAAAAAACAACAACTTCTGAGCAAGAGTGTACTGTAACTTAGAGACTGAACTGTGCAAGCACCGAGTCAAGACAAGCCTTTTCCCAGTTACTTTGTCACTAATGAAAGTAGCAAAGAGCCCTGGAGGACTGAGGAGCACTGTTTGTTTGTGTTTGAGAGAGCATTCGAGAGGTATGGGGAGTGGGGGGGGGGGGGGGGGGAAAGGTGGTAAAACTTTGGGAGAGCCGCCTGACAGAGCACTGAGACAGAGAGGGGGAACTTCGGAGCATTGTTAAGATTGAAGTTTTAAGGCAGCTGAGACCTCCTGACAGATTCCAAGCACCTACAAATAGATGTTTCATATGTGTGTGTTTACCAACTTTACTGTAGTTTGTGAGCGCTTTGAATTTACCAAAGCACATCATGTCAATCTGTGTCATACTTTGTTTTATTGATCTTTCGCACACATTTCATGGCAGCCTGTGGGTGGGGAAATTATTTCAAAAGCAAAGCATGTGAATTAACTTACAAGTTACAAATTGAGCAAACAGAATGAAAAAGCCTTGACATCATATGTAGGTCTGAAGTCCCTACTTATTATGTTTAATTCTCACATCTATGACTGATTAGGGACAGAAATGAAAAAATAACAAATCTGTTTTAAAATTAGAGTACGGTAATGGCAGTCAGCTGGTAGATATCGCTTCTGTAGCTGTGAATTTTCTATTACATTTACATTACTTTGTGCTTTGTGAGTACCTTAGATGTCTGTAGAAGTATATGGCCTCATTATGAACTGCAAAGTAAAAGGTAGGAATACCCAATAGAATAAAAGCAGCCTTATTATGTACTCACATCATTAACTTTTATAGTTACAGTTAACTTTTATAGTGAATTTTCTTTAACAAACACAGTGAAGGCTATCAAAGGTTCTTGTTAATTTTCTTCTTTTACACCAGACTGTATTTGGGAGCTGCCCTATCGACTGTTTTTCTCCTTCCCTATAGGTCTGCAGCAAAAACTTTGGTTTCCTATTATTTTTTGTCTGTGTGAATCAGTAAGACTAGAAATGCACTGAAAGTGGGAAAAGCAGTTGCGTGACTGTGATTTTTAGATGGGGCCCCTGGCAGAGGCTACCTCCAGGCTACGGAAAGGGAAGAGAGCAGAGTGAGAAGCCCACTGCAGGACTCCTCTCTGGATCTCATTTTCACATAGCAGGGGTAGTAAGAGGGCCTGGACATCCACATGCAGGTGAGGGTGTGAACCAATTCTCTGTGCTGAACATTTTTATAAAGAAAGAAAGAAAAACATGTGCAGCTATTTGCACACGGGGCCTTCGAATTAACTCCAGGGTTTGCTGGTTAAAATTAGTCTCATTGAGGTGCATTTAAATTCTAATTTGAAGCTGAAATAAAAAAAACAAAACAAAAAGGAAAATAAAGACTAGAATATTACTATTAGAATATTATTAATGAGTATGAGGTTTATTACTATTATTTTTATTTTACTCATGTTGAAATAATCAGTACTTTATTTAAAATCTGAATAAAAACAAAAAATAATATTCAGATGATCAGGATAATAATAATCAATAATCAGGAGAGAGCATATTATAATCTAATATGTAACAATCATATTTTTTAAAGCTCCAAATAAACTGATCATCACAAAATTCTATGTGAGCCATTACATGTCATACATGTCAACAGCCCCAAAGAAAATGTCTTTCTGCTTAACCATTTCTACCAGAAGGGGGACCAGTCCGTCTGCCGTAGACGGAGAGAGGCCGACGGCGAGCTGAGGCAGAGGAGACGCCAGGGTGAGCAAGCCGACTTTGGGTTTAGAGTTCGACTCCGGATCCGGGGACCAGCAGATCCAGCAATCCGCATCTTGCCATGATCCCTAGGATTTTAATCATGCCTCTCTGTCTGTGTGTGAGTGCAGGCAGGCTGACAATGATTTCCTCAGTGATTACGTACAGAGCGAGTCCCTGCGGGGTAGGGGCCCCCTCTGGAGCCATCCTGATGGCTTTGGGGGCCTTGCTTCCATTTTCCATTATTATGTGGACTACCGGAGCGACAGCGCAGTCCAAGACCTTGCAGGTTTGTGATGAGGAGGGAGCTTCCATCTTCTCTCTGCTTCTTCATCCTCTTTTTAAGAGCAATTTAGACGTAGACTTAGATCAGATTCCGAACCTATTTCATGATTAGCTGACTGGAGTGAGAAAAGGAAGAGTCTATAATAGTTTTGATGCTGTTAGGTGGATATGAAGTGAAAAGTGTAATTATCATTTTTCCTCTTTTTTTTTGGTTTTGTTGCAATTTTTTGCACTCTCACAGGAGGCGTTTTGCTGATGTCTTTCTCACGCGGATGCATTTGAGATGAGAGGCGAAAAGCAAATATTCCGCTTTTATTTCTAAACGAACATCATGCCTACACGCGTGTGTGTTTTCCCGGAGAATGGAAGCGCATGACGGGATTACTATATTCTCACACTTTTCCCGATACCCAGCTCAACTAAACAGAGTCGCCTATACCGATCGGGCTAATTGGATTTTCTAACATCCACCTACTCATCACAAAATAAACAGCACATTCGTGTTTAGACCTGCGCGGCCAGGGCTAAGTTGCTTTCTGTAATGGTAAAAAGGCAGCCGCGATTTTGGTCAGTGAAATTTAGAGAGACTACACCTTTAGACTATCCCGTCTTACACAAATTATCAGACAGAAACTGAGCAACTTCAGCGTTTTTCTATAGGATGTCGCGCCGCAAGCAAGCTAAACCAAGATCACTGAAAGGTAAGTGATAAGCATAACGTTATGTTTGCTGGCTCTCAGAACATTTGATTTATTTATTTATTTATTTTGAGCTGATGCCAAGTCTAGACCAACATCAACTGAACTTATCGCTCACTGAAATGTAACTGTCTTCCCCTCTTTTTTTTTACGCATTTAGAAGTGTCTCTCCGTGTTATGTTGCGCATGGGATCGATTGCACACACGTACTACTTGGCATCAGGGGGGGTATGTGTGTTCGTGTGGGGGGGGGGCGAAGCTTTAGTTCAGACTGGACTGTAATGATAGTTAAAGTGCAAGGGCAGGGCATGGATAATTTAGAGAGCAACAGCGCAGCGCGACGCTGGCAAACATCTGGATATGTTAAAGACGCTCCTGCTCGGAACTTAAGCCGTCTGATGGAATGGGGTGTATAGTCACGTGACCCCCCCCCCCCCAACTAAGGAGGAAACATTTTATATGTTGGGGAAAGGGAGAGCTGTTTGGTGTGTTTATGGTTTTGCGTCTATAATGTACAAAAGATAAATCAGAGGTGGGATAGGTGCTTTTTTTTTTTCTTAATTAGACTCATTAACAAGTTGTGACCCCGAATGTATCAGCTCCAATCTGAAAAAAAAACCCAACAAAACTTTATGATGCTTTTGTTTCATATCAAATCTCTGCACTGCGTGCCATTATATAAACACTACATAATGTTTATTGTTTTTGTTTTTTTGTTTTTTCTTTATTATTGCTTTTTCAACAGTTTGATTGGTGGTAATTTGATCATAGGTTTGTGTCTGAGTGTGCATGTGTGTGAGCGGGTGAGAGAGGGGGAAAGAGAGAAAGACAGCAACATGCACATGCACACACACACACACACACACACACACACATACTGTCACACACACATGCATGCACACTACTTTTCTCTCTGTAGCATTTTGGTGGGGGATCTGCTGGCTTTTGGAGGTTGAGCTCCAGTTCATCTGGCAGGCATTGTATTTTGCTCAGCAAATAATTGTCCACAATTTCACATTCCCAGCTTGTGGTCTGTGGAGCCCTTTCTCGCTCCCCTTTCGTTCTCGGAAGTCTTCATCTCAAAGGAAGATTACATGGTCTGCAGTAGAACATTCATGCAGCCACCATTTTAAATCAATACCCAGGAGAGGGTGGAAATGTGAGTGCATGCACATCTTAAAATTGTCATATTCTGTTTCCCGACCTGCACTGCTCTATTCACCCTAAACAGCTGTATACAAAGATTTCCTATTTTCTCAAACCAGATTGGCATTGACTGTTTTTTGTTAGTCGCTGTGACATTTGCTATTCTCAAAAGACACATCACTTATATATAATCGTCTCCTGCCAGCATGCCTACATGCTACAAGTGTGTGTGTGCGTGTGTGTGTATGCATTCAGAAGAACATCTGTTAAGATTTGTGTACATCTATGTGTGTGGCAGAGAGGGATAAAGAGTGAGCAAATCAGTATGCAAATCAACTCAGAGTGATGACATTGTTTTGTTATTGTCACAAAAATTTAAATTAGAAAAATGTTGCGCGCAAAACATTCAGACTTTCATGTCTTCATTCTGACATGTCTTCATTCTGGGCTTAGGCAGAAACACAAATACGTCATAGATATTTCCCTGTCCTGGATCAGACCCAAGGAAGGCCAAGCAGATGTTATTTATTGTTCTTTGTCTATCTCTGTCCTCAGGGACAGAGATACACTTATACAGATGTCCACAATAACTTTCCTTTCCTTTTTTCCAAATATCTGGTTGACACTGCATTCTCTACTATTGTTTGTAGAAGACATGAATTGTCATTATATTTCTATACCTTACTCATTTTTTTAAAAAAAAGTGTCATCTCTTAATTTGTTTCTCTGTTTCTGTATGCGTCTTCATGTGCATACACGTGTGTGAGCCTGTGTACTCTATGTTTTTACAAACAGAATAGGGTTTCAGAGTTCCGGTTTCACTTTTATAGGTTGTCTTCTGCTGACTCGTGGCAGTGGTCAGTGGCATGTGGACGGTGCTCTTATTTTGCACAGAAAGAACACGTTGTTCTGCGGATGGGAAAGTAAACAGAGGTGTCGATGGAACATGGAGGCAAGGTAGAACAGGCAACATGTGTGGTGGTTGAGTGACTGCAATGGACATGCTGTATGTGGAGGAGATGAGAAAATAATGCTGTGACAGTTGGCACTCTTTTTGTTCCCATGTGTACCCCAACACACACACCCACTTCCTCAGTATTGGCTGCTTGTGGGAGTCGAAGGTTATGTTTTTGGTCCCATCGAGGAAAAGGGCAACATTACAAGTCCCGTTTCAATTAAGTCTGAGAGACAGATCCGGCTACGTTATTGCTTGGGGGAATAAATGGCACAGGACGAGACCATACATCATTCGCTTATATGCAAACACTTCACCCAAGCCACTGGCATTTACTCAATCCTGAGCCTTCTACATTTCTCAGCTGTAGGCACATTGTAATTTTGTTTTGATGTGCGGAGGTCAGCACATTGCCTCAGTCAGTGGTGAGCAGCGAGGACGGAGGATCTCACAGCAAATCCTGCATGTAGCGTGTGATGACTGCCACGTTGCCTGTCCTACAGCACTTCCTGAATAAAGTGAGACTGGGTTGATATTTTCATTTGGAGCACAAATGACACTCTCAAGCCTCAATCCTGATGTGTTTATTGGCTGAGGAGGAAGTTTCCAGGTCTGTCATCTCCATATATAAATATATTTTCGCCAACATTTACTTCAAGTGGTGGTCATCATGAAATCAGCGCTGTGTCATGTACAGCTTAAATATTTGATGTTTTTCCAGAGCCGATAATTAGGTCTTTATGTGATTTAAAAGTCTTGCTTGGCGATGCAAGAAAACAAATATTATTTCATATTTTAGACGGTTAGTTTATGAAATCTGTGAAGAGCATATTAAAATAAAAGATTTCATAATTCACTGTTTCAAGTTAAAAAAAATTCTGCTGAGACAGATCAGATGTGAAGTGCATTTTTATTCTCCTTCATATCAGGGAACTGTGAGTAAAAATTGCTGTTGAATTTTGACCTGTCAAGGAAAACTAGAACAAATGTGTATTTTTTTAAGACCACATTTGTCATAGTTTTCTTTTTGGAGAAAAGAAATTTGATCATGCCCGTTATGCCCACAGATGCATAGCCACTTTCCTTATGATAAGTAAAGGCCTGTGTAACTAAAAAAGTGTGATGGCACCTTTGAGCTTGAATAATTTTGTCAGAGAAACTACTCAAAAAGTAATTTTGATGTTTTTAATACATGCTGTATTCAGCGTGTGTAACCGTAGGTATGTATTTATAGCTTCTTTTTTATTTGTACGGTTAAAAACACAGAAATATACTATTTTCACCCTGTTTTTTTAATCCCATCTATTAACAATTGCGTCATACTTCATTTATAGTAAGCTGCAGCACTCCACTCTGTTCACAATTAATGATCTGTGGCATAACACCCATTAACACTTTTCTAATGTGACACAAAAATATGGTTAGTATTATCATTAAGGAAATTATGATGGAGCCGTGGAAAAATCCCATTAGCACGGCTGTCAGTGCTCTTGACATGCAACTCAGTGTGTTGGACTGGGTGTCACGGGAGCTGGCCGATATCTCTTCTTATTCCATGGCATGTGTCTCTCTTCTTGTCATGGATTGTCTGCCACATGGTGATTCAGAGACAATGATTGATTTCCACCAGTGCTGCAAATGAAATGATATGTTGCTGGGCTTATTTGCATGTGTTTCATTAGCTCGTATGAATAGCATATATATATATATATATATATGTATATATATATATTTTTTTTTTTTTTTTGTAATTTTGCAGTAATGGTATAATGAGATTATCAATTCATGACATTTTTATATTGTTAATAGTGGAGATATATTTTTAGAATTAGTGATCTTTGATTTGCTTACAGTAAATGGGAATATATGAAGGATTACAAATATTATGCAATGTGATTAACATGCTCCTCTATTGCAAATTATTTATGACACTAATCACCAGTTCAAATAATGCTCATTAAGAAAGTTATTCATGTGCAGTGTGTGTCCTCCTCTGTCCCTTCCCAGCCCTAATTGAGGAGGGTTGACCTCTTGACCTGAGCTAAATTGAGTTGTAGTCCCTGTGGCGAGCGTCTCCTTCCCGGTCAGTCAGGGCGGATTACACAGCCATTGTGTTCGGCACTGTATCGTCCAAGCTGGCTGTAACCAAGCAGATGAGTCACGCATATCCAGGAACACGCTCAGGGCTTTTTTTTTATGTATGAGAAGTGCTGCGATATACTCATACACACTAGCACACACACACACAGAAAAGTGTCTCAATTCTCATATAAAAGCACAAGGTATGTAGAAGATATACACATACGTTTGTGTATATACACACTTTTGTGTATATATACACGTTTCGCTCTAGTCTGTTACACAGCAGGGATTCATTTGATGGATTAGGAAAGGTCCAACCTGCTGAGAGTTTGTCATGTTTTGCTTATCAATGTCTATGAAATCATTAATTTTTGCATTTGATATTTCATGGTCCGTGCACGTGTTGATCAATGTGTTTTATACATTTTAGTTCTGATTAGTATTTTTTTTTTTTTCATCTTGCATTTTGTTTTTGCTTCTTGTTTTGCTGTCCTATCTGTAGAAAAGTAATTCATCCCTAAAAGGAAATCTTATGTCTTGGGGATTGTCACTCACCATATAATGACAGTTACTCTACATTAATTTTTGTGTGCGGCCAGTGTGTTAATTAGTGCCCTTTAATGCTGTGCCACTTGTTGTGGGATTATGTTTTTCCTGCTCCGCATTTTGAAAATCAAAGGAGCAGTACTGAAATGGTCCCATGAGTGTTTGGTATTGTATCAACAGAACCTAGCAGCATGATTACAGTTTGTCACCGACTGAGTGATGCACTATACCTTGTCAAACATTAATTAACTGATAGCAGCGATGCATTAACAACAGTGTGGGCTGAGTTGTATTCACTTGAAGTTATAGTCATTATGAGGTGATCATGAGCTTTAGAGCACATTAATTAAAACTGTCCAGCTATTTGTATTTGTACTGTGTTATGATTGTTGATCAAATGTCCAGCTACTATGAAATATCACAGGAGTTTGCCCTTACTTGACAGCTCGCACTCTATGATCGCTCCTAGCTACCTATTAATTATCTAGAAGACAGGTGCAAATGAGAAAAGAATTTGCACCGTGATGGAAGTTGTTTACTTTAAATGACAAAACTTTTAATAAGTTCACAGTGGTGACAAATCATCACAAACTGCCGTTATGTTTAAGTTCTTATGGCACTGTAAAAGAGAATTTTCTGCCTGAACTCCTTCATCTCACCAACAGGGACGGTAATCAAAACAAAAACTCCAGCTTTCACCACCAATCTCTGATAGAACCATGGGGGATTTATTAGGACCCCCTATCCCTAGCCCATTTAAATGATCCGAGATTCAAGGCGCTCAACAGTGCTGGAGAAACTCATTAAACTCTCAGGGCGTCAGTCACTGAGGCCTCCTTTAACAGGACAAGGTTTTTGTGTTGGCTGATACAACCCTTTTTGGTTGCTCAGAGGGATGTAGCACCATACTGTCCAAATATGTCTATTCCATCACTTTTAATTGATTTTGCTAATTAATTGCCAGACCCATGACCATTTGTTTTGCATATTTTCTGTTTAAGTCAGTTAGATTTGTTACTAAGAAAAATGTTTTTTTTTTTATCAGAGACACTATTATATTTAATATTGGCATTTATTTACAAAAGTTTATTTTATATAAAAGTTACTTGTAGAAAATCCCTGGAAACTCATTTTGACTGGTCAAGGCCTGACAGTGGAACGTAGTTGCTCCGTCGTTTGCATCTTCATAAGAAACAGCTCGACACTTTCCTCTTCATTTTTCACTGAGGTTTGACACCCTGCATGACACTGACTCTTGCTCCCCTGAGGGAAAGGCTTCTGCCACCATAGGATCCTGCCTTAATTATGCAAAGTACAGGATATTTTGTGCGATTTTAAAAGTGCGCCAGTTTCTGCTTTGGCAGTCACTGCCACACTCCCCTACTGGGAGGTCCTGTCAGACTCCCCCTTCCTCTTTGCCCAGAAAAATGAAAGGCTAGAAAGAAAAGACATAATGGAGAATGCATTTCAACTGCAGGGGTGGAACGCAGAGGCGTAAGAAGTCCTCAGTGAGACCCTCATTTTACATGGAACAGGTGGGAGACTCTTTTGTTCTCTTCCTGCTGTTAAAATCCATTTTACTTCTTGTACTTGACATGCCACAAGGAACTCTCACCAGTTTCAAAAAACTACAATGTAAAAGGTTCTTACCTTTTACTAAACAGAAGTCATGTTTTTCAAGGCCAATGCTGTTGTCAAAAAGTCAAAAGTGGTTTAGTTGCCATGCACCTAATGAGTGGATCTGAGTGCCGATCAAGCCGTCACTATTTTGTCAGGCACCCTGTTAAAGAGCAAAAGCACTTTGCAGCTGCTTTGGCTGTTAAAACACATAGCGTGAATATATATTTTACAAAATTTATGTTTTTTTTCCATTTAAGTTTGGATCAGAGTCAGCTAGGAACGTCCATATTTATAGTACAAATCTTCTTTTTGATATTCATCTACTTTAACTAACCAAGGCACTATAAAAACCTCTTACTAATGCAGTCATCAAGGTGTTTTTCACTTGGTCACTGTTGATGTTGGGAGGACGTTTCATGGGAGGCGTTCATAATTCATCACGTCATTACCCAGTCCAATATGTTATTTACGTGGGTGGCTGTTTGCCTTGTTGCCAAGTCTCATACATATGAAAGGCTTGCGTGGATTCCCAAACCACAGGTTGAGCTGTCGAAAGCTGTTGAAATCTCTTGGAGTTTCCATACAGAAAATCTCAATAGTAAATAATAAAAAATAAGGAAATCTCAATGTGTCTAACTTGTTTTTCACTGTTAACTGTTTCTTTTCTTCTTTTTCTTCCCCTTCTCTTTTTCTGGCAGTAGAAGACAATGTGACAGAGGACCAGCACAGTCCTGGGCAGACTGCCATTCCAAGCGGTAATGCTCCAATTCATATTTCATCATTTTCAGCTGGAAAGTGGATCATGTGTCTGTGTGTTTGTGTGTGTGTATCTGCCTGTAAAATCTTAGGTGGGTTCAGAATGATATAAGGTATGTTTCCTGTTTTTGAGGTTTTGATACTGTAAGTGGTACAGTTGCGTGGGTTTTTATAAGAGAAGGTCTGAACACTGCATGCATACATGCAGGTGTGCTTAAAACTGTCCTTGTGTTTCTGTGTGTTCCTGCCGTTTTTTTAGACTCTTTGTTTCCCAACCCTCTGTATGATGTAGAATAGAGCTACCCAGATGAATGTGTCCTGTCTCCACGTGTGCCATTCACAGTGGCCCTCCAGGAACAGAGCTGTAATTCAGGTCAGGCTAGCAGAAAGCCCCCTATGAATGAAGGCTGCTCCTGATGCACCACACTGTATATTTTCATTTCATTTGTCTCTGGTAAAGGTTAAGTCTCAGGCGTGGTTATTTTAAACCCGATATGGATGGTTTTGCCCAGCAGGCTGGGGACCCTGGGTACTCCTAGGCTGCCATATTAGTCCAGCATTTACCCATAGCTTTCTGAGTGCTCCTGTGAGATATACAGGGGCTGCATGCACCACTTCAATAGATTCCAACTTTTCTCAGGTGCTTATGAGTATAGTAGTATGCTCTGAATTCTTGTGTTTGTGATTGCTTTACAAACCTACACTTTTGTGCTGAGCAGGTATTTAGAGGTAGATTTGAGAATCTATATTATATTCGAACTGATGCAGAGTAATGCCTCCGATTTTCTGCTGCAAACAAAGTGCAGTGAAAGTGTTTTTGACATTTGGGATATCTCTTTCCTATGTGTGCAAACGACCCTTTAGTATAATTGATCACAAATCGCAGTAATTTCTGTTGTTATAATTTTGCTCATCCCTGGAAAAGCAGAGCAATATCTATCTGCTGCTGTGTTAATGTGTATTGATAGATATTGGTGGGTGGTTCTGTGGAAAGAAACTGCTTCCTTAGCCCATCTAACCCCAGCTCAAGGGATGAAGGACTGGGCATAAGAGGCAGTCTTGCCTCAGAGACCTCCTGTCATCCAGAGCCAAAGCAGAGCTAATGAGTGTGCCTGATTACAACGACCCCCTCAGACACACGAATCTCCCCTCTCCCCATCCCTCCACCACCTCTATCTCCAGAGTGAGGGGAGACAGCCGCCACATGATCGATGTCTGCCTGTGGAGAAATCAGGAGGGCGCACAAATTAATTTCTCACTTTCCTCATTTGACTTCGTCTGACTGATTTATTTTTTAACCCCCTCTCAGGATGCAGCTTGACGAATGGTCAATGAGAAAAGAGTTGTTTGTGACAGTAAAATTTTAAGTTAGTGTGAGGTTTCTCCTGCTATTTCCCAGTATGTCATTGCCAACTTTTTGAATGTTTCATTGCTGCTTGTGTGCCACAAGGTCTTTATCGTAACAGCAGTATGCATTCTTATGGTTAAAACACTGCCCAATCAAGCCCTTTTTAACCTGAAATTGAAAAGCAGTGGAAAAGCTTACCTTCTTTTCATGCATTTGCCACTTTGACAGATACGGCCACAATAGCCATTAGACTCCTGACAAGCTAAGGGCTTAATCAGACATGGTGTCAAGATCTGCCTCATAAGTACACCCCCAGATGTGCTGTTCTGTGACTCTGCAAGCATTCTGCAGGCCCTGCATCCTGTTTCTCATTCATGTTTGATATGTAGCAAAGGCAAAGGAGAAATGCTAACAAAAGAGGTCCTCTAAAAGATAGACAGTATTATGCATAGTATACAGGGGCTGAAACAGTGTGATATCTGAGATTTAATGAGGCAGTGTGCTTTTTTACCCAGAGAGTGTCGAGTAGGCTTAAGATCTGCAGCTTGGCTTTACCACTGTGCTGCCTGTGTGTAATTATAACCACATGCTTCATGCTTTTTCTTCTCTCTTATATATACATCCCTTTCTTTCTTTTTTTTGCTCTCGGCTATGTCAGATTGAGGGTGTTTTTTTGGAAGAGGGTGTCTGCTCTGCAAAAGTGGAGTGGACTGAGGCAAATAGAAGCATTACAGATAGATCTGAAGGGGTGTCTGGGTGGCCATAGTGCAGAGTAGTGTAGCGTAATGGTGCGGTATCTGAGACTCTGGCTCTGGCTGAGGTTGAGGCTGCCCACAGATCAATGTACTGCAGGGCTCAGTACAGCAAGAAGAGGAAAGGACCCTTTCACTCCACCACTTCAGAAAATCATATTCTCTATTATTCATTTCCTTTGATGTTTTACTGCACTAATGGCATAGCAAGGCGCTCCGTTCAATATTATCACTCTCTGAGAGAGAGCGAGTGAGACAGGGTGAGAAAGAGAAAGAGAGCATTTGGTATGTTCAAATGTTGTTTCTCATTCAAATTCTTTGATTTCTGTTCTTCTTTGTGAGCTCATATCTTTTTTGGTGCCGAGATTTTAATGGTGGATGATGTCGTCTATATACCTGTGATTATATGTGCTGCTTCCTTCATGTAGTGCTCTGTGTGTTGTCTTCATTTTCTTGCATGTTCTTAGTCCTCCTGCAATTTTTTGGCATCTCTTCTCCCTTATCTTTACCTCAGCATGCATCATAATGTTTTCATAAATATACTGCATGTTTATTTGGAACTATAACAAGGTGAGACACATTTTCTGGCAGTATATCACTTTAAGTCTTGTAATGTGTTCAGCGTTTTAAGAGAAATTGCTTTTGACAAACACCTCTGCTAATCTACTTTCAAATTTCAAATACATCAAAATACTAATCAGTAATTACTTCCTAATATGAATCCGGGGATTTGAAGCAGATATCAAATTGTACACGGCGACCATATGAACACAAACCGCCCCCATACAAATTTTTGATGATCGTTATCAGTTTGGCAAGTGTCAAACTCACAGCCTTGTTGTTGGAGCTTGACATTCTTTAATAATGGGGGCTCATTGGATGTGACGGTTTGGAGTGGAGAGCTCCAAATCCCATTCACAATAAGAAAGATACACATGGAATCACATGTGGCATTAGAATGTAGTGTGACCTATATATGGTGGTGCTCTGCAAAAGTTTCAGATTTTTAAATAATGAGGTGCCGGCAACCGTGTGAAGGTTATTCAATCTTAATGTCCTCCTATTTCTGACAGCCTCCCTCACTCTGATAAAGGAGCGTACTCACCTTTGATCAGGCCCGCCGACATGTGTCGACAGAAGCTGCTCGCTGGTTAAAATAAATTCTTAATTCGAACTTGGGGGTGGGCGGTTGTAGGGTGGGTTGCCGGGGAGCATCATAGGATCAGGGTCTCTGGGAAGTGATGGGGAAATGAGGAGATGGGTGAGCTGGTAATGATGTTTTCGACACCAAGGTCTTTCGTTACGCAAAGAAAGACTGAATCGTGATGGAGCTAGACATAGTGTATCTACAGGCATGTTAGAACATAGCCCTGAGTGATTCTTTGTGTTTCGTGTTTTGGAGGCAGGAGGCTGACAACCAACACATGTTGTATTTCAAAAATTGCTTAATACCCAACAACAACTTTTCTGTGTCTATTTCCCTTGTTTAATGCACTCAATATTACATTTAATCTTTAATCTTAAGGGTAGCCATAAAATCTCCAGGAATGTTAAAGGCAGTGTGTGAGTTACATTTTTAGAAGAAAATTCTACTCAGTTCAAACTCTGCAGGTTGGCCAGACTCTTCAGTCAACCTCTTTCTGTTTTTGTTCTTTTGAGTTTTCCTACATGTTCATGCTCCTCACCCTCTGGTCTCCACTGGTCTCAGTGTGTGGGCCAGACAGGGGGGGACGGGTGTAGGCTTCTCTGCTAGGGACCACAGGTCCCTGGTGGGGCTAATGGAGCAGAGAAGAGGGTATCAATTAAAAGGTTATAAATATTTAAGAGCAGAAATATTCAATAATATAAGGGTGGGGGGTCCAAGGGACTCTTCAACTCACAAGATGAAAGTTGTGGGATGATAAATGTCACTAGGCACCGTAAGAAAGAAGTGTTTATGATGGATGGACTCAGACTCTGACAGGTATAACATGGCTCTAAACATGTCAATCACTATTCAGATTTACACATTTTATTAGTACAATACTAATGTGTTTTAATACTATAAAGAATCAAAATTCATCTTTAAGACTCTTTCAGTCATATCTTCATTATATTGCCCTCGCAGGTTATTTCTTGCCCTGAATTACAATCATCTTACTTCAAGCTGACCTTATCAGAATATGGATCAGGGGTCAATGTAGCTTTCCTCTTGTCCATGCCTTCTACACGAACAATGTCAAGATGATTAATAAAATGAACTGGAGCGTTAGGCATGATAAAAAAAAAAATCTCAATATGCCACACATATCACATATTCCACATGTGATCGTCAGCCATTCTAAGCATGCATATTGATCTGCTGTCCAGGCTGTGGAGACTGGCAGAGGAGGGTGTCCTGATCTGATGGATTACTGTATAAGGCCCAGAGGCCCAAGAACCTCAGCATTGATGTGGCGTTTTAATCCCATGGTTAGACGTGACCTTGGCGTACTGACCCCCCCCCCCCCTCCCGGCCCCCTCTTTGCAAACATGTAGCTGTTTACACCTTCAACGCTTCATCACAGTGATGCATTTCTATGGAAGTATATAAAAAACAAAAGTCCAAACAACCCTTAGAGTGTTACTCAGTCTACACATCAACATTTGAGGCCACATAGGAACAAATCTGTAAGAGCAAAACTAGACTGAGTGCAAGAAAGAACAGAATAGTGAGCATGATTTGAATATGCAAGATGAATTAAGTAGCATTTGAGTGAGCAGTACTGATTCTCACACTCCTAATGTTCATAATCACTTTTTGCACTTTTGACCATGAATCACCCTGACAAATCATTGTTCCTATTCTATTTTCTGAATCAGAAATTTTAGTTTTTACACATAATTTTGTCAAAAATATTTTTTGTGTGTAAATGTATAGTAATATTTATTATTATATAATGGATTATTATAACAAGAAAAAGATGGAGTCAATTCCATATAACAACATGACTGATGTATTAGGCAGGAAGATGTGTATGTGTGAACAAGGTGCTCAGAAGCTATCAAAACACGTAAAGAAAACAGAGACTCAGAAATCAGCCTGCACATGATCAAGATTGGGTGCATACGCTCTTAAATGTTAACTTGCAGAATGAATAATGCTCAAAATTTGGTTTGTGCACTCTCAAACCTTTGGCATCAATGTACTTCCATATAATGGAAGTGACACCGCTTGACCGAGAGCAATGACCCAGTTTGGATTCATTGGAATTTTTGTTTTTTCACTTGAAAAAAAAACAAAAACCTCAACAGAGGAACGAAAATTCTATTTCATTGTATCTTTCCCACCTTGTCTGATATTTTTTTTCATTTAGTTTTTAGCATAGATCGATTACCCTTGAAACACATCAACTTAATATGAAAAAATAGCATGAAATGCATCAGCATTGGGCTACTTCAGATAAAACAGGAAATGCTTAAATGTAGTCATCAATTGGACCAAGGACCGAGATGTAATATAAGAAAAGTTAATGATTCATAAAGGCCATTGGAAAAGAATATGAAAGTCTTAACCTACTGCACAGCCACCCTGTAAATAATGTGTTCACATTTCAGTGCATATTGTGAATTCTGTCTTTTCAATTCTGTGTGTGTGGATGAATCATAAGTCTATATTGTGTGGCTTTTGGCCTCAGTCAGAAGTGTTTCCCTCAGAGCAAGAAAGGCCTGCATCTGTGAGGATTGGGTTGGGATTTTCATTTTCTTGAAACACCTTCTGTTCTGTTCTGCATGGTCCCACTGGGGACCACAGTGCTGATATTTTTAGAGGGCATGTTCCGAGAGCCTCAGTCGCCAAGAGGGAAGGACAATGGAGGGTGTGATGTTACATCAATACTTGGCGCAAGTGGGGGAAAGGAAAAATCCTGGGTGGCCTTGATGAGTTCTGGAACGCCTTTCCTCAAGGAATTTTACAGTTTAAGTGCACCCTTACAGGAGGTGGACTTAAAATGGCCGCCCATGTGTATATACACCTGATATATATACACCCACACCTGCACACACTGGTGCCGCACACTCCTTGTCCTCAGGTACTGTTAACTGTGTGCTAGGTGAAAAAAAAAATAGGCTTTCTCCTGTCGCTCCCCTCTGGAGTTTCAGGACAGGCTGAGGAACACTTGCATCAGTGGGGCTTAAAATGGCTGCCAGTGAAGTGCAAAGGCTCTTCTTCCCCACAAAGCCTTAACCAGGATGACATGATTGTTTGATTGTAAGTATGGCTTTTTAATCAGTCTCATTGTGAAGTGTAATGGTCACAGCAGGGAATGAAAAGGGCTGCAGGCCAAGCTGCCTATTTATAAGATGCTGTTCCAAGCCAGAACTGCATTACTGTGCCTCTGAATGAAGATGTTTATGATATACTGTGAGTGAACAATGCGTGGTTTGATTTGTTGTTGGAACATTTAGGATCATATGAAGAACTTCAGATTAGGCTGGTATTTTGAAAGATGATTTCTAGTCCTGGTTCAGGCTAGTCAGTTGCCCACCCTTGGCACTGCTGCAGCACAAAGCCAACAAGAGACAAAACTGCAGATGGATTGAAGAATATTGATGTGCGCGACCCGCGGCTGCCTGCGAGCAAGGCTGAATAATTTAGGGAAGTGTGTCGTGACGACAGCCTAACACACAGCAATCTCAGTTTTGTGTGACTTACTGTGCTTCACTCTATACATCCACAATTCTGGCCGAGATGTCTGGATCATATGGCAAAGTCTGCCTCCTTTGATAGACGCTGACTGATGCAATTCAGCACTCACTGGCAGAATTTCATATTTCTTTGGTCCAGCCAAAACTACAACCCAGGATTTATTAACTACACATATTCCCATCAGTCTAGTTTCATATACTGAAGTTTTGCTTGGGTGAAGCAGGGCAAACACAACGTAAAACCATTTCTAATAACAGAAGTGTGTGTGTGGGTGTGTGTGTGTGTGTGTGTGTGTGTGTGTGTGTGTGTGTGTGTGCATCGTGCCACCCTCTCTGTGTGTGCTTGTATATCTTTCACCCTCACCTGCCCAACAGTTCTGTTATGGCATGAGTGGTTGAGTTACAGAGGCCCAAATTGAACCTGCATTTTTATTACAGCTTTTATTATTGTTTTTATTAAATCCAGAGTCTAGAAATCCATTTTATTGTCACCCAGAGGAAGCTCTAGTACCTTACTGTGTGGGTCACCCCTCTGACTATGTGGTGCTGTCATTTCCTGTGGCTTGGCAGATCCAGAGTGCGCCCTCGAGAGGGCGGCGGAGGATGGTGAGACCGGGCGTCTGAGGAAGAGGCTGCTCTCTCCAGAGGAAGGAGAGGAGGGAGAGGAGGAGGACGAGGAGCCTGCGCTGCACAGCTGCGACAGCTGCCGGCAGGTGTTCGAGTCGCTGAGCGATCTCACCGAACACAAGATTAATCAATGCCAGCTGACAGGTAAACAACGTTCAGCCCACCGAGCCTCCCCTCCATTCTGCCACTCAGCTCTTCTCCCACTCCCACTCTCGCTCTATGTCTTCACCAGAGAATATGCCACACTATGTGTGTTAGTACACTGTGCCAAGGGGAGCACAACGCCAGACTACCAGTTTCCTTGGTAGATATCCAACACACACAGGCTTCACCCACAGCACATGATTTATATGTGCTGTACATCAATATCTACAGACTTGACATACAAATAGACCTCATAATAGATGACTGTATAGTATAGTATGTATATTTATAATATGCACATTATGACCTTGCCTTTTTTACTGTAACATTTTATACAGCGCCATACCAAGTTTAACATTTCACTGGTGTAACATAGAGCGATGAGTTCCAGCAGTAACAAGACCACCAAGTGGAAACAGATCCTTGCTCCAGGAAAGTCCCTCAGTTGGTCCCAGTGCTAGCTAGCTGCAGTAGTAACACCTACTGGGACTGAAAAAAGAAGGATGCCATTGGCAGACTGTGTCATTGACCTGTTGATGGATGAATGGTGCTATAAATACCCTGACAAGGTGGCAGACAGAACTAATGATGTGAACTGAAGGTTTGCATGTGCTTCTCTTGGACTTGCTGTCCTCTTTTACACATCCTGACAGGCTCACATAGAGAAACACCATCTGATACACATTTCCCAATGTTTGGTCACAGACCTTATCTATTCCTATCTCATGTAAAAACATAAATTGAACAGGCTGAAATGTAATAATGCTCTTTCTGATGTAGTACAGAAGCTACATCTCAAAGTATTGTTCAAGAGAAAGCTAGTGTAGTCTCTGTTCTGTTTACATTCAAGCACAGTTTGATTTCATATTTTGCAACCCACAATCACCAAACCACAAATTATAGGGTAGATATCCCATGAGTTTTACAAAGATTTTCCATTAACTGTAAGACAGTCTCACAGACCATGTCCTGGTGGTTGTTGTGTGTGTGTGTATATGAGCAGTCACATGTGTACTCTGTCATTACCACTGGTTTTAATTTAAGCAGTAATGCATGCATGTTCATCGCAAGAATGAATTTGTGTGTACAGACATGCTTGTAGGCATGCATGTATGTGTGCATTGGGTGTTTGCATGCTTGCAAATTCACAAAAGGTTACGCCCAGTAGACTAAAGGTGTGAAAATCAATGTGTTGTTCACTTTCACATTATTGTCATCCAACAAAAGCATCCATTGGTTTGAGCAAAACTAAGTGCGGAACCCCGTGTTACCCTTCTTTCAATATAATCCCCCAATTCTATCAAGACAAAACAGATTCATGGACAGACTGGAAAACCTAGGAAAGAAAAACACAAAGGGCATTATTTAAGACATAAGGGGACACATGCTAACACTGTTTGAGTTAAAATTCTCTTTTAATTATACTTATTTAGTGGTGTAATATTTAGGAAATAGTCAGTAATGTTCTAAGAATTATGTATTTGATTCCGGGGCAGGCCTTTTATGTTCAGCACCCTTGTAATGTGGTCATGACTGACTCAGCCATATTTTTCCTATAATTAAGCCTAGCTTTTATAAATGTCAATCTTACGGACAAATAACTCTTAATTGCTCAATGATGAAAAAAACACAGTTTGGATAAGAGCCCCTGTGGAAACCAAACAAAAGAATCTAATTGCCATTAGGGTATTGTGATTGTGCAGAAACACTCTATTAGTATTCAAACACAGTGGGAGAAAAGAAACTTCTAGATGGCATACTAAGTACTTTGAATGTGTGTGCGTGTATGTGTGTTTGTGTATTTTCTGGAATATGGGAGGAGATTTCCTATGTGGCATTATGTAGACATCCATGACCAATTAATCTGCCTTACATCAAGTCTCTACTCACAGATGGATCCTTTATTAGAACCATTTTCTAATCAACCACCAGCACCTGCTAAACCCTCCATTTTTACAATTTCAAATGTTTTATTTTTGGTAAACAAATTGCAGAGCTTGACTGGAACAAATCCACATATGGAGATTTGCTTGCTGTTCCCCAACACAACTCAGCTCGGCTTTTTCTCCCAGCCGATATCCCATAAGCGTACACAATGTATTACCATTACCAGATACTGTATACACATATAGGCTACACCCTCTACCTCACATGTTTTTTCTGGGCCTCATTATATTTTGAGCCTATGCTCTATAGAAAATACAACTTTCACAACAAGAATGAGGCTGAGCAGACTAAATAAAGTCTAAACAGATTCTAGCTGCATGTTGACTACGCCCAATGGACAGAGAGAAAAAGAAAGATGTTACATGTCACAGCGATCAATGGCAGCCATTGTCTCTCCCCTGTCTGGCAGAGGTATAACACCTTTCCATGCACTTAAGCCGTGACCACTGCAGTGCGCTAAGGGAGCGCATGGGTATGGATTGCCTCGTGTCCCCGATGCGATCGGTGCTATTGATCGTGCTAATGCTGGACTGCAGAGGAAGGCGAGAGCCTGAGAATGGGAGCAAGGGAGAAGGAGGGAGATGGGGAGAGAGAAAGAGTGAGAGTGCTGCAGGAATGCATCCCCAGGGAGCTTCTCTTGGGCTGGGGCAGGGCTTCAGGAATGCTCCCCTGGAGATCCTAGTGAAGGCTAGGGCAGGGCTGGAAGAATGCTCCTCTAGAGAGTTGAGAGTGGAGGCTGGCTGGGGAAGGGCTAGAGGAATGTTCCCCCAGAGCACCCCTTTAACTCTGGGGCAAAGTGGAGGGGGAGAGTGCTCCCCCGTCCCCCTCTGGCTCCAGGATGGCTGCAGATCAGGTTTCCGTGTGGGGATCAGCATCCTGCCGACAGGGCTTTAGGCTGCCCTGGGGAACAGACAGGAGGCTGGAGGCACTGCTATTCCACAGGCCTTTCCAAAAACACTTCACAAATGCTTTGTCTCACTGTATTGTCTGTACACCCTTTATTGTTACCAAACCTTCTTTGAGAAATAGAAATAGAGTCTGTAGTTTAACTTTTGTTCTTAGTTGACACAAGACATGGTAATATGATAGATATGAGATTGCACTGGTAGGTAAGGAAACATGCCTTCAAACCTACTCACTAAAAAAAAAAAAAAAAAATACTATCTTCCTCAGCTCATTTCCACTAGTGTTTACTAGCTAGCCCTCACTGTAAATAAAAATAATACCACTTGCTCAGACTTTATTTCAAAAGATTGTATTTTCACAAAGCCATTCACTGTCAGTCCTCCAATTCTGTGTCTCTGAAAGTATTTGAATAGCCTAGTGCACACATGGGCTGTCAGCCTGGTGGCCATTCTTTCATTACGGGTCCAGCTCCCTTGAGCAACACCTTTTCTTGTGTCCTTCACTAGAGGAGGGGCATAGCTGCTCCCCCCAGAGAGATCCGTGCCCTGCTATTTTAACCCTCTGTGAGATGACCTTTTTAATAAGTGTCTTTCTCTGTTTTCCTGCCGGCCACTGTGAGAGCAAACAGAGCATGTCTTCTGCTTCCCTCAGATAAAGGAATCAATCAGAGAGGGTGCAACAGAGAAAGAGAGAGAGATAACTGGGCCATATATGGATTTATATTATGTAGATTTCCCCTTTCTTCTTCCCTGTAGACATTACAAAATGCACTCAGCTTCAATAAAATACATTTCAGATTTATGAGAAAAATACAAATGAAATACTAATGCTCAGTGAAAAACAATAAGATCTGCTCACAAAACAGAGGATGGTAATATGATAGACAAATTTCTAATATGAAGTGTGTCTTTGCGATGTGAAATCAGACGCATTTTTAAACCCACTGACATGTTTTCCCTCTTCCCCTCCCAACCACAACATGTTTCTCTGAAGTGTTTGAATTCATTTACATCAAGTCTTTGGGTCAGCAGCATGGAAACATTCAGTAATACCCTCAACTATGAACAGGCTCCTGGCAGTCCGTGTTTTCTACTAACTGTTTCCAACAGGCTTCTATTGGCTATACAGTTTTTTTTTTTTCAACTAACTTTGTGTATTGATCCAACAGCTGCTTTGTGGCTGCCAAGAAGAATGTGCCAAACTGCAAAGACTTTATTTGCTTCAAAAGGGCTCACATAAGAGGAAAGAGACATGAGCAAGACCTGATTAGCCGAACTCTGAGCCACTGCCGTTCATCAGAAATTCTGCTGTGTCTTTGCTGGGGTGTCTTGCGACATCCTGGTACAAAGAGCAGCACACTGATTACAAGGCTTTGAAAGGAGGAGAGGCGGTCAGGGGAGAATAGCTACTTCTGCCATACGCAGCCACTGAAAAGAGACCTCATGCTAGAGTGAGCTCTCAGAATTGGGATAGAATTTTTTCTGTGTGTATGTGTTTGTGTGGGGGGCATGCTCAATCTGAGTGTCTGTGGAAGAAAAAGACATAGGTAGAAAGGGAAAGAGAGTATTAAAGTAGATGTTTGACTCCACTGCGTAGCATCCCTGTGCATTTCCTCTCTGTGCGACAGTGCCAGTAACATTAACAGGAGTGTCATTAGGAATTCAAAGCATATGCCCTCGTGAGGACGCCCTCTTTCTTTCTCCCCAGCGCTTCACACTGCACACATTATGCACTGTATAAAGTATTTATTGGTCTTTGTCAGACGAGGACGATGTTTTCTGTGGAAAAACAATCAAAATTAGAATAGAGGAACCTGCAGTTTATGCTTGTATTTGTGTGTTCAAGGTAGAAAAGACAATGGCCAGCACTGCAACCCTAACACATTCCATCTTGCTCAATCAATCATCTGCCCAGGCATGCAAACACACAAGCAGACGCACATTACCATGCACGCGCTCACACGTGCGCCCTCACAGCACCTGCGTGCTTGCACTGTGTATTTCAGATGACATGTAATTCATTGCAGAAGAGGCTAAACACATGCTGTGACTTCATCCAGTTGACCTCTTTCTTAAGTAGGTAGCCCCAGTAGCAGGGATGACATGTGGACAAAACAGAAACAATCTCATGTGCTCACCCAGAACTACATGCACTGAGTGAAAACACTATATCAATGACACTGTTGTTATTTCCCCTTCCACTATGTAGCATCCCTTTGAAACTACTGACTTCAGTTGTGTGACAAAGACCTGGCCATGGAGTGGTTGTCTCGGTTACGCTTGCTCTCTTCATCTCTCCCTGGCCCTGGCTCTGACTGCTCTTTGTTCACTCTCTTCCTCAGCCTGCAAGTCTTTTTCAGCGGCACAAGCAGAAGAATGGCACATTAAATCTTAATAGGACTGCGTCTGGCCGTGTTGAATTGCAGAGCGTGTTAAGCCGGCGCTTTCCTCCCCCTTGGCACACGCTTGTGGAAGTGGAAAACAATTGAATAAAAGAAACCGCTCCCTCCCTTTGTAACACAAGTGACTTCGGCTGCTCTGTTGAAGCTATGAGACTGAACTGACTCCGGCTCACAATTGGCTTAAGCCCTTTCTGACAAACTGTAGCATAAATTACATTAGTCCTTTTCAAAATGCATAGGTATACATGGAAGGCAGACACAGAAGTTATCCGGCCACCCATAATGAAGCTGTTACATATTCGCTTTTCAGTGACTGTTGGAAAGTACTGCTATAAAATGCATAGTACTTGCTGGATATTGAGCAAAATAACCTGTTCGCTCAGGCAAATAAAATAAAGTAGAAGAGGACAAATTAGCCAGGAGAAACACATGGAATGTTAGGAAGAGACAGAAAAGGGAAGTTGAGCAGGAGAAAGGGTTAGGTAGAAAAAGGCAAAGTGCAGAGAGACACAGCCAAGGTAGGGAGCCAATTGTAGCAGCAGCGAGGTGAGTCCAGGCCTGCTTTGTAAGGCAGTCAGAGGTGGTAATTAGCCAGTGATGAGTTGACTGGTTGTGTGTCCAGTGCACAGCACTGCTGGGTGGGGCTGTGGGAGGTAGATAAGGCCAGCAGTGGGCTTATCTCAGAGAAGGACAGGCACCAGGCCTGCCAGGCAAATCCACCCACAGACCGGCCGCATTTTATTAACAACATCATTAATGCCAGACAGGTTATGTGCGGTGGCTCGGAAGAGAGACAGGAAAAAGTAAAAAACAAATAAAGTCTCAATTCCTGTTTGGCTGGCCAGTCAAAAGTACATAGGCACCAGCTGACGTGTTTTGAAAGCAAGGAGCTTGTGGAGATGTTTACCAGGTAGGCAGCCAACGGAAGGGCACGGAGAGCGAGCTTGGATCTTACCTCTGGGTTTTTCTCACTCTCCTCTGGGTCCCCAGAATTCAAATGATTTTCTTTTTTCTCTTTTAAACGTGGGACTGCTCACCAGAATAATGATGAAGTAGATACAGAGAAACATAACTAGACACAAAGAAAAGGCAAAAATGTATTTTAAAAATTATGGACATTCTAGGCTTGGCTTTGTGAAATGATGAGTTTGTTTTTCTCCTCTCTGAATCTGCATAGAACCATCAGGCGCAATTAATTTAGCTGATTTGTACCTTTTTAATTTATAAAGCACATTATTAACAACAAAAAACACTGTTATGCTGAAATACACTATTATGCTTTTGTTTGCAGTAATCTGATTTCCTTTGCTCAAATGACAAGTTAACAGGTGTCTGGTGTGTTATGTGGCAAAAGAACATTCACTCACTCTGGTTTGATTTTAGAAATAATCATGTGAAGTGTGTAGCATGAAAAAAAAGTCATTTTATAATTAACACTGTATTAGCATATCAAATGCCAGAGAGCTTTTCAGTGGCATGTTTCTCTATATTTGAGACAAAGACATTTCATGACCCTACATGTACCTCATACACAGACACCCAAAAGAAGCATGTGGAGGCGTTATAATCATCTTAATACCTCATAATGAAAAGGTCATAGGATTTTGCCTATGTCTTTGTGGAAATGTGCTGCACATTGATCCCCATAGGGTTTTTTTCCTTAGATGACTTTTGCCAAACTCACCAGTAATGGTAGGAAAGGAAGAAAGGAGATGGCGGGCGGTGGAAAGAGTGACCAGTCCGTCAGGTTTACGTCTCCCTGCAGGCTGAGATCTGTGGAACGGGACCACAGGAAGGAGCAGAGCCAGCTGTGACGGCATCCTGCTAGCCACTGTGGTTTAGGAACTTTGGGGTTAAGCTATCACCGACTCAACATTTCCCCCTCTCCTCTACCCCTCCCAGGGGTTGTTTTAGTTGGCCAGGGGGTAGTGTTTGGGTGGGGGCTGCTAGAAGACTGTGTAGAACAGCCACTCCTATACTTCAGGATATGGGGAGTTCAGCCACCCACAAGGACAGGGATTCTCAAATATCATGTGAAGTAACACATTTGTTCCTTAGTGCTAATTGCCATTTTCAGACTGGAAGGTGGGTCCATAAATTTAGTTTTATGGGCAGGATGGGTGTCGTTTAAGGTCTCCAAGGCCACCAGCTGGACCCTGCTTTGGCAGAGGGAAAAATGTGTGGTGGTACAGAATGTAATGCTTTGACAGTAAAGCCATGCTGTCAGTATTACAGAGACGTCCTCTTAATGTTAAGAGCAGTGGACTGTGGGGGTCCAACAACCACTGAGAATGTAAAGGTCATCTAATCTATTCCACCTCCAACCTGCCTGACTGATCGATCATCCTGGAGGAGTCAATCGATTTGATCAGAGAGCCTCTCCTATGAGATTGCCTCCCAATGAGTGGCTGCGATTCTGTGGAATGCTGCAGAGTCTGCCAGCTTGGTACATGCCTCTGCGATAAACAAAGACATTAAAACCCTTGATTAAATAGTAACTCACCACCTGTGGTAGCCATTCTCTAAATAAGCCACTGATTTAAGACAGCAAAGAATATCTACTGTTACTATCACTTCATGATATTATCAGGATCATTCTCCATTCACTGCATGTGCACTAAAATCACATCAACATGCTCCTGCAGGACTGATTGACAGCCAGGAGAGATGGGGCTGTAGTAAACAGAATGGTAATCTTTATATTAGGACATTATGTGCCCCCAGTCAAAGCATGATGCATCTTTCTCATCATGAACTTGGTTTGTAGAACACACCCCACAAACAAAGTCAACAGACAAAACCATTGTGTGATTGGATTTTAATCCAATTGCATTATTATTCAGGCCTCCCATTGGCCGTTCATTACTCTCACATGGAGCCTGTGTGGGTTGTTATCACCCAATCAGGCTCAAGACTGTATTCTGGAGAGCATGCTTTCGTTTGCATCCTTTAAACCCTGTGAGCCTTCACTCTCTCTGGGCCTGCCAACGGAATACCTAATTCCAAAGTAAACTGATTGCTCTTTCCAACAAGATTACATTGTGATGATGTTAGCCAAATGAGACTGCTATTCGGATGCAACCAGGGCAGGCAAGGATGCTTACCGCAAGATGACTGATCAGCATGTTAAGAGAAATAAGGTTGGGAAAAAAAGAGGAAAAAATGAGGGATAGAAATTGAAAGAGTGTGAGAGTTGTGCATGTGGGGGTAAGCAGAAATGTAATTTGCTTCTCACCTCAGGCGACTGGGCTCTGAGGCCAGTAAATATGCAAACAAGCTGAGTCTGGCCATCAATATGAAGACCCTAGATGATTACTAATCTCCACCGCAGAAGTAGATTGAGGTCTGTTCAGCAGCTCCATGCTAGATGAGGAAAAAAGACAGAGCCCAAAACTATATCTCCATATTGGCCCCAAACATTAAGTGCGACTCAGAGTTGTTGGTATTTTTGACCTTCAGTTTGAGAAGTAATATAATTTTTATGGTGCACACAAATCAGCAATAAAGCAGCTTTAAAATGCCTTGAACATACACTGCAAACCTTTTATAAAGTATTCAGTAATCTTGCATCATAATTTAGAAGCTAATACTATAATTTCTCAGTAACTTTGAACCTTGTTCTTAACTTACCCCAGTCTTTTCATCATGGAATACTCCTTGTCTGATATGAGCTCTTAGATGTGAGGCCCAGTAGTTTACCAGCCCATTGTCATTCCCCATTCGTAATCCGGGATAAAAAAAACCTATGGGACACAGACCAGGCTTTAGTCATTAGGTGTGTGCGTGGCTTACCCAGACAGCCAGATAAACCAGATGCCTCGGGATGGCCAGGGGTCATCTCTCTGTGAGAACACGTTGTTGATGTCCTTGTTTCGCTCTACCTCTTCTTTGCCTTCACTCCTTCTCTCGACCCTCTTCATCATTCTTTTCTTTCGTTCTCTCTCTCCCTTGATTGCTCTGCACAGTCATCACAAACACAGAGGTCCATGATGGAGCTTAGCAGTCGAAGAACCTGTCAGCTAAAGGGAAGGGGGAAAGACAGACAGGGGAGTATTTGTGGCCCTAGGTTGAATGCCTGAGGGTGTACTACGTGTGCAGGATAGTTAGTGTAGAAGGACGCACCACAGTCTGCAGGTGAATCCTCTCATTTTTGGAAGACTTAATGCATTTGAATCATCACCTCTCAGTGGGGGTGAGGGGGTGTGTGGGGATGCGCTATGACTCTTACAGAAGAAACCTTGATATAAAATGCGGCAAAAGTTGTGTCTTTTTTATTTTTTATATTTATATACAGCAGGAGAGCCATGTAAGAACAATATATATTCTAAGAATGTCTTCCCAGTCCTAAACATAATTGACTATTCCTTGTATTTTAGAGTGTGTTTTCAGCATTGAGCTTTACCCTCTGCAGTGAGTGCACAAGGCTTGAGGATGTTTACCTGGCATGGTGCCTGTTGTAGCTGCCCTCCTGTTGAGGAAAAGCAGGTCAGGCTATAGCTTTGTGTTTGTGTGTGTGAGCATCTTTGAAGTTGTGTATGAGTTTGTGTATGCATATGCTTTATGTGTGTGAGGAGGAGAAGAAATCATTAGGATGGAAAGGGTCAGAAGGTCAATTAAGTTCATCCAGAAAACAGCTGAACATATCTCCAATGTAAGCATTTATTTTTCAGGAACAGAAAGGGTGGGCAGATATGGGAGTGATGGGCGGTGGGTAACTGGGCTCTCAATCCAACTGAACCATCCATCTGCTCAGCCATCAATCTTTACGCTTGCTATCCCTCTGTTCATTTACTCATCTGGCCATTTATCCATCCTTGCCCGTGGCCAAAGGGCGATGTCTCTTTGTGGCCCTGATAATCTGGGCCAATTTCCTCTGCAATTTATTTTCCAGCCAACCACCCACCTGGTCAAGCAGCATCAGGCTTTTCAAGGTAGAGCCACTCAGCGCAGCAAGCCCCTTCCCACCAATCACATCCTGTTTTTTTTTCACCCTCAGTCTCAGACCTTTTGTTTTTTATGTTTTGAAGTTTCAGTTCGGTACTGGAGTAATGCAGCCATTGCTGTTTCCTTTCCTACAGTCTCTGACACTATTCAGAAGCCATTGTTTACCTCTCATGTCCTAACCCTTCTCCATCTTTGTTTTCTATTATTGTCTTCTATTTCTATCAATAACTCTCTCTGCTGTCTCCCCTCTTCTTCTTTCTTGTCTCTCCCTCCCTCCATCCTGTCATGGCTCCTCAGTATTCTGCTGCTGTCTTGTGTGGAGTGATTTTGCCCAGACACGTCTGGCTCTGGGTAAAGTGCGGTCCCTAGAGAGCACGCTCCGCAGCCCCCAGGTCGCCGGCACCATGAATACATTATGATCCCCATTTCCATCCTGTTGCCACGGCAGCACTTTCGGAGCCGCAGGGCGATTAAGACGTGTGCTGTCAATACCCTGATATGAGTAGAAGTTGGATCTGGAAACTGCCCTTTGATCAGATTCCATTCACCTGCCTGCTATTGGTGGCTCCAGTACAGGAAGACAAAGAGAAGGTCTTATGGGCTTTTTATTGCTTTGACAAGCTCACCTGCTACACATAAGCATAAGCATGCATCCATCCCCAAGCTCATTTTCCCACCTCTGTGCTTTATCTATGTCTTTCCTGCCTGAAACCATTTCCCTCCCTTATTCTCACTTCCGTTGCTCCTCCCAATCGCTGTAGTTCAGCTAAGGCAGCATTATACGCAGTCTCTCTCTGCTCTCTGATATTCAGCTTTCCTCACAAAGGAAGCAACTCCCTTACCTTTTATTGTTTCCTTTTTTCTTTGGGGGATGATGTATAAAACATGGTGCCTCAGGTAGAGGATGTTGGGTAGGAAGCCATGTCCCCCTAAATGGCCAGCCGTGTGCATGCGCCTAACACTTCACTGAGCAATCTGTCAACATGTCAGCAACACATGTTTTGTAAAAAGCCTCTGGTGGGAGCCAGGGGAAAAAGGCACTCCTGCCAGACCAGAGAGGAAATGCTTTTTTCTCCTCTATGCAGTGGATTTTCTATTGCTGGTGCTTAGTCCCACGGGCCCCCCCCCCCACTACCACCCTCCTCTCCCCCACACATACACCCGTTGTCTGCACTTCAGAAATTTGAACTGGGGACCCTCGAGGGGCTTTACTGGGAGGGTGGGGGTAGGCTGGGAGGGAGGGGCTCCCTCTTTTTCAGAGAGTATGAAATTGTGAAGGTATATTGTGGCAGGTCCCCAAGCGGTCTTTTCTAATACCTGAGTTTCTGGCGAAGCTGGAAATTACCAGCGGCTCCCCCGAGGGACGGCTTTATCCACACCAGGAAGGGGAGCAGAACTCAGTGGGGAGGTTACTTAATGCATGGCTGAAATAAAAGAATTTCTGAGAGACAGAGGCTGAAAAGCTAGCTTTTTTTCTTTTTCACCCCCCATTCCCTCTTCCTCTCTTTTTCCTCCCCAGTAGTATAGTTTACTACTCTCTGCCTTCTCTTGAAGGGTTCTAGTTTAATAAACTTTCAGAGGATCCTGCTGGTGCAGACAGCTAGACAAATACCCTTGTGTGTTCTCTTTTGTCGGAGATACAGCTTTTTGTTATGTTCTTGCAAATTTGATTTCTCCCTCTGTCTTTCGTTTTCTCTGCCGCCCTCTGTCTCTCCCTCTTTCTGCATTTGTCTTCATCTCCCTCGTTCTCCTCTCGCTTTCTGTCTCCCTTTTCGACACACACGCACACACATACACCACACACACAAAGTCAAACTCTGTCTCTTGTGGTTGAGTTTATTGTTTGGTCTGTCTCTTCGTTCTCCCCCTCTGTGCTCCCTTTTGTTTTCTGTATGTTTTGTTGTATTGTGCAGAGAGGCTGAGATGCAGATAGAATGCAGACAGTTTGCCCTGGGTGAAGAGTGCGTACAAGCACGCTTGGTGTCTATTTCACAAAACACATTCATCTATTTACACATGACCAAATAAAACGCTACTCTTTTAAAGCACAGGGTATACAGGGTATACTTTTATCAAACAGATTTGATACATAATATTTTGGGTGCAATTTACCCATCTCACTATATGGCCTTATTTTCTCCTCACTATATACCAGGGTGCCCTTTACCTTGGTAATCAACACCTACCTAATGTCCATGGATCATTAATCTTATCTTGTTCATAACCCTCAAAAAAAACAAAAAAAAATCCTATCCCATATATGAAATACCTCTATTTCTGCTTTCTCTCTCACTCTTCCTCCCCATCTACTGTTGGTAAATAATTCAACCTTTTCCCTGTAACAAGTGCTGGCCTTAATAGGGAGCAGTACCTGTAGTTGGGATAAACAAGGCAGCTGGCCTCACCAGTGAAACAGAGGGATTTGGGTTTCATGAGGGCAGAGGAATAAGTCGTTTCCTTCTGAAAGGCAGAGCAGACTGGCTGACATTAATTAAACCCTATAGGATAAAGGTTATGTGAGGCCTAACAAAGCAGAGACCGTGCATGCATGCAGGATGTTATGTTGGCCGAATCTTAATCAAGACTTCTTAATAAAGCAACATGTGGGAGCTTAGGCATGTTTAATATGTGTGGTATGTTTACGTTGTTCGGTTCCAAAATGTGTGTTATTGATGTAAAGAAGTGACAACATTTCATTCAAGAGAAGAAAGGCACTATTCTCTCTTCCATTCACCTTCATTTGCAGATGCCATCTGATAATCCAGAACCGTTCTCTGGATATCACTTCTGCAGCATTTTCAGCATCCTGATAAATAATAGACATAGGCAACTTTCTGGAGAGTTCCATGTTTTTAGAAAATGTGTTGCCCAGCATGCTTTGTGGTGCTAGGTGTGCGTTACCAGAGATTCTCCCATGGTGCACCTGTGACTAAGTCACCTGACCTGGAGCTTCAGCATGGAGCTTGGGTGCCATAGCTCATCTTTTACAAATTACCCAGGGGGCTGTGCACCATCTCTGTGCCCATATCTCCTCCCTGCTGTATGCATAGTGCATGGGATCATATTCCCCAGCTCCAACTCCTCCTTCAGACAATGAACAGCAGCAGAAATGACATTCACCTCACTAACCCAAGAATGCTAAGGAAAATACAAATTAAGGAAAAGAAAAAACACTGCACTGACCTATTGGCTTTTTCTGTTTGTGCTGGGTGTATGCTGGTTAAAGAAAAAAAGAAAAACAGCATGGATCCTGTTGCCGGGAAGTCAGGGTTCTGTGTGTCATCAGGACTCCAATGGTAACCTTAGAACACCTCTTTTTCTCACTGTCTTCCTGACTCGTCAATTTATTTGCATGCCAAATTTAATTAAAGGTCACCTTATTGGTAATATTCTCTTGATATTTAATGTAGCCAAGCATGATAGCCACTGGAGGAGTGATACAGGCTTTATTACCATCTCACTATATGCTGTTTCTATATTAGTGGCAGAGTAACACTAGCTCTTTCACTGTAATGGCATAATAGTAATGTCTTCTCCTTTCATATACTGATAAAGGCTGATGTCCTCTCATCTACAACAGCCCAATGAAAAGTAATTAGCTGATATGGATGTTGCTGTCAGTGATAACTGATATTGGGGGACTATTACATTCACTCTCCTGAATTATGATCCTTGAAATGGGTTCATCACAGTAAGCTGCACATTCAGATAGATGTGAGATTACCACATATAAGAAGGAAAACTCCATATAACTGCAGTAGAGTAGTATTTTCAAAGTTATGAGGACAGCTTTACAAAATGGTCACAATGTCCAAAAAAAATCAAAAAGATTTAATGCGGTACAGTCTATTCCATTCTTCTCCTTTTATTATAACACATGACTCAGCTCTACTTGATTTATTCACCTAATATTGTTTATAAAGCAGATTTCAAATGTAAAGTCACACTGGGCATCTGAGATTTTCCGCAAGTTTACTTGTCTTGAATGGATGATAATTCATATGGGGGTGTTGGCAGTCATACTGAGTTCCTCTCCTGAGAGAGACATAAATAGCCTCCCAGGTGGTGGTGTGTAACTAAGTAAATGGTTACTAAGCCAAGGAAAGCTGGGCCTATATAAATAGGGGTAGAAGAAGTATCCGCTGAGGTGCTGGAATGAGAGGAGGGTATTCAAGAGTAAGATGAGCCTCAATAATCTCTTTTAAGGATTATTCTACAGTGACCCTGAAAGTTTTTCACTATGTACATCAGCATACAAACTTTCAGCAAAACAATCCAAGGGAAAGTTGTTTTTTTTTCAACTGATAAATAGATAAACAGGAATAAATCAATGTGAAGTGATGGATGAATAAGTAAAATGCCCTGTAGTCATTTGTCTGGTTGTATTCAGGCCTGATATTCCAGCCCTGTTCTACAAATGGAGATGAGGTTGAGGGCAGCAAAGGAACTGCTTCATTCGTTGAGGTGTATGCATGTGTGTGTATTAGTGTGTACATACGTGGGTTTTCATAATACTCAGTGTTATTAAGATATGGTGATGAGCTGCCTGGATACCAGCAGAAAACAATAGAAGGGAAAACAAAGCAAACCCCTAAATCTGTCTGCCATTTGCGCTCACATACTGTACACACATGTCATGAGTATTCTGGCACAGTTACTGGGCCAGGGAAGTGCTGGTCTGGGGCCTGGCCCATTCTCCAGAGACAACCCCCTCCGCCTCCTCCCTCTCCGCCCCCTTCCCCCTTCCTGTGCAGTCTGTAGACACAGTCTGAGGCGACAAGGTTGCACAACAGCTCACAAAACCTCCACTTTACAAACATGATCATAAAAAAGCCACAGCCTGCCATTAAAAATCTGTTTAAGAAGAAAAAATAATTAGAAGGAGTGTGATAATTGTGTCAAGGGGGACATAGATCAGACAAATTATGGAAAGAACCAGAAAATCTTGCCGTGGCTTTGTTACTTTGCTGTTGGTTCATTTCAACATTGATCCACCCTTCCATCTGTCATCCTTTTCCTGTGCTCCTTCTTCAACTCTCTATTTCTTTCTTTCTTTCTTTCTCCCTTTTTTGGATTTGAGAGTGGAGGAGCCTTCTGGCTTTAACAGAGAGGGGATGAAGATGTTTATTCATCTGGAGGGTATTAGAGCCATGATTAAGGAGAGGAGGGAGTAGTAAGGCTGATGCGACGGCTGCATCGCTTGTTCGTGGGCCGCCTGCGGGATTCTGGCCAACACACCAGGAAAACAAGAAATGAAGAATGAAAAAACTTGTAGTGAAATTCGATTCTCTCGGGAAAGGACAGAAGTTTAATTTTTAGCCGTCTCGCTCGCTCTCTCATTCTCAGTCTCACTCCCTGTCCTCACAGCAAAGCTAATTATTAATGAATGCGGTTTCTGTTGAACCTTGGAGAGGTGTCAGCACTGCAGTCACTGAGGGTTAAGAAATCTTGACATTTAAGACAGGGATGCATGAAAATACATCGTCTTGCTTGAGTTGAGGCTTGTTTTTCTTCCCCTCCCTCTCTCCTCTCCAAAATGCATGTTTTCTTCTCCCTCCTGGGCTGTCTCCAGTTGTTTTACCACTGACAAGCTGGGATGGCATTGAAGAGATATCAAATAGAGCCACAGTGCATTAATCAGGAGAACTAAAGGTCATGGGTCAAGAGACAGGGTCAGGCTTTTCTGATAAAATGCTAATGCTAAGGCTAACACACAAGTCCATTGCAAGGGTTGTTTTTCCATATGTGTGATATTTCTTCATCCGTTACAGTAAGAAAAAAAAGGTGTTGGTATATGACTTATTTATGGGCGTTTGGCAGAATAACTGCCCTTTAAAATATTCTCAGTGTATATGAAACATAGATCCGAGTGTCTGAAGTTACAAGTGAAATTATTCTTAGCTGAAGTCTAGCCCAAGTTTTATGGGTCACTAGGAGGAAGTTTGATTAAAAAGAATTAGACGCTATTTTCTGAATTCACTGAGTGCTGTGCTTGGTTTCAGTAATGGATAGCTCCTCTTGAAACTTGCAGAGCAAACCCTATTTTAATGAACCGACCATACAGTAACTCAGCATATTTCTATACGCACAACAATTTTTTTCTTTTCCAAGCTGATCACATAAATCACATTTCTGTGAGTAACGAAGAGCAGGGACAAATAAAACTGCATTCAGGTAAACTCTCTCATGGTGTGGGAATAGCAGCAGAGTAACAGCATAGGACAGTACATCACAGCGCTGCAGCATCACTTACGGTGGCTGACTAGCTGAGTGGCTAGCTGACCATCCACTGAGTCCTGCGCCTAGTCTGCCGCAGTGAAACAGCACACATACTGTACATACACACCCACGGAGTCTCGCCTGCCTATTGAAGCCCAGCCCAGCCCAGTCCCGCCTGGCCCATCACTCCCATAGAGCCAGTGCATTGAGGCAGGCGGTGAAGGGGCATGCTGGGGGACAGATTGTCATCCTCCTTTCTCCCCCTGGGAGGCTCACTGTGTTTGCTGGTCCAGCCAAGACCTGGGGAACAGCCTCCTTCCTGTTTGTTGTAGTCTACCTGAAGTGGTCAGCTGCCCTTGCTCTTCACAACACCAGCCGTTCAGTTCTACAGGAAATGACACCACTGCCACCACACCTCTCCTACACACAAACTGCTTCACCTAAATCCTAAACACAGCTCTGATCATCTTGTCAGATAACACAGTACTTTCCCACAGAAGATCAGTATTCAACTCTGGTGTGAAATATTGTGTTTTACAGTATATCCATGACCCTACCACAACCATAACCTTGTGTTTATTATTGTAACCGTGACAAGGAAAGAGATTTTAACCAAAACCACAATCTTTTTTGAACCCAGCCAAGTAGTTTTTGTTCCTAACCCTAACCAAGTTGTTAGTGTGCCTAAACATAATGAAATCATGCTGCTTCTGTAATCATAATGGCATGTTTGTGGCAGTTTCCATGACAATGGAGGTCCATTACTGTGTCACTTTTAATAATTCAAACACTTCAAATGAAGCAAATTTCAAGTGAAACAATAAAACGTCAACATCAGCCCTTGAGCCCACCCACTGCACTCTGAATGGTAATCTATTATGAACTCCAAATTCACCTTTTTTAAATAATGGTGTAATTAAATCTCTCAACTCATTGGCAGCAAATAGAAGCACTCCTGACAGTTTTTTTTTTTTTTTTTTTTTTGTTAACCCTGTCTTTGTGACTTTATAACACTTGCTTCTAACACAGAAAAATACACACCAGACCACAGGCAGGGCCAAGCATAATAATATTAGACTGTTTCCATACAAACTGTGTAAATAGTCATTCTTATTATAATCTTTTGTTTATATGAAGTGCTGATAATATTTATCAAATAGTAAAGTATCTTACAGTTCTTATATTTTATAATTTATGACATTGTTAAAGGCCTGGTTAAACATATATGGCTTCATATGAAATGATAATATGTATTTGTTATGGAGGATAAGTAAGGTGATGCATAGATAGCATTAGGTCATTTCTGCAATCAAACACCGTAGTTATGGATTGATACATGAGCCGGTTTTTTTGCTTTGAGGCAGCTCCTACATGCAGCACATGCATTCTCTTGTATATTAGAGGGCTGACATTATTTACAGAAACATTACCACTGATTATCTTCCTAAATATTGATTTTAGTTTTTCCATGTTGGTGGAAAAAAACGTAGATGAAATGAGGCATATTTCAGTCATATGTAATGGAATTCCACCCTTCATTATGTCTCACTATCATGGAAGAAAAAGCCAAGTAAAGGATGACTGGCCGCCCTACTTTTCTTCCTCTGGCCTTCCATTTGTCTAACTTTCCAGGGATGCCACTGGGGCACTGTGATTTCTGGGACAGTGACCAAGTGCTCCTGTCTGAGCTGGGGGACGTGGGTAATGTGGACAAAGTAGTTGACAGTTTGCCTCTTCCCCATGGTTGAGAGACAGAGCCATGAGAGCCAGAATAATGGACACCCAGACCACAGAGTCAGGACAGTGCTTGATGTTCCAGCTCTTTGTGTCAGGCCCTGTGTGAAAAAATCCCCACTGACTGCAGTTTGGGGGAGTGTGCATTTCTTCTCCGGGTGTGTGTGTTGATATGTGTTTTGTTGTGCGTGTGTACATGATGTTAGGCTGGAGTAACTCGCTGCTACAGCACTGATGAAACCCCGGGAAGTGAATCCTCATTTCATCTACGGTTTTTCTACCTCGTCCAGTAAAAGATAGCATCCTTGTGCACTGCTCCTCCAGTCGTCTCGCTCAACCCCTCCTTCACATCCTGTAGCATAGTGGATTTGATTGATCTGTAGCAAGGGGGGAGAGGGACCTGACATTTCTCAGTGATGTGTAAAAAACATATTGTGTTTGCTAAGAAAAAAAGAGAAAAAGAGAGAGAGACAGGCTGAGTACACACACAACACACACACATACACACAGATCTTACTATATTTGAGGCTGAGTTTAATAAATAAAAAACTTCCAATTGTGCTTATTTGTGTGTGTTAATCAGTTGCGTGCTGCAAAAATCCATCCATCTAACCACCTGGCACTTTTTCTTACAGCCACTGGGAATTGTCAGTGTTTCATTTTGACTGGATTTGATGTCTTAAAACAGGGATGTAGCAGGGCTACTGTGAGTAAAGCCCAGCACTGGGCCTATTCCAATAGCTCTGTGTCCTCTGAGCCCTCAGTCCTGAATCAACTGAGTGATTTGTTCATCTAGCTCGAATTAGTCCCAAAAAATTGACACCCCGATTTCTCCACTCTCTTAGTCTTAGCTAATGTAAAAAAATAAATAAATAAATAAATCTCTTGCCACCTACTCTATTAGATCTTAAGTGGTTGAGTCACAAACAAGGCCGTACATGATAGCGTGTTGTTCAGACACACATTGCTATTTGGGCATCAGAACAGGAAAAGCGTTGATATGACACATGCATTGTCTCATGGGAACGGCTCACTACTTTTCCCAGTAACTGTAAAAAGATCCTTTCTGTGAATATGAAGTGGGGTCATGGTGTTACATCAGACAAGTTGTCAGCTTTTTGTTTATTCAATGAATCCCCAATCCCTGATGTGCCACAAATACACTCACACAAACACATCTCTTATGACAAACACTACTGTACATACAGATCCCTGGTACGCCGCACAGGAAGATAAGGTTTGGCGGCTGAAAGCATGGCCATGCTTTGCTTCACTAGAATGGCCTTTGAACAAAGTCTTGTTTTCTACAGAAGTGGCAGATGAGTGATAGCAAAAACACTTTTCGATAAGATAAGGTTCTGGACCTGGATAACAGTTTGGCTTCCTAAATAGAAGCAATGCACTCTGTTGCTGTCAGGCAGTGATAAGCCATCTTGAACTGCTTCCAAGACGTCAGACATGAAGGTCCAGAAGCCAGCAGTGAGCTAGTCCCAAACCATGGTCCATGAAAGGTTTCAGTAGGATGTACTACTAGACAAAAAAAAGATACACAAATGCGTATATAGGCAAAATTGTTTAAACACAAGATTTAGACAATGATGACAAACAAATATCCAATTCTGTTTATAAAAACTGTAATTTGAACTAATAATAATTAAAAGTAATTATGTGTGTAAACCTTCATTTAAGATCTTGCATACTTACAATAAACATACAATACTTCACAACAGCACAAATAAGATCATTTCAGTCTAGGGTTCGTATTTCTTATTTTCGCCCACATGATGTGAAAAATTGCACAACACCTCCAACATCTAAAGCTTTGCTTTTCAACTGCAGGACACTTCATTTTGTCAATTATTAGTTTGCATTTTGTGATATTGTGTTGTCGAAAATACGTCAATGCAGCACTGATGGTAGAAAGACTAATCTTTGCTGAGTGCATATGCATTTTCAAAATGTTATACCAGATATCACACAGTAGCTTTACCCGCGTACATGAGATTTTTGTACAGTATTGGACTGCTAGACTGTGGCAAATGTCTTTGTTTACCTTACATATGAATTCAATTGGTCTACCACCCAATCTCTCACACAGCCTACACTTTTGCAGTCTAGTCTCTCTTGCACTCAAATGCCACTGTGACAGAGTATCTGCATTCAATTGGAATAATTCTTACTATGTGTATAATTTAGTATTTAAAATTTGCCTGCCTCTGTGTTATAGTTCAAAGGGAAACGTCATCATGAAAATGAACAGTTTGCTTTCTTAAAAATATAGCTTGTCTAATTCTGAGGTACATTAGTTGCGTAAATCAAAACATTCTTTAGGGGTTCTGAATGCTATGCTGCTGTGTACAGAAACAGCAAACTGAAGTATTCCCAACATTAAGGATCTTATTTGAACAGGAGTATTTACTCTGGAAAAGTGTGCTAAAAATGAACATAGAGGAAGTGGTGCAGAAAAAGAAGTTCAGACTGGCTCAGAGGAAACTGAAACCTGCGTGTGAAGGGAGAATATTTAGTGGTTACATTTACAGTACAAGGAAAAAGAAACACTAATTTCTATAGGATGGCAAATGCCTGTATTTACCTTACATAAATAGTTTGTATGTATATATTCTGTGGACTTGGCAAGCTAAACTATATGGTAGTTTTTAAACAGTTTTCATTTACTGTAGCTTAGGGCTGAATCTTACTAGTAAATATGGCTATGGTGCATGTCATGCCATCCCCTATAGGAGCACTCCAAATGAGGTTGTTTTGTTCCATATAGCAGACATTTAAAAGAGAAAAAAGGAGGGGGTAGGGACAGAACTCCCAGAGAGGGACAGGCCTTAAGATGGAGGTCTTCCTCCCAGGACGTGACAGGCTGTTGGCTGGAGGATGCTCAGGAAGGCCTTGGCAGACCAACAAAGACAGCCCTTCAGCTGCAGGGTGTAGTTTTTCAGGCCCCAGCATCCCCTTTGGCAGCAGCACAGAGAGTGCTGGCGTGCACAGGCCCCCAGCCCGAGAGACAGGGAAGTAAGGCCCATTCTTTTATTTACTCAGGCTGCTGCTGAGGCCTGGGCATTTCTTGTCTGGGTGAAGAAGGAAAAAAAACAAGTCTGTCTCTCGTTCCCCTTGAGACCTCCTGAGGAAGATTGCTCTTTCATCTATAGTTGTTCACACACTTGTTTCGGCCATTTCGCCATGTATGTTTGTTACTGTGAGTAAGTTTGTAGTCTGTACAGTCATGTTCTCAGTCTGTATGTGTGTGTGTGTGTGTGTGTGTGTGTGTGTGTGTGTGTGTGTGTGTGTGTGTCTGTGCATAAGAGAGTAAAACTGCATTAAGGCTATGTGGGACAATTGTGCCAAAAATATACGGTTTTGATTTTGACTGCCTTAAAGCAGATGTAATATTTCTTTTGTTCTTTCATGGTCATCACTGTAAGACACAGCACTCAGAGACCATGTGTTTTACAGAAACTGTGTTTTTTGCTTTATAACAAATAAACACACTGTATTCTACTGTAAGTCAGATTAGTATGATGATACACTCACCACGTCAAATTCAGAGGCTAATTAAATACATCGTTATACTGTAATATTAATATTATGGCATTTCTTTATAATATAGCATATTTTTCAATATTCCACAAGCCTAATATTAACAGATATATTTGCCCACCTAAACATACAGTGTGCTAGTTGAACTCAAGCAATGTTTGCAACTCCCACATGCCCCCCACAGATATGACTTTATGTATGTGGCTTATTGGAGTAACGGCACTAAATAAATAATATACATCAAGAAAAGAAAAAATGGAATCAAGTTGTCCTTACAGCTTAGTAGTGTCTCAAGGCAAAGGCATTCTCATTTAAGACAGCAGAATTTCATTTAGCCTTGTATACAAGCCCATTTATTTGTTTGTTTTATACTATTGTCTCAAAGCCAATTTGTTTGACTGTAAGGCATTGGCTGGGGTCATTCGTCTTACACTGTCTTCTTCTCCTATACCCTGGAAGGCAGTATGAGAGAGGGCAGAGCCGCCCCCTCTGTGGAGGAGGGCATAGCACTGAGTCACCCATCCTCCCTCAAACAAGAGAGAGAGAGACACAGAGAGAAAGAGAGAGAGAGAGAGAGTGGAAAAAAACATGGAGACGTGTGAGAGATAAAGCAAGTAAACCAAGCAAGGTTTGCTCCTTGAGTGAGATGTGTGTGCAGAATGGGCGCCTTGCCAGGGGTGGGTGGTTTCCGGGAGGGCCACGGTGTGGAGGTGGGCTCTCAATGTGCCGCTTTCAGCAGTTTAGAGGGGCAAGGGAATGGCCTCCGACCCCATCTGTTTCCTGAAGATAGGCCCTGATGGGTGTAAGAGCTCAGAGAGGGCATGATATCCTGACAAAGGGCAGATCTCCCAGCAAAAACAACAGAAAGGGAAAGAGAGAGAGAGAGAAAGAGAGAGAGAGAGAGAGAGAGAGAGCGAGAGACTTAGATTTGTCAGCTGAAGGAGAGTATAGAGGTTGGATTCTGGAAAGAGCCTGTGCTTTTCCTTCGTCCCTCTCATAAATCTCTGCAGTTTCCTCTTGTTTTTCCCATTCCAAGTTTTGGCCTTTTGACATAGTTTTTTTTTATTTTTTTCCTGAAGGGGTAGGGATTACGTTGTTTTATTTAGGTAAGGAAGTTCACAGCACTTAGAATTCAGCAGCGGGAAGAAGTGCTCTGTAACCTTTTGAACCTGTGGAAAGTGATGAACTGTTTTCCATTCATATCACCATACAGTGAACCAGTGGAATGGAATGTCAGCAAAGAAGGAATTTGAATAGGGACACATTAAAGTACTTGTCAAACAACGTTGATGGTGTTCACTGGTCATTCTTTGCACCTGCTTGTCCTTGAGTGATATAGTAGCCACTTGGTTGCCGTTCCCCATCCGTTTCCTTGTCCCCCTTTCCCCTCCTGCATCTACACATGGCACATTCATCCATCCAGTGTCAGTTGCCTCATGGCTTAGCACAGAGCCTGCTGACAAATATGGTAATAATGCATAGCTGTTGAGTGATCCCCTGAAAAGCCTATGTTTCAAGAAAATTGTCTGTTTGCAGTGAAAGGTTCCTAAAGGCTATGCTTAGCTAAATTGGTCTAACTTCTACATATATTCTTCTCTTTCACTCAAGAACTGCTTTTCTTTGATTTTTTTTTTTCTTTTGTCTTAAGGTCATTTCAAGGGTCCTTGTTTTTAAAAAATATTCCAGTAATTGTTAGGGAATAATAGAAATGTTCTAATTTACCTCATGTCGTGCTTACATCCTAAAGTACGCCCATTGTCTTGTGTTGGCTTTAAATGTCAGAGAGATTGTGTGTTGAGTCACAGTGGGCTAAGCCATTACATGGCCACATACAAGGTTAATTGTAGTAAAAGTATTTTCACTTATTCTCTTCTCTAATTATACTTTAAATTGCAATTTAAATGTAACTTTTTAGATAACACCTAAGGAGAGGTATTGTTTCTGATGAAGAAAAAATGGTCTAAGTTGCAAAGAATTCTAAATTCATACACCACAACCTCATAATTACTGACAAATAACACCATGGTGGCCTACCTTTTCTATTTGAAATAGCGAGACAAATGAGTTGCTAGTTCAATCTTACAAGGCACCTTTCTTACTCACGCTCCCCTTCACTCTGTTTTTTTTCTGACTTGATGCCCTTTTTTTTCTTTTTCTCTTTTCTTCTCCAGATGGTGCCGATCTTGAGGATGACCCATCATGTTCTTGGCCAGCATCATCTCCCTCCAGTAAGGATCAGACTTCTCCAGGACACTGCGAAGACTATGATTTTGGTGAGGACGAAGGGGGACCTGGCCTGCCATACCCATGCCAGTTCTGTGACAAGTCCTTCAGTCGCTTAAGCTTCCTCAAGCGGCACGAACAGAGCCACGGCGATAAACTCCCTTTTAGCTGTACCTTTTGCAGCCGCCTGTTTAAGCACAAGCGCAGCCGAGATCGACACGTGAAGCTCCACACTGGTGATAAGAAGTATCACTGTGGAGAGTGTGACTCTGCCTTCTCTCGCAGTGATCACCTCAAAATCCACATGAAAACTCACGCCTCCAACAAACCTCACAAGTGCCCTGTGTGTCGCCGTGGCTTCCTTTCCTCTAGCTCTCTCCACGGCCACATGCAAGTACACGAAAGGGGCAAAGATGGAAGCAGCTCAAGCCTTTCAAGAGCTGATGAATGGAAACTGAAAGAAACACGCAAATGCAGTCGCTGTGAGGAGGGCTTTGATGTCCCAGAAGAGCTCCAGAGGCATATCGCTGAGTGCCACCCTGAGTGCTCTCCATCAGAGGATGGTGGCCTGGGTGCCACCCTGCAGTGCATCTACTGCCATGAGCCTTTCGGTGATGAGGGCACCCTGCTGACCCACATTGACCAGGCCCATAGCCGAGATAGGAAGGGTCACACCTGTGCTATCTGCTCTGAGCACTTTCTATCTGTTGAGGACCTCTATGCTCATATGGACATCCACCAGCTCCCTGAATCAAGTAACCATAGTAATAGCCCTTCCTTGCTGACTGTGGGCTACACCTCTGTATCTAGCACCACTCCTGACTCCAACCTCTCTGTTGACAGCTCCACAATGGTGGAGACAGCACCACCTGTGCCCAAAACAAGGGGCCGGAGGAAGAGGGCTGCTCAGAATACATCAGACATGGGAGGACGTTCCTCAAAACAGCCTAAGGTATCCTACAGTTGCATCTATTGCAACAAACAAGTATTCTCCAGTTTGGCTGTGCTTCAAATTCACCTTCGAACCATGCATCTGGACAAGCCAGAGCAGGCTCATACTTGCCAATTTTGTTTGGAGGTTCTGCCCTCTTTACTAAATTTAAATGAACATCTTAAGCAGGTTCACAATGCAGAAGATCATGCTGCCCTATTAGCCAGCTTGCCTGATGCCCTCCTTCAGTGTAACTTCTGTCCTGAAGTTCTGAGTGATCTCAACGCCCTCCAGGAACACATCCGCTGCTCCCATGGCTTTCCTAGTCCTGTGGCCAAGGAGAGTAATGCCTTCTTCTGCCCCCAGTGCTTTATGGGGTTCTTGACAGAGGCTACCTTGGAGGAGCATGTTCGTCAAACTCACTGTGATGGGGGAAGCCTGCGCTTTGACTCCCCCCTGGCTGTAACTCCAAAGGAGCCCATAGTAGAAGTGTACTCCTGTTCATACTGCACCAATTCCCCCATATTCAACAGTGTTCTGAAGCTAAACAAGCACATCAAGGAAAATCACAAAAACATTCCACTGGCACTAAACTACATCAACAATGGAAAGAAATCGCTGTGCACTCTCAGCCCCTCTTCTCCAATATCTGTGGAACAGACCATGCTGAAACAAGGCAGCTCAGCCTCACGCACCACCAGTGAGTACATATGTAACCAGTGCGGAGCCAAATATACCAGCTTAGACCTTTTCCAGACTCACCTAAAAACTCATCTGGATGGCCTGCAACCTCAACTCACCTGCCCACAGTGCAACAAAGAGTTCCCCAACCAGGAGTCCCTGCTGAAGCATGTGACAATTCACTTTACTATTACCTCCACTTATTACATTTGTGAGAGCTGTGACAAGCAGTTCACTTCAGTAGATGACCTACAGAAGCACCTACTAGACATGCATACTTTCGTGTTCTTTCGTTGCACTCTGTGCCAGGAGGTGTTTGACTCAAAGGTGTCTACCCAGCTCCACCTGGCTGTAAAGCACAGCAATGAGAAGAAGGTGTATCGCTGTACCTCCTGCAACTGGGACTTCAGACATGAGACTGACCTACAGCTACATGTCAAACACAGCCATCTGGAAAACCAAGGCCGTGCTCATCGTTGCATTTTTTGTGGAGAGTCCTTTGGCACAGAGGTGGAGCTGCAGTGCCACATCACCACTCACAGTAAGAAATATAACTGTCGCTTCTGTAGTAAGGCTTTCCATGCCATTGTTCTTTTGGAGAAGCACTTGAGGGAGAAACACTGTGTGTTTGAGGGGAAAACACAGAACTGTGGTGCTAATGGCTCTACTGTAAGTGGTGGGGATAGCCAGCCTAAAGAAGATGCTGAGCTACAAGGACTCCTAACTAACAGTCATGGTCCAGGTGCAGTAGGAGGATCTGTGGTGGAGTCCCAGAACAGCCATGATGGAAGTGAGGAAGAGGTGGACACTGCAGAACCCATGTATGGGTGTGACATCTGTGGGGCTTCTTACACTATGGAGTCACTCCTCACTAATCACCAGTTGAGAGACCACAATATACGCCCTGGTGAGAGTGCCATGATGAAAAGGAAAGCTGAAATGATAAAGGGCAACCACAAGTGCAATGTCTGCTCCCGCACCTTCTTCTCTGAGGCTGGGCTAAGGGAACATATGCAGACCCACCTTGGGCCTGTCAAACATTACATGTGTCCCATCTGTGGAGAACGCTTCCCTTCTTTGCTCACCCTGACTGAGCACAAGGTCACCCACAGCAAAAGTCTGGACACAGGCAGCTGCCGTATTTGTAAGATGCCACTGCAAAGTGAGGAGGACTTCCTGGAGCATTGCCAGATGCACCCTGACCTGAGGAACTCCCTGACAGGTTTCCGTTGTGTGGTGTGCATGCAGACAGTCACCTCCACATTGGAGCTCAAGATCCATGGTACCTTTCACATGCAAAAAACAGGTACAATGTCCTCAAACCAGCCTATAGGCCGCAGTAATGCTATCTCTCAGAACCAGCAGCAACACCATGCCCAAAAACTTTTCAAGTGCGCCTCTTGCCTCAAAGATTTCCGGTCCAAACAAGACCTTGTGAAACTGGATATCAATGGACTGCCATATGGACTCTGTGCATCCTGTGTGACAGCAGCTGGTTCCAAGAGCTCAAGCCCAACAGTGAATGGAGGGAGGCAACAGCAGCAGGGTGGAGTCATTACGCCAGCAACAACTACAGCAGCATGGATCCAGGGGGAGAGTCTCAGTCCTGGAGATGGGAAAGGCAAAGCCGTCTCTTCATCATCTTCATCCTCTTCCACCTCTTCATCTTCTGCTGCCAAGACACGATGCTCTAGCTGCAATGTGAAATTTGAGTCTGAAGCTGAGTTGCAAAACCATGTCCACACAGTCCATCGGGAACAGGCTGGGGACAGCAACAGCGGGCAGCACAAGACCCCCCAGGTGTCACCCATGCCCAGAGCCAGTCCTTCACAAACCGAAGAGGTATTTATAATTTGCCTTTGTGAAAGCCTTGAAAGAGATTGTATAGTTAATGAAATAAATATTCATAAATAGTTTTGTTTGTTCATGTTAATTGGCAAAAATGTTTTTTATGATATTATATTACCTTTTATTTACCATTTTACAGAAGAAGACATACCAGTGCATCAAATGTCAGATGGTATTCTACAGTGAATGGGACATCCAAGTTCATGTGGCCAACCATATGCTGGGTAGGAGATAACTCTTTGTGTTTCATTCATTATTGTCTCTTTTGCACTCCTTCAACAAAGTCATAAACAGTGTTTGTGTAATATCTGTGTATATATGTATTACTACATTGTAGCATACATTTAATCAGTGTGGAAACAATTTTGTTTCCATCATTGATGCAAAATAACAATCAAGGAAAATTCACCCAGTTTCACAACAAATATTAAAATTTTAAACACATTCATACACAATCTGTTTATACTTTTGTTTAAAGGTGTATCACACACCAAGCATTTATGTGATATTTGTAATAAAATATCGACCCTGTCTCATTCAGGCTCACAAGTATCTGGATCACATCACCAAATAGGTGGAATTATTTTAATATTTTCACCATCAACTGCATCCCCAGTGTTTTGCATCTGTAACCCCATGTTCTTCATTTTCCCATGCATGTGAATGGTATATTTTGCATGCTTGTGGAGCAGAATCTCTCTACTTCAAAACACTCTGTTATGAAAATAGTTTGAAGTAGAAACATACTGTACAGGCTACTGAATATTTAAATCATATTTTGTTGAAACTGTGTAAAATTCCAAATATTATTCTACAGTTTTTCACGTAGTTCTTTACATTCTTGTTTGTTTGTTGTGCCTGTTCACTTGCACATTCTTTTTAGATAACTGAGATCTGAATACAACATTGAGTAATATACTTCCATGCCTTCTGCATTGACTAAAATTAACTGAAATAATTGCTAATTTATTGCATGCATCACAAAATTATCAAAAAAAAAAAAAAAAAAAAAAATCTCTTTTCACAAGATTCCTAAACAAAGAGTACTGGTGTAACACTAACCTCCACATTTTCAAAATGTCTTTACTTTTGGTTGTCATTTATATGCAGGCAGAATAATTTGTAGAGAACAGACAATTGGAAAACAGGTTTTCTTGCCTGCAGTAAGTAGGCGTCTGAATTCCGGTCTCACGTTCCTTTATTCATTCATTTATTCAGCTCGTTTGGCGGCTCTTTCATTACACTGCATTATCTGTTGTCTTCAGTGGGAGAGAGACTCATTGATCTGGAACCAAACCGCTCTCTCTCTGTTTGGGACACGCTTCTAGGCGCAGGTGAATTTAAACACGGTGGGCAATTCTATCAGGACTGGTAGGCAATTCTATCAGGGACCCACTGTTTGTGCATAAACAATCAGAAGCATGTGATTTGTGATTTTGATGCTGCGGTGTATTTGCAAAGGAGAGAGACGAGCTGAGAGTGTGTAGGTGTGTATTTTGTATTCATCTTTGCGATCTGCTCACCCACTATTCTACTGGGGGTGCCTAATACAGTACCATGCCAGCATTAGTCCTTTCTCTCGCAAAGGCAGGCACGGAGCACACTGGGAGGGTAGAAAACAAACCCCCCTACTGGTTATTTTATGTCTTTCAGCCGCACAAGCACACAGTTTCCCCCATAATAGTGGAATTCAGACAGCTTAAGATAACAGGAGGATAGGTGATTGGGTTATTGTCTGATGTCTTATTTCTCTGATATGCCATTGCTTTGTATTCAACATGATCACGGGTTTCATCAGACTCCTCAAAAGGGTTTCTGTTAAATGCAGATGCTTCTGTGATCTGTAAAGTATGGGGAAAACAAAACTTATTGTAATGAAAATTTGGCAGAAAGATGAAGTTATCAAGAAATGATTGAATTTTATAAAACAAACAATAAGGAAACATGAATAGAATAATGGAAAAAAAATAAGTTTGAAGGGGTATGAAGAAAAACATATGCGCCAGGTTAGTTGTATTACAACACTGACAATCTCGTAGCTTTTACAGCTTTTGAAGAACTCGTTGCATTTTAGTATAGAATGGGGTTAAATTCACTCTAGCCTATAATCACTGCAAAAACCAATGCGGGCCAAGAACAGAAAAAAAATACTAATTTGGAAAAGCTCTAAATACCTTCTCTACTGAAAAAAGGGACACTTTCTCCTTTTAATGGCCATCTGCACAGGAGAGGGGAAACAGGGGGCTGGGGTCATCTCCGCTCAGCTGTCAGCGTTATTAGCGTAGGTAATGGAGCAGACGCTGGATTCATAGGGGTGTTGTTTTCATCCATGCCCCGCTCCATGGTGTCAGTTCACACTGATAACTCTATATATAGTGATGTGCCGTGACATAACCATAGTGCTAAGTGTATGGAACAACAAAACCTGAGCTTGTCTCACCCAGACAAGTCCATATTAGCAGCCTTTGTAATACAATAGTCTCCGAAAACCAAGTGCACTCAGCCTCCACCCTCACCTCCTCCCATTGGGCGAAGTGCTTGTGGCTGCCTCTTCTGTATGACTGCCAGCACATTTTGATGCATAGATATTACACTCAGATGATGACGGTCCTGATTCAGACATAAAGCGCAGCTTTGGTGCCCAGCTACTCGACATTTACTATGATAATGGAGGTAAATGAAAGCAAAGGTGGTGGCCATGGGTGCAGAAGGGTGTGTTACAGACCAGCCCCAGCCAAGCCTGTGAATGGCCCCACGTGTCTTAAGATGGAGGCCACAGCCTGCTAGGGCCCAGATGGATCAGTACACATTTGCTGTACAGCTGGTCGCTCTGTTTGGGGACCTGGTGTGATACTCCTATGGAGAAAAAAAATGATATCGCCACCATCCAAGGAGCAATTTAATAGCAGGCCAGAAGACAGCTGGCCACTCTTTAGTTTAGAGTTTTTTTGGCATGGCACACTTACAGAATTGAGGGTGTCCGATTTTTCTCCAGAGACACACAGATTTATACAGCTTTCAGCTGCTGCAGTCACTATCAAATGTTTTATTTCTGTTTTTCTTTGAGATTAGAAAACAAATATATCCATCAGGTCATTTTACTATGTCATTCTGTAGTAATTGCATTGGAAATTTAATATTTTATAAAGTCATCCATTTTTTTAAGAGGACCTTTGAAGGTCTTTCATTGACACAAAAGCCTGTTTGGTTTTATCAGCATGCCATCATGCCACCCCATCGCTTCACTTTGACCCCACTGTAAACTATGACATTTGGAGCCTCATAGGGGGCACATTTGGCCCATTTATCGCACTGTTTCAACTGTCCCTGTGTGGATGTTCAGAGCCCTGACATGTTTTGATGCACAGGTTCTGTCTTAAAGGGTTTTAAAGGTGAAAAGGTGTTTTGCTTTTCCAAATGCATCTACTTTCAATCCAATTCTCATCTTTCTTGTGTATCGCAAGCAGTTATTGCCAAAGTGGAAGTGCTCTGAAGAACAGTTGTAAACAAACAAACCAAACCCCATCCCAGAAGCGTTTTGGGGTCACCTCTATGGATTTTTTGGGTCGGTGACAGCACCGAGCTTGAAGCCAAGTCAGGGAGGTGCCTTCTCTCACTTTCACAGAGAGGAGCCGGTGGCCTGGTCAGCCCAGGCAGAGGGGGGCACTGGAGGGGTGGAAAGGTTCGGGGGCGGAGAGGGAAAGGCACATTTGCTGTACAGCTGGCCGCTCTGTGTGAAGCAGGCACTGTGGGCCGTTTCAGAGCTGGAGAGGAGAGCAAGTGAGAGGCCTTTAGCTCTTGTCTAGTTTCTCCTCCTCCTTTCTGTACTCTTTCTCCTTCCCACCGCTCTCTGTCCACTATCTCTCCATCTTCCCGTCTCACTATCTAGCTCTCACGTGTTCATATTAACCGAGCTCCAACCTGGCATAAACATACTGTGTTGGCTGTGAGTGAAGGAACAGACAGGAGGCACACTGTAACAGTATTTGAAGCTGAAAGCCTTGTTGTGTTTCTTGCTAAGGGCCACAAATTATCCTTGACACCTATCCTCTTGTCTTGGGCCCCAGAGCAACTTGGCCAGTGTATGTTGATCACTGTCTCTGCCCTTGTGGCAACACATTTACTACTCCATTAAGCTTTTTTTTTTTTCTCCTGGTACATAAACGGAATATAGCATTTTCATTTTTTTTTGTATCGCCCCTACAATCCTCTTTCATTAGTTATGTCTGATAGTGTTCCCTCCATTTTTTTTTTTTTTTTTTTTGGATGCATTCATAGAGCGCATACACATGTAATCTGCTAACAAACATGGCCAAACAGTCCTCATTTGACTCCTAGGGGGCTGGATGAGAGTCAGAACTCAATAGATAACACAGCACAGGAACAGGATCAATCTTATGAAATAAATAAGAGAACAAGCTTGGACCAGCCAGTGGAAACAAAGGAAGTCATGCGTGCCATATAGTAAGTCTGATATCTGCCTGCTTTTATTAATTGGTGATTAATAACGCCTCTCTGTTCGTTAGCGCAGTCACCTCCCGTGCAGCCAAGTGTGTTGCTGCTAATATGCAATTATGCGCACCTTACTGCTCGTTACATTATACCTCTCCCTGACTAATGTGGCATCCATGAGGAGAATAGAAAACAGTGAGCTGCAAAAATGAGCTATCAGTAAGATTCTCACATTTACTGTGTTACCTGCCTGTCTGGATGGAAAACAAAAAAGAAGTTTCTTACAAATTCCTCAATATAACCAGGAGACTGCATTAAAACTTTTACAGCATTGCAGAGACTGTTTTGCTCTTCCTGGTGTTTTTGTTGTAAAGCAGAGGTAATTGACATCACCATGGGGATGCTCTGTTGCTAGGCCAGACAAGCTCAGTCTGATGTGGTCCTTATCTATTGATTTTTCTGACATTTCCCCACACCTCACAGACTAGGCCAACATGTGAGAAAATATCTGATGATCTCAGTTCATACAGCCTGTTTGTACAAACTCCGAGCGAACACTCGCTGCCCCTCACTGCATTGCAATTGGTAGGTTGATGTCACCATGGTGATTTGGGGCAATTTCCATTCAGTGATTGGCCAAACTGTGCTCATTTGCTGAGTTAATCATTCTAAAATACAAATTACCATCTAAATACAATAATACAGGCTTGCATAAATCTGACAATTTTTTGTGGAATATAAAGATATCACCTAATGAAGCATTCACTAGACTCTCCTATAAAAGTCTAGTTAGGGAATAAAGGTAGGTTCTTCCCGTGCTTCTGCCTATGTTTTATTGATATACGGGAAGGATGTCTCCTTTACAGTGTTAATGCCAACCCTTGTTCTGAAGTGAAGCCCATAAATACTGAATGATCAGAATTAACCTCTGCATTGCTCCAGCTCCCCATGGTCTCTAAGATGTCACCAAGGCCGTAGGTGCATGCACACCCCTGGTCTGATGGGGTTGCTTAGCAGTCTGACTGGAGGGGGGCTTATGGGAGAAGTGCAAACAGACAGTCCTGCCTTAGTAAAGGTCAGAACTGCAACCTACACCTCTCAAATCCCAGTCTGGCCCTGATGGGACCAGGGTTCCAGGCATGCCTAGAGGTGCTTGTGGTAAGGGAGAATTACAGTCAGAGAGAAGTAGTGCTCTACTGCTGAACTGCATTGCTTTTAGAGGTTGTCAGCACCAATACTAGTGTGACAGATCTGATCTAACTTTGTGTAATGGCTCTTAACGTGGCATGTTTTTGGAATGACATGCACGCTGGGACACCAGCAGCTATCATATCCTACCGCATAGGAAAGAGTTTCAATGTTGTTCTCAAAATTGTTGTTAAGTACACTTCATAGGTGTAGAGAGGTTTGTTTTACAATACAAACAAACTCCAAAAGAGTGCCGCAAAAAGTTTTCACTCTCTTTATGGAGCACAATGGTGGTTTTTCAAACTACCATGTAACAAATGACCATCCTCATCAAACTTTGGCTGTGTGAATGGCAGACAGGGGAGGAGAGGGGAGGGGGATAGGGTTCTGAAAGGCCCCCCAGCGTCAAAGCCTTAATAATCATGTGAGCAGCGCTGGACTTCATTACCCTCCTGTTCGACAGGCCGAGTGCCAGCCTGGATTGCTGGCTGGCTGTGGCAAGGTCAACGGCGGAGGAAAAACCAGTTACTGTGTTACTCTGGAGCGGAATGGAGAGGGGCGGCCATCTGTCAGCTCAGGCCTGCCATACCCGCAGAGCAAATGGACACGGGCGGCTAGAGGAGAGGCCACAGACACCCATAGAGCTAAACCCAGTGAGCATAACACTGAGGCATGGACACAGATCCAGCCAAAGAGATGGGCCTTGGTACCACTAAAACACATATATATACACACTCGTAGTGGAGAAGTTGAGGCTATCTCTAAGAAATTTGGCAGCAGGTTGTGTGTGTTTATGCATGTTTGTTTTTAGTGTCAGCGCACTATTGGGCCCCCACTGTTTTAAGTCCAGATGGCAAACCATTTGATAAAAAGTTGATAAAAGTTTTGCTTTGCTTGCAAACAGTAAATGTTTTAATCATGGTGCTTCTTTATGAAGACAAACTCCTTGTGAATATAAGTGCAGAAAATGTTATAGCTTTTAAACCACATTTTAGATTTCTGCAGGGATCACAGGCACGGTGGAAGCAACATGTTTTCTTTTTAGCGATAACACAAACACTTCCATTTGCGGTATACTCAGATGTCATGCTCTTTCATATTAGACTGGTTTTAATGTTTCACCTTGCTGGTTGTTTGTCGGCATGTGAGTTGCACCGGCCCTCTCTGTGAGGACCTTTACGATGCCCTCTGGCCAAAGTGGAAGAACCCTGTGGAATGTTCCAAAGCTCTCTAATAGGTTTCAGGTGCTGCGGGCCACCAGCCAGCCCCCCACCATCACCACACTCTGCGTGTCTTGTGTGATAGGACTCCCCGCTCAACAGTCAAAGCACTGCCATTTCTCCTCTAAAAGAGAAAGGGCAAAGCAAAAATACAAAATGGATACTCAGAATTGTTTACTGTAAGAGTTTTGTCATTGTCACTTCTTTAATCTTTATCTGGTTCACACTTATCCCCATTATCAGAAATTTTTAACATTTAATTGCTGGCTGTAGCTGTTTTTCTCACATGTGTGGCTGAAGTTCAGGTAGAAATGCAATTTGCATCTCTGCCATCCCACAACTCAGCAAAGATAAGTTCCTCCTTGTTTTCCTCCTGTGCCAAGAGTACTGACCCCCCGGCTGGAGCATCAACATGCTCCGGAAAACAGGGAGAGGGAGATGGTCCTGGGCGATTCCCCTCACATTAATGGAAATCACACAGGAACTCCCTGGATGAAAGCTTTATTAGTTATTAAGGTTTAATGTTGATATCAGTGCTTATATGTTTACTGGAGCGCATGGTGCTGCTGATGTGGAATAGTCAGAGAGGTGCAGATTTAGTAAGGAATTAGTGTACACCCAGGATTTAATTAAGGGGATCTATTTCCATCTTGTTAGAAAGAGATAATGTGAGTACTGCATGCATCATAGGTTAACATATTAAATGCTGCTCCTTGTTACAGTGTTATATTCACTACAATACCACTAGTAAATTATAGAATTGAAACAACATGCAATGTTTTGCTGGAAGAATTGTCACTTAAAGGTAACTTTGAGCACATAGTGTAAGGTACTGACCTTACTGTGCAATGTGCCTTGAGATTCATTTTTATTGTGATTTGGTGCTATATAAATAAAACTGAAATTAAATTGAAACCATACCTTTTTTGCTATTTGAAGTAATACTTTTGCTAAATATATCTTGTTGCGTATGCAAACATGTGATAGTGAGTAGAGGTAAAATGGTCACACTTCCACTCTTATCACGTCTTTTTTCATTTTCAGCATGACCGCGGAGTGTGAACACTGAAGCGACATGCACTCTTTGTCTCTTCATTTGTCCCACCACTGCCTAGAGATGTAAACTTTAAGCCACTCACTCTCTGATTAATCTTTAACATTTATAATTACTAATTAAGTTAGTAAGAGACTTTTAATGTAGTCTTCCTTCAATGGGGAACAGAGAGGACAACAGATCATTAGCTTCAATAATGAACGCGGATGAGACAGATAATGGCCTATGATAGGTGAATTCTGACAGTTATATTAAATGAGGCGAGTATATGGGAAATGTTATGCACAAGTAGCACTTCATAGACCCAAAGGCACACGGAGACAAGGTGGTGAAGTACTCGGCTAACTCCAGACAGGCCTTAACACATGATAAAATTTTAGGGATAGGTTGTACTTATGTTTTTTCATATAGTCATGTTGACATTACCATGCAGTATGTATCAGAATGTTGGCAATTGAGTCAACTCCAGTTTCAAGTACAGATTTTATTTATTTATTCACACTGGTTTCATTGAGTTTTGGTCTCCCTAATGCCTTCGGTGTATCTCATTATCACATTATTGCATTAGTGTCTGCATTATCCTGGTTGCTGTAAGTTGATGCCCATTAAAAGAGTCATTTCATCTCAGTTTTTTTTTTTTTTTACCTTAACGACGATGCTACTCTGGCACATTCCGTGAGCCTTCCCACATTGGGGAAGGTGCTTATGCCATAATGATTATTATCATTAAGAAGATATTAATGTGCTTAGTGTTTGCGACCCAGCTGCTCATCATGGCCTGAGTTGCCTGCCGGGGAGGGAAGAGAGCTGCTGCCAAAATGGACATTGCACGTAGGCCACTGCCCACCTGTCCAGAGGTTTCAGGGTCAGTGGAGGTCACACCTATCTACCTCCCTGCCCTCTGCCGAACTGGAGGAGGGACGACTCGGAACATAAAATTGGAGGAGATGAATTGTGGAGTGTAGTTGAGGTGTTATCAAATGAATTCCTGTAATTTTTAAGACTCGAATGCAAGCAACCTCCTCTCACACTATATCAGCATACATATTTATTATAGTTATGTCACTCTGCTGAGAAGGGAAATGTATGTTTTCCCTGTAGAGATTCATGCCACATAATTATTCATCATATTTCAATGTTACTATTATTTGTAGCAACAGAGCACTGATAATAGATTTTTTTCAAGAAATCAGACTTTTGCAAATTTGCTTAGCTTCCTTAATTGTATTAATCAGATATAAACAGACTTCCACAGTGTATATAATTATTTGTGTCATAGCCAAGGGACAGTGGCGGGATTTAGTGTGATGACTCTCGTTTTGAAGCATCATATACAGAGAGATAGGTGGTGTGGGGCTGAAAGCAGCCTGGCTCAGTCTCCTCCAGTCTCTCAGTTTCAAATTGCTGCTTCATTAGGACTTGGAAAAGAAACCCATGGTTACATTTAATCAAACGAATTGGTATGGCAGACCCACATAATCAATCACAATCCTTATCCAATATGCTCTGTACCTACCAAGCTGGCTTGGAGAAAAGTCAATTATGGCCCCTCTCTCTGCTCCTCTGCCGGGGTTGTTGTGATATTATACTGTTTCTGCAGGTTGTTTTCATTATGCAAACATGGACTGTATGCATCTCAAAGATACAGCTTTTTCCTATTCATATAGCTATTTCCTAGTTTCCTTTTTATACTGCTCATTCTTGTATGATGCATGGACTAGGGGTTTATCAGGGAGTATGATATGCCATATCTGGAATAATCAAATTAACTATTAATGATTTTTGCTCTCAGTGTAACACTTTTGTTACACAGTGGACTGCAGTCAGTTATGTTGTTCATATTTCATATGGTTCATGTCCATATGGATATGTTCTCACTGTCTCGCTCCATATGAAATCATTTACAGTTTGTATCTATAGGTGTTCTGCTTCGCTGTATCCCTGAGTACATATATGCAAATGCGGGCATGCATACTGTGCACTAAGAAGCATTCATGCTCACATACTGTAAACACACTCACATACTGTACACACACTCATCACTCAATCTAATCCTTTTTTTTTCTCTTTTCTTCATCTTGTGTGTTCTTTCTCTCTACCTTTTACTTCGCTGTTCAGCATCACACACAATCAACATGCTGTATATAATAGACACAAGCAAGGAATTACACACACAGGCACACACACAAGGTAGCTAGGCTGGTGGGGGCCATGGCTGCAGCTCCTCTGCGCAGTCCCAGAGTGGCTCCCGGGGCTCGGCTGCCAGTTGTTTGCCAGCGTCTCCGGGTGGAATTCATTCAAATTAAAGCGGTGGAATGAGGCCCGAGTCCCAGAATGCCTCGTCCCTCTCCTTCATCAGCATTCCGCCGATGAGAGTAATTAAAGCAGAAATTAATTCTGCTGTAAGCAGAGGAGCCACAGAATAACTGATATTAGAGGCTGGATGATGAATGCTTGGCATCAAGGGATGTCTCAGGGGAGGAAGGGGAAATTCACAGATCTCTTTTTCTTTCTTTCTTTCTTTCTTTTTTTTCTTTCTTTCTTTCTTTCATTCTTTCTTTCTTTCTTTCTTTCTTTTGCTCTCTTTTCTGATTGTTTTTATGTTTTTAGTTTATATTGTCAGAATTTCTCTCGTCCATATGTCTCTCTCTAAGTCTCTGCATACTACTTGCTCCTTCTCATATTTACATTTTTTTTCATTCTCAACATGGCAACATTTGTCCTTCCGCACTGCTTAAAGACTGCCACAGAGACCTAAAGCCATTGGCTTTAAGCATGACTGAAGACATCACCACCTCTCTCACCTCCTTTCACAGTAACAGTATTTCACATTCTGTCAGCACCCTCCTTTTCAGTCAACAGACATATTAGAGTTTACTGATGCTGCAAATGCTAATACTAACACTAATGCTAACACAGCCAAATTGGAGAGTGCTTCCAGATGAATTGTACAGTACCAGAGGCATACACTTGAGTGTCACAGACACAAATCAAAATCAATGTAACTGGTAATCAGAATGTGAGCAAAAAAATGCATAATTATTGAATTAGACTGTGTATAGAATGGCTTGGAGCTCTACACTGTGTATTATTTTTAAGACAAACTCAAAGTTTGAGACTGAACCTTGAAGCTCTCCAGATGATGTGATATTCCACCCAGGATGATTCAATGATCCCCCACGTCCCCTGACGCTTTATTTTTGGAATAGCACATCTTTAGCAAGAGCAGTCACAAGACTGAAAGACAAACAACTGAACTCTTGAAACACTGAGGCTGGGTGAGGCTGTCAGTGAGACTGTTTTCCTCTCTTAGAATCAAACGGAATTGAACAAAGGTTAGCTCTTTGGGGCTTTATGGTAATGTGATATACGATGCTGCCATGGAATTTGCCAATGCATGTCTTAGCACTGTCTGACTCTAAGGAAAGACTGAATGGTAATTATGCTGACCTCTGCCCCTCCCTCTCTCATTCTGCCCTCTGGGTAAAAAGCCTGAGGAGATAATAAACAATAGATAGATTTGTCTTGTTTATATTGCAGCTACCGCACTCTTAATGACACATGAGATTGGGCCCTATTTTGAAAATAATGCATGCCAGGATCCGCAGGTAGTTGTACTGCATTTTTAATTGGTTTGTGCAAGAATATCTCAATCTGATGTAAATGAATGGAAGAGTTTCTTGCTGGTATTAAGAATTTAGCAGGCTAGCATTAAACACAGAATAAATTATTAGAAACCCTAACAGGCCCAAATACTGGACAAAACCTGGACAAAACCTACAAACCTGTTGATGAGGCTTGGTTGGGAGCCCGAAATGCTCAAGAGAAGACTTAAAATACTGAAATACTTACTTAAAATATAGAGTACAGACAATCTGCAAGAGATTTCTACAGTACATGCCATATGATAAGAGACAACAAAATGTCTCATCATAACTCTAATACTGATTATTTACATTACTTTTAACATCCACATATCTATATGATGGATTGATGAAATATATTTGCTCTGTAAATGAGTAAATACTTTAAAAAGGTTTAATTCCATCCTTATAAATCTTTTATAGGCAGCTTTGTTACAGTAATAAATGCAGTAGCAATGCATGATGTGCTGAACCTTAATTCAAATATTTAATATGGGAGAGAAATAGGTAGAATTTTTTTTTTATGGTCGATGTTTGATATTGCACTGAAACTCAAATTCTTCAGTATAAAAGCACAATATTATTCCACCTGCAATCTTCCATGTCATTTGGCAGTTTCTGTTTCCAGTCTTGTTTTTTCTTTATTCCTTTTTTTGGAAAAACCATATGAAGCATGAAACAGAAAAAGTAATCATACAGTAAAGCAATTGTCTCTAAATTATTTAGTAATGGTGTCTTTTTATAGACACAATGTTTACCTATGGACCTTACTAAAAGCTTGGTACTTAGCAGCAGTTTTTAGAGTGTATCTCTACAGTGGATCATATTGCTGTATGATGTTTCTCTCTATCATTCAGAATGGCAATGCTGTTATGAACAGGGACGGCATATCTTGATGTCTGCCATCCTGCAAATGGCGGCAGCATTGTTTGTTTGTCTGCTTTGTTCCATACACCAATAAAAATACACTCAAAATGAAACCTTGGTGTAACGATGACCTTAAACGCAATGACACGCTTTCCCATAACATTGTCCTGTCCAATAGTCCAGAACTCCCCTAAGAGGCCTTACAGCAAGTCTAGGAGGAACCAAATGAGAGAGAAATCGATTACTTTCCTCTCTCCACTGTCTCTGCCCTGGCTGAATTACTGAAACAAGATGCTGCACTTAGAGAAGTCTTTGGAGAGGGAGAGGGAGAGGTGGGGGAGAGAGAAACACTTTTAGGGACATGGGTGCCATTTAGACTAGGACCATCTTCTCACAGAAAGCCACTAAAAGCAGCGAATGATCCTCTTCCTGTCCCTGACTGGGAGGCGGTTAGCCTCCTGTGGTTAGGTGAATACAGAACCTACTCTCAGGTTTGAGGTCAAAGCAAGAATATTAATTTCTAAAGTTCAAGAATGACAATCACACGCATATACCTGTGTCAGTTCATCTCTAACTGGAACGAAGCATAACACAGTTATGGTATGTCCAAATGCATGAGACCAGGCTTCATGGCCCCACTCTGGATGTTGTTTTCAGACTTCCTAATGTCAAATGGGTGTTGTTTAACATCCACACCAGGTTTTATTGTCTGAACTATGAAGATGAAAATGAATCCCGCTCGTTTGGTAGACAGAACGTAGTGCTTAAGGGACCCAATCCCTGTAAGTGCCATTAAGTGAAAATTGCCGTTCACATATTCCACTGGTTTGATTAATTACACTCTCTCATGTGCTTTCATAAAGGCCCAATGAAATATGGGAAGCAAATTGCATTGTGTTCCTGTATCCTGTTATGTAAAAGCAGTTTAATTATTGACACATGTTTTGCCACCTGGCAGGGGGAAGGATGGTTGGACATGAATAGAAATCATACAATAGATATTATGGACGGGTAGAAATAGCACTTGAAATAGCATGTGTTTCTGTACCTGTGACTCGATTTATGTCTGCGTCTTCACCTCACCTGAGGTCCTCCTGCTGAATCTGAGCATAGATGTGATCAGCTGGATGTGTCACAGTTGTAAGGAAGGCATTTTGTGAAAGTGATTGCAATTTAAAACCTGTTTAACTTTGTGCAGCAGGGCTGCTTTTTAAAAGGTGTCTTCTTATAAATATGTAGTTAAAGAACTATTTTGTGAAGGCTACACATTTTATTGGGGGACTAAAAGATCACTGCTGGCTTTGTGTGATAACTTGAGATCATTTGATCAGAGTAAAAGCTTAGACACTGCTTAGTTACTGACACCCTGCTACTTTAACTCAAAGAAGCAATGCCAAAAGACAAGCAAATCTGCAGTTTTATCATCAATGTCTTTATTCCCCTTTTCTTGCCTTTTTCTTTGTTCCCCGGCAGCGTTTGTCAAGAATAGTGCCCTCTACTGCCACGGAGATAGAATAACATCACAGCGTCAGGGCAGTGCATCCCTTCTGTTATAACCAGTAGTACTACTTAGGCTTCACTCTATTCGGTATTCTACAGTGTATGTGGAGGTATTAGCTCATAAAACCCTCCTACTGTCATATGAACCCACTGCTATCCCCAAGGTCTATATGAACAGCAGGGCTCTGATACTTAGTCCCAAGCTGTTCCTGTTTGCCCAAAATGATCAGGCCTGGCCTCATGCTCTCTACCTGATCTAGTTGACTGGGCTGTGTAAGTTAGGTAGGCAGTCCCTGTCTCCATCCCCCTCCTCCCTCCCAATATGCACTTGGACCCGGGCTCAGGCTGCACCTTTTGTGTTCCACTGGGATAGGGGGGCCAGATGGAGGAATTTGATTAACCAGCAGTGGAGGACCAAATGTTCAATTGGATACAGAACCAGTTGGAAGGCGGGAGGGAGCGAGGGATGAGGCGGGGTAGGGGGAGAAATCTAAAATGGCTGGTCATGTGCACTGGCCAACACTTTCCAAAGGGGAGCCCAAACAGACACTGAGGTGTAGTAATGCAGAAGCCCTTTTCCAAGTACCAGCTGGGCCTTTTAGGAGCCTCTATCCCCACAGCAGACACTCAGCAGCCTCAGAGCAGCTTGACTTTACCATATGTGGAACTTTTTTATGCTCCACCTGGTTTCCCCAGGGGACCTGTGCCGCTGGGACGCCGGAGGCAGGTGAATTGCTCTTAATGCAAGGCACTGAATCACTGGGCCAACAACATGAGGGAAGTGCCTAGGGAGAGGAAATGGATCTGCAGAAAGACTGGCGCGGACTGGCGCGACCTTGGAGCCAGTGCCTGCTATGGAGCAGAAAGAGGCCGTGAGATGTGACACTGTGCCGCCATTCACCACACACTTCACTAATATCCACACTTCTATTTCTTACATAATATTGTGTATCATTTTACAAAGTGCTTTTTTAAATGGAACTTAATCCATTTGAAAACTAACTGCTGCCTCTCAGCTTCCATTTAAACCTCTGTGCCACTACCTGTGTTTCTCCCTGTCTCTCCCATTTCCCTTTTAGCTGTTTCATTCAAGCTTCATATAGATAGATTTTGGAATACTGGTTTTGTAAATGCAGTGGGATACAAATATATTTTATTATAAAGCATTTTCCCTCCTCAATCTAATATTCACATTTTTCCCAGGTTGATGTATTTTTCTTAAATCCATATTATCAGGACAGGTAGGTCAGATGAGGGAGATTTGGCCTGGACAGGGAGCGTGTGGTCACTCTCCTGCTTGCACCTGTCTCACTGAGTCTGTGGCACAAAGCCAGAGGTCAGGGGTCACCACAGGGGGCTGTCAAGGTCAAAGGTTTATCACTCTCTGAGGGGTCCTGGAGCCATCAGTCAGACCCTACAGTACACACAATCTGCCCAGTTGAGTTTTTTTCTTCCCCCACTTTTTCTAATCCTTCCAAATGGCTCGGGCAAAACTCCTGACAGCAGCAAGAGAAACAAACTGTGGGGTGTTGAGCTCTAAGCCATCAGCTGGAGACTTCACTTTGAAAAGATTCCCTTTTACTTACTGCCCTTTCCACCAATCAGAGAGCCCGCCTGAGTCCAGGCACCCAGAGCAGCTGCCCTCTGACCCTGACAGCGGTTGTTGGTTTATTTTGTTTGGGCATTTTTAGAGAGGATGAGGCTGCTTTTGACAGGTCAGGCAGCAGGACTTGGATGAGGTCTTTAGCAAAGACAGCCAGAGAGGGAGGATTTCACAGCTCAAGAAAAAATCCAAGCTACCCTTAGTTGGTGTTGCTCTTCCACTATTACACTCATAGTGCTGGAGAGGCTGTCATATTCATTGAGACATGTGGAAAATGGACCATTCTGGGGGGAAAAGAGGGCCCATTCATGCAAAGTCAATTCCATCAGGCAGACAGAAATTCCTCGATACTCCTGTTTATGCAGCTGTGCCCTCCGATCAAATTACACCAACCCTCTTGCAACACCAATACCCCCTTCTGCCCTTTTTGCTGCTCTCCCAACCTCCTCCAATACACCTCAAGCCTCAGATGGGTCCCCCACTTACAGAAGAAAATGGCAGAGTTAAAGAGACATGAGGGGGCACGTAACCTAGAGTTCCACCTACCCGCAGCAGTCATTGGAACAAAGGCACAGAGCTTGCATGGGTCGCGTGAGGAAGTACTGTCATGTGAGGGGCAAGCAAAGGAAGCATATCCCGAGAGAAGAAGTACTAACCGTCAGGCTGTAGCACCAACTCTGACAGACCGCAGGGATTGGACCCGCCGCATTGAGCCTGTCAGCTGTTCCAGCAGCACAGAGTGATTGCAGAGTCCTCCACTGGGACTGCATTACTGAAGGCTTCTCTTCTCTGCCTCTGTTTTATTTTTTTGGGTGGGGAGGGCAGGGTTGCAAGTCTGTGTGTGAGAGAGGGTGTTGAGGGGTATAATTGAGAGCACAGAGGGAGCTTCGTCTCTCCATCTTATGATTTGGAGGTGAAGACAAGCGCCCTCGAGGGCCCCCTGTCAGAGCTTTTGGGCGCGCTCAGTGCAGACTTCAATAAAAACACACAAAAAGAATTCCCCCACAAGGGCGCCTGGCTGAATTGCTGACGCCAATGTAAAAGATTCCGTTTTCTGTGAATCATTTAGTACGCGACCCTGAGCTCTCTACACAACGTGACAATAACAGGAAACCCCCTTCCCACCCGTCCTTCTTATCATGAAAAAAATAAGAATTGCAACAAACCCAGAGAATGCTGAATTATTTTCTTCACACATAAAATTTCACACATCGATCACCTTCTGCCACTCCTCCATTTTCCTCTTCCCCTCCCACCTCTCACTCCTCTTTTCTTTTCTCCTCTCACTGTATTCCTGTCATGACAAATGTCAAACACAGTCAGTTAGGAGGGTGTTTTTTTCTTTTTGGTAACCAAAAGCTTGCCAAGTTGAATGTGCGCTGGGACAAGACTGCTGCGGAAGCATCACATTGGAGCATCAGCATCAGATATTTCTGTGAAAGTAACAGAAATGTTTGAAGGTGTTGTCACAAGCTCACAGGTTCCTGCTGTTTGCGTGCACCAGAGGGAAATGGCGCCTTCTCAGCCCTTTTGTCTCCTCCTTCCCTATTGTTGTTTTTAAACTTATTTCTCTGTTTAGTTGTTATCACTTTTATTGTGGTTAAGAATCTCAGCATGGCTGTTTTTTGTGGGTTTTGACAGGGGGGGTCGGTGTTGTAGTCAGAGTTAAAATTAGAGGAGTTGCTTTCTGTGTGACTTGGAGACATGTCATCTTCTAGAAGCGGTGGGGAGTCTGTCAGTCACAGCCATGGTGTGTTTTAATCATCTTTGTCCCACTTGGAGAAGCGCTGACGGTTAGAGTGAGGGTTCCCTCCCCTGGACAATACCAGTATGCTAGAATCTCATACACTCTGATGTCAGACGTAGCAACCAGTTAAGAAATATGAGACATTTCTTCCTCAAGTTAATCCTGCAAATTCAATGGGGGAATCAAGCAATGTCTGGTGAATTTGAAGACATATCACAAGTGTGTTTGAAGGTTTTTGTGATCTTTCAAAAGATATGACAACTGGAAGGAGATTGGCAACAAAATAGCAGGAGTTTGTCACTATAATAAGAGAATGAAGCTGATACAATAATCAAAACCCACGACGTCTTAGAAGCTTAATGAACGAGGGCTCCCCCCAAGCGAGCAATAATAATAGTGTTTTGTAATTCTATAGCCCTTTTAATAATACTCCAAGGAATTGTAAATAGACACTTCTTTGTAAAGCAAAGTAGGTTAGATTGCAAATTATATAGTGATGTATTGATAACGGGAAGTGTCTTTACAGTGCATCGCTGAGAGAGAATGTACATCAAAAAATCCAAGGTACTGCAGGCCACAGCAGGCTGCAGATTTCTTTAAATCTGTGCAGAAGCGGCCACTACACTACACCCATTCAGCTCACTCTCCTTTAACCCAAGCCCCCATCTGAGCATGCTCCCCACAGACCTCTCCAGAGATACGGCCTCTCATTTCAGAGAGCATCCTCTGACATTCTTAATGGACAAGTAGTCTCTGTACAAGGCCAGGAGAGCTCTCACTGAAAAGACTACTCTGAGCATGTCTGGGCTAAGTACTGTTTTTGCCTCTCTTGTCTCAGGTCCATGTAAGGTTGTGTTTATGGGTACAAATTAAACAGAGCTGTTAGGTGGCCACAAACACAGAGAAGAAAAAAGAAGATTCTTATGATGATAAATTGAGCAATTTAAAAAAATGAAATTCTAAATTGGCCCAGAAATGTGTGACAGAATACATAATTGTAGAAAAAGATGTTAAGATATTAAAAGATCACTTACAAATATATGTAAAAGTTGTGAATCCTAATCATACAATCCTCTCTAATTGCAGTTAGATTATGAAGATTTTTATGTACATTTTAGGTATTTAATGTTCACCAGAGTGACGTACGCCACTAAATTGAGCTTTAAATAGAAGTACTTAGAAAAATATTCCTACAAGCCCCTAAGCAATTAGTCCAGCTGCCTGCCTTTGTCCACCTACCCATTGTGTTCTTTGTAAAAACCATTCTCTTATACCTCCACTTACTCGTCCTTTGAGACGCCATTGGAAATCCAGGGCTCTGAGTTGAACCCACAGTTGGTTTAAGTGTAATGAAATGTATGTCATGTCTCTGGCTTTCTCCCTCTGGCTTACCCTCACCCCTAGCCCCCTGAAAGCACTGCCTTTGACAAGAAGGCCTCTGTGGCTTCTTCTGCAGTGATCTTTAGCCCCTTCAGGTCCCATTGACTATTTCAGGACGTCCCTGAGATTTGAGGGTGGACTCAACCGTTCACGCATGCTTCAGAGCATTGACTGAGGAGAAAAATAGACACATAGATGGAGGAGAAGCTTCAGACAGTTAAACCAGCCCTACGGGAAATCCTACTCTGATCCTAGCCACATTAATAAAAAACGAAAAACAGATAGCCTCTTATCTGATACTATTAATGTTTTACAGTAGGCTTCTTGAAAAACACCAGGTTGGCAGTGCTTATTATGCACATTGTGGACCTAGCTATATGGTCATTTACTCTGTGGTTTACACTGTTCATCAGGTTATGTGTTCTGTCCTACATTGTGCACATAATAGAAACTATGGCAACTGAAGTCAGGTGCAGTTTCTGCAAAAGGACACAAGCTGAGCCATTCCAGATGATACAAATTTAAATGTGAACATATTGACTCTGTTCCTAGTATCTGTTTATTTATCATATATTCAATCTTTATGCAGATGCAGGGGGTGTGCAGCTGATGCATGGAACACTTATCTTGCATCTGTACGTGTGTGTGTTTATGAGGTTGTTTATGCGAGTGTGTGAATATAGATGTGTTTGTTCTCATGTGTACCTCTGTGCACGGATGTGTGTCTGTGCATGGATATTGCAGCTTGGAGAGAGGTGTGCATGTCCACTATATTAGACAGAACGTGTGAGGGGTGCCTCAGCATGTGTGTACTGCTGTCTGTTTAGAGCTCTCGGCGCCAGCAGGGTGCGCCATTCCAATTTACCCATCAGCCACAGAGGCAGGGGGTAAAAGCACGGGGCATCGCTGTCGGAGATTTCACATTCGAGGGACAAGATTACCAGTCAGGGGACCCCTGTGTGGAGGTGATGAAGGAGGGAGACTGCAGGGGAACAGTATGGGGGAGTTGGGACTGTTGGGGGACAGTGGAGTAGTGAGAGGGGGAGGGCAGCATGATTCAACATCACCCTGGAATCTGTGTGCTCTCTGTTTTCTAGGGAGCATAGCTGCCAAGCTGCACATCTGTTTGACACCAGGCGCTGTGGTATGGCAGTCAGGGGCTGTCTGTCCTGATTCACATCTCTCCATTTTTTCTAGAGATCTGGGCAACTGCTGAAAATCAGTGTCTTTCGAGATCCTTCCAAAACTGTGTGATGTGTAGTTTTTATACAACAAAGACATTAAAAAAATAAGTCTTTCATGTAAGCAAATTATTTGTCCTAATCTTTGTTTTTTTATTAATTCTTTCTGCTGTGAATGGGAAAGATTTGTGTATGCTAAAATATTAGAACATAATTATGGCATTGTCAAATGGTCTTGCATAGTTACCTCAGACCCAGAGACCCAGCACGCTGTCGACCGTGCTCACTCAGCCTGTGTTTGAGTGTCGGCCAAGTAAGCTATGACTGCTCCAGAGGCCCTAAAGCCTGTTGGGAAGACGGGACATTCCAAACAGCATAACTCATTCTTTACACCCTCTCTGCTGCCATTAGTTAATTATATGCAGGTGTTTTCCTTTCTCGTTTTTTTTTTTTTTTTTTTTGTAGATCTAATGAAAATGTAACCATAAGTACATAAAGCCAGATAGAAGGAGAAAAGGAAGGGGGAAACAGTGTGGAGGAAGTGGCTGAATGTGCTGTGTGAAGCAAATTATTGCCCCCATGTAGATTCATCAGTTCTCCCTGCTGGATTAAGGAAGGGCCTTTCTAATGAAGTTCGCCCCGTCAAAATGAAGGGACTAATTCTGATTTAGCTGAGGTAATGAACTTCCCCTCTCCTAGTGAGAGCAGCACCATGGGGCGAGGAGAGAGGGGTAGTTGTGAAGGGGGGCGGGGGCAAGGGAGAGTGGCAGCAAGAGAGAGAGAGAGAGAGAGAGAGAGAGAGAGAGAGAGGCAAGATGAAGACAAGACAGGAGACATGAAGTGAGGACAGAGAGATAGAGGTAGAGAGAGGAAGCTAGGTGGAGAATGAAGAAAAAAATTATGCAAAACGCCTGTCTCGTATTTGCTGAGATGTATTAAATTTCCAGTGCGGGTGCCTGTGTTATATAAAATTATGCTAATGTCTCGTGGCCCGCTGCGAATGGCGGCTTGCTGGTCCTGAGCATGCGTGGCTGGCCGCTACACGGAGCGCACTCAGTGGGACTCAGCTTTTCTATTAAGGAAAACCTCTAGACACCTGATGATGAATTCTCTCTCACCAAATGTTCCCCCTTTTTTGTGTCGAAAATATGAGCGCTTTTCTAAATGACTTTGGAGAGCCCGGCGTGGCGCTTGGCGGCCTGCGTCGAGCAAGGGGGAAAGGAGGTATGGGGGGGGGGGGTCCCTCTGCAGCAGGCTAAGGGAGTCAATTAAGGCAAGCACTGATAATTATAAGCTGGCAGAACGCAGGGGCTGGCTAATTGTACGGTGTTCCATGCCGTGAGCCCAGCCAAGGGGCCTCTCTGCAACGCTCTCTTTCCCAGTTCCTTTGTGTGGACCTCAGAACCCAGAGAGCCACATCCCTCAGCCTGACAATGCCACACTTAGGCTGGCAAAAGAAGCATGTGCCCATAATTAACTTTTTACATTCAGGCCACTCACTCTTTTGAGAGCGGAAAGAGATTTTGGTTTGATTCACACTTGATTTTGTCTCTCCTCTTTTGCTTGGTGGAAAGTTTTTCCTATTTTACTGTTTCATTGCTTGTTTGTCATTTTTTTCTCACTTTTGCATAGCAACTTTCATTGAGCACAAGAGTCTTGGAAATTCAGGGTGTAGGCACTTGACCTTTATTTCCTTTTAACAAGAAAATGCCCAGCAGTTTAGAGTAGGCATGTATAGAGTAAATTAGAACATTTCAGTGCAGAATGGTGTTTGTGTGGCTGCAGGGGGTCCAGCGCTCCCATGCAATCCATCTCAGCAGCCTGCACTGTTTGTCCCCAATGGACCTCCATACCTGCCTGCAGCTGCAGCGCCTACACATCATTCCTTAACAAGTATTCAGCTCTTGCCTTTGTTGTTGTGAATTTCTCCCTTCTCTTTTTTTTTTTTTTTTTTTTTTGCGCTGCCTCTATGACCTACACACTGTTCATTTGACTGAGTTTTAGCCATTGTGGGTTTCAACTGGTAGAATAGCAGGTAAAGTGGTCCAGGCAAAACACAAAATGGCAGACTGTACAAAGCGTACTGTAGCGCCAAATCTTGCTAAAACACCAGTTTCATCTTTCAGTTTTGTCTGTCTCCCCTTTGGAAGGCTGTGAGCTGATACAACAAATTCATTGCAGTTTCAAATCTGAAAATAAATACATATATGCACAAAATCTGGAATAGCCAGATTTTTTGCCTCCAGAATTTTAAAAAGTCTTGACATGTCTTACATACTCTAGGGGTAACTTACTGCAGTATGTGTTCTTTCTCCTACTCTTGTACCGCAGGGTTTGAGTCACACCGTTGCTGTACATGTTCGTGTCCTAGAATGAACACTGGTATAATGAGAACATCAATGCCTAATCTCCGAATTTTATTGAAAGAAATGTAACAGGCTACAATTATACAAAACATAAAATCTACAAATAGAATTTCAGTCTAATTTTCTCTTTGGTGACTGTTTGCCACGTTGCCATAACACAGCTGAATCATAAAAGCTTGTGTATGCCTAATGTAAGGTATGAGAAGCACAATGCACAGCAGGTTCTCCATAAATACTGTGTAGGAAGTTGCACATGCATACATTTTGTGCATTTAAATCTGCTCTCAGGTAATCTCAAATAAAACAGTTTAACAATACAATTACAATAATAAAACTGTGTCTTTTTTCTCTTATGCATTTAATATTAACGCTCTAGTAATGACTACTGGCTTGAGTTTCCATATATTCTGCTACACAGTAAAAAAAAAAAATCAGAGTATTGCTAAACACATGCACAGGGACTCTTGGCAAATAACTCAACTGGAAATGTCTGCTCAGTGCGTTTATGTTGGGGAGAAGTGTCCTGTTTTTATCCCCCATGTTTTGTGAACTCCAAAAGGTGTTCTAGTCGACTAAACCTTTTGTAACATCCATTCAAGCGTTACGCATGTTTATCTCAACACAAAAACCTGTCAGTTTGGTGTTTCTACCTCTGGCCCCGTAGCCAGGGGAGCTGTGAGGCGGTTAATGTAGGCTCAGAGTGGCTGATCCTAGCAGGAGCCTAGCCCTGCTCTGATTAGCACCTCCAACGAGCTGCCATGCATCAGAGCTGACACTCTCCCAGAGACATGTTCCCCCAGAATCCTTTGCTCTTGCTGCGCGAGGGCGTCACCACTACTGAAATGTCATAGCCAACGATCTCCCCCCTCTTTCTCCCTCTGGAGGTCAGAAAACGGCATCAGGCATGCACTGAACCTGGGACCCTGACAAGAGGGTGTCATTTGGTACTATCCTTAGCTTATCTTTTACGTTTCGCTTTTCTCTTGCAGGCACAGAATGTGTCTTTTACATGCCCACTTCCCTACAGGCAAACTGGAGTAAAGCTTCCCCTTTCATGCTGTGATAGTTTTCCAATCTCTTTGATTTTATTAGCTATCACTCAACCACATTTCTATCACTGTTCATGTAATACATTAACTCTTTGATAGAATGGGGTGAATTTTCAAGGTGCCATGATTAAATCTTGTACTTTAATTTCAACATTTTGCACTCGATTCACTCTGTCCTTCTCAAACTGTGGAGGCAGGAAATAGATATCAGTAATGTTCCCCCCAGGCACCAGTTCTCCAATCAGCTTTGGTCCAGGGGGAGTCCATCCCTTTGTGCTTCCACCTACCACCTTCCTACCCCCATCCCCTGCCTTCTCCAGGCCTTAATGGGCCTTGTAGTGCTTCTGAAATGAGTTTGTTCCTTATGAGCAGTGCTTCTACCTCAAGAGAGCACACCGCACGGAGGTGGAGTCAATTTGTATTCACCCATAATTCCCTGGGCCTTAATCACTCTGATTTTCCCCCCATTATCTGTTAATGGATAGTTCCCGCGGAGAGAAGAGAGAAGTAAACCCACCTACTGTTTACAGGCCTGAAGCTGTCTACTCTGCTACCATCCACAATCCCACAGTGGGTTGTATATACAGCAGTGAGTCTACTGAAAACCAAATCTTCTTGGTTTATTAACATACAACTCCAACACCAGGCTGAATAGTGTGAGACAGATGGTGAAATAAAAAAGCAAATTCTTGCTAAAGGTGAATTCCTCATGAACAGGCTCTCTTTAAACAGCTATATCTGCTTTTATGGCAGGCCTTGACAGTTTAGAAACTGGGTATTGCATTGACCTGTTAGTTTAACTGGAGCAGCTTCGATTACTGTGGCTGTTCTGTCTCAGGCTTTCCAAAACAACCCATTCCTGTCTACTAAATATTCTAAATTTGTTTTCCCACTTGTTTACTCATTACTTTCAGCAACGAAGTGCCTTGATTGATGTCCTTAATATCATTTGTTAGAGTGTGCTGCTTTGGCGACACAAGCAGCATGGGTCCCTCTAAGAGTGAGCTTCAGAGAACCATTCACTATGCCCCAGAGAGGCGTGTAAATCTAAGTATCAGATTTGTCTCTTCCAAAGCCAAGTGCTAAAAGTGAACCTGAATTCCCCTCCAATTCAAACAGCTCCTCTGCAGAAATGTTTAAATAGAGTAAGGGGCAGTGGTGGTGGTGGGGCGGTGGGAGTGGAATAAGCTGAGGGAGAGTTTTTAATTAAGCAATGCCCTGCGTTATACTTAACTACACACTATTATCAGAAACTTAGGCTGTCTTTAGTTACTTTAGTTTCAGTCTTTTACTCACTGTCAGTTGACGACTGCACATTTATACTCTGAAATAAAACTCTATCAAATTCACGGGCACTTTCACCACGGCCTTAAACTTACAGAATGCAGTACGCTGTAGCTATGTCGTCGTTACATAAAGGTTTCACTAAACTATGCGAGCCAAACCTGCAAGCCCCAGTGTCCCAGGCAACCTTCAACAGCATATGAACTTCAGCCCAGATGAAAAAGTAAACAGCATGAAGAAAATAAAGACCATTCTTTTTGAGACCAGTTTTTCCTTTCTCCCTTTCCTGTCCTCCACATGGGAGAGATATTAGGCGCTTGTGTTTTAAGGAGCTGTGAAATACATAAACCATGAGCCACAGGAACGCGAGGCCCTGTGGATATGCAGATGGGCTTACTTTGCTGGTGTCAGGGATGCTTAGAGGGAGCAGACACAGGAGCAGTTCTCATCTAAAGGATTTTCTTAGGAGTGCAGAGGGACAGGGTGGTGGCAGTGGAGAAGACTCGGGAGACTCAGAAACAGAGAGTGGGAGGAGGGAGAGAGAGACAGATGAGGATAGAGAGACAGAGCTGACAGTCCCATGTGGCCCTGTAACTATATCCAGAGACTGCTCAGTGCATAGAGAGGGGTGGGGGCTCACACAGAGCCATGCTGATTGGGCAGTCCTGAAGAAGAGCTGGGGGAGCAACAGGAAGTGACCTCAGTCCAATGAGGCAGCTATAGGGGAGAGCGAGCTGACTTCCTCCCTTGGCTCGCAGTAAGAAAACGGCTGCCAGCCTGATTCAACCCCTGTTACACTGCTTAATACACACCCAGTCCTACACAGACTGCATTACAGGGCCTAACAGTTTAGTCATGAAAGAGTTGCAGTCAAATCTCTATTGCTCTTTTCTCTTTCCATCTGTCTGTATTTCTCTATTACTCAGCACTCTTTCAGTTTCAGGTTGTATATAAATAACATGCACAACACATACAAACACATGAGGCATCTAGTAGCAATATATATATATATATATATATTCTGAATATATATTATATACAATAAATACATACTGTATAGTCATGTGGGGTTATATGTATTCCAAACAACAAACCCCATTAAAATACCAGATACATTTAAATGCTCCTAAATATTGTCATTTAGTAAAAGCCTGATATGGCTCATTCCTCTGTGTCACAGACCACTCTTGTTGTCCAGAAACTATTAAAACGCATCAGTGAGCCACAACATTGCATTGGATGGCATGCTACTTCATTATGATGAGTATGGGCACTGCAGTTTCTTGAGTCTATTTCACATACAGTACATCCGGCTATACCAAATATGTATAGTTCAGCACTGATAAAAAAAAAAAAAAAAAAAAAGAATGCCAAGCTTTTTTAGGAAATTACTGAATTACTAATTTAGAAGAGAACAACATCAGACATATTCTTCAAATGTGAAGCATACTGTATTTATATCTCCTAGCCACTTTCCCCTGATGCACCTGCTCACAGACACAAACACACACATGCACACACACAAGGTCAGTCAGGCAGGTGCAGAGTTATCTGCATAATGAAGCAGGCCAGGTCTCCAAAGGGACAACGTTTTGCACTAGGGTCAAATGAGGGCTGCGCATATGGCAGAGGAACAGATCTATGAACCCTACAGCAAGATTGACCTTAGTGTGCACCCTCACACAGACAAGCAAACTGAATGGTGATCAAAGAGGGCAGTGATCCTCTTGCAGGGCTGCGTTGATGCACTTGTGCCATCCTCCTCCCCCTCTTTCGCTCATGCCTGCTGCTACACTCAGATTCACACGTAGGCAACAGAATAGCTCATCTGCCGAATGCATGATTGCAGAACAAACCATCAGCTTTTTCCCTTTTTAACTACTGTGAGCTGCTTTGATCGGCCCCCACCAGACAGTCAGGAGGGAACACAGCTTGTGAGCTTGTACTGATGCACAGCTTGTTTTTATATGCTGTAGACACCACCTTATGTGGTACCATGCCATATGTTTATGTTATTGAGAGGAGCTTGTAAAAGAACATGTGGTAATATGTTACAGTAAAAAGTTCAATATGTATTCACTCCCACTGTTTCTTTTGGCACTGCAGGACATGTTTTCCTTCCCTTCTCTTCCTAGAATACCAGGGGTCAGTGGGTTTCAGCTGTCACTGTTACTCAGTATCAATCCATAGGTGCAGAAAGTGATATACTGTACCACCTATTTGTTATACCGCTCATGATGTGACAAGGTCCATCATGCACATGGAAAAATTAAACTTCAGTTACTTTTACAAACAAAATAAACAAGGTTTTAGAGTATACAGAGTTTGTATATATAGTAGAGAGATTTCAGTTTGTTAAACAACTTTTGTCATGTAAGATTTACATTTACATTGCATTTACATAGAATTAATCACAAATTGGAGAAAAGGGAGGTTGTTGGTGAGTCAGCAGAAATTAATTACAAGGCAGGAGGCGTCTTGTTCACTGAAGGTTACTGTTTTGTTTTATGGTACTGTGTATTTGTTTTGGTAGATTTGCCTAAAGCACCTTCGATTAACCCTCTACTAAGATCCTCCAGGACTTGAGCTGGGCACAGCTGGTTAGGTGGATTGTTTATTTGTGCATTTAGTACCCAGGGCCTATGTAGTGGGCACTGGGATGTAGAGACCTGGGGATAAGCTTTAGCCTGACTCCTTGGTGCATACAAACACCCCCCCTCTCCCCAATTCCGCCCTTCCACCCCCCACCCCCCCCCAACTTGCAGTACCTTGCCTAATGTCAGGCTTGCCAAGAGTCTGATGGAGCAGTAGTTCGTCCCTATGGCAGAGTGTATAGGCCTTTTATTGACACACAGGAGATGCACAGTTCTCTGGAAGTCTGACTCAGCAGATCACTGTGCCGCAAATGAGCATGCGGGTTCACAGTCTGAATGACATTTATTTAAGCTATCTCGGGCCACATCTGAGGTAGTCTAATGTTGAGATAGACGTTTGGGGAATTCTAATGCAGAGGAGATTAACTTGGAATCACTCTTACTGTTGAAATGACTGTCTTATCACTGTATTAAAATTGTTGACATGTGGGCATGTTGTACAGGAGAGTTGTGTTGGCAGCTTTGACAGTCAGTAAATGTCTGGTGAAGAAGTGATGGGTTGAGTATTTTGCAGTAATAGTAATAACCCTTTGCACTGTTTAACATTAGATTATTTGATTATTCTTGATCTATTTCCATTCATTTTCCTGTGAAGCACAAAATGTTTACTTCATTTAGACTTGCTTCAAATCTGTTTTAATTTGTAGATGCTAAAAAATAAATAATTTTGCATATATGTTAATCAAAAAGATGATGCTCTCCATGTTCAAAGTGCAAAGGCCTCATCTGAGCGATAGGACCCCAGCTGGTCGTCCAATTTATACCTGATGGGAGCAGATCACACATTATATTATTTCCTGTCTCAGTCATGAAAATCACAGACAGGAGCCTTTGCCGCAAATTTGGAGAATTTAAATTTCAAATGAAAGAATAATGCAAAAAAAACAAAAAGGAAGAGAAAAAAGCAAGGCGTGCTGTTCATGCTCTGTTTATTTTCTTTATGATTTTTTTTTTTTTTTTTTTTTGTCTCTACAGAGGAAGGATTGAACCATGAATGCAAGCTCTGTAGTCAGTCATTCGACTCGCCAGCGAAGCTTCAATGCCATCTGATTGAGCACAGCTTTGAGGGCATGGGCGGAACCTTCAAGTGTCCGGTCTGCTTTACAGGTGTGTATTGTGCATTCCGTTTGTGTGCATGCAAGCGTTTGTGCATGATGGGCTCGCAATCCGATGAACAGGTAAAAAGATTAGAAAAGCAGGGTTTGTTTTTGTGTGCGTGGTAACTTTTCAGAGACATTAACATATTTAATACGCAAAGCTTTGCATTTCCAGGCATCTTTTTTCAGCGTGAAAAAGGCAAATGGGTTCTAAATGAGTTGGGAAAGGTCAAGCAAGCAGGTCGGCTAAAGCTGAGAACAGTTTGCTGCATGTGGCTTTTTTATTTAGTCAAATTGCCTCCAAATCAAGGCCAAAGAAGTGTCATGAGGTGAGAGGGGGAGAAAGAAAGTGAGCGGGGGGGAAGACAGTGTGAGCTGAGGGGAGATGGGGGATGGAGGAGTAGGGGAAAGAAAAGGAGATGTGCTAATTGTGGATGGCAGTGGTGCTGATAGCTGTAATGATCTCATCTGTCTCTGTGCGTGGAGGTGGAAGGACCGGACTCCTCCTGAGAGGATAGCGCCCTCCTTCAGTGTCAACAGGGTTAACTATCTCTATAATGAAATCTGCAAAGTCGTTAACTTCAGCTCTTCACTCTTTCTCTCTTCTCAGCTCTTTACTCTTCCTCACACTTTTTAGTTCCTCAGCTCATTTCCCTCTCTTGCACTTCCTGCACCCCCCTTATTCACCCATCGCCCCCCAAAAAACTGCTGGCTCCTCCACTTGTTACATCACTTAACATCATTAGCTTATTTTTCATTTTGTTCAAAGATCCTTTCTCACATTTTTACCTGTTCATCCACCACACTATTCAGCACCATATTCATTTTTCTGATCTCTCTTTCTCTCCACTCCCCTCCCTCTGTGCTCTGCTTCGCTCATTGCTGTTTTAGCCTTATCTCTGTTTAGCAGTAGCCTATTGATATATCTCCACCACCCCTTCCACCCCTCACAGGGGTCTGGGCATTTAATATACAGAGCATGCTTCCTTCATCTGAGCCTTCATTTTCCACCGCCAGCTTTGACAGACAGGTCCCCCCTCTCCCTCCGCGTCCATATCGATCACGGTGCATGAGAGAGAGGGATGCTTAGAGGGAGAGGGGAGGAGGGAGAGACAGAGTACACCCTCAGGACGGTGGTCGCAAAGCAGACAGACAGATGGGAGAAGGCCTATGGTAGAGAGGAAGGCAGGATAGAGAGGACTGAAAGGCCTCCCTCTGTTGGGGATGCAGGGGACAGGCAGAGCTAAGTCAGAGCACTCAGAGGAAAAGAAGGAATTGAGAGATCGGCTGACAGCTGCCCTTGAATATATTTCTTCAAGTTGAGACTGGCATAACATAGAGAGAAGACATTATTTTAATACCACAACATGACCTCACTTACAGTACATTATTTAATGAATGTATGTATCGCTGGGAGGCTTATTTTATAAATTTTATTTTATTTACAGTGGAGCATTCATAGCTTTTAAATACCACTACTATTACTACTAAAACACTACATACAGTATGCCATTATGATCATATATTACTATTTTGCAACTGTAGATATGTTTTGAAGGAAACATCAAGCCAGGACATGATTACGTTATTAACAAAATCGTTATCATGTCTTATCCTTAGCCAGAAAGTTGCATGAACCTAACCTTCTCCGGGACCAAGGATACAAATCACTGGATTCCATCATAAAAGTAACTTAATAATAAACATTATTTCTAGGCGACAAGTTTGTCATAAACTAAGTTTGTCAGCAAGTAAATATAAAAATAATCCTTGTGTAGAATTAGTTCCCAGTCTGATCTACCTCTCACCCCTGTGACCTAGCACTTGTGGGACGCAGGGAGTGATTGTCATTTTTTGACACGCCTCAATCCACACCGAAGGGAACGGAGAGAGGACACATCATACCACAAAACAGACTGAATGTATGGGGGAAAGTAAGTCGTAGATGGTAGATAAGTACAGACAAAATAGAGGAGAAAAGGAGACAAAACTTGGAGGAAGCTGAGGAGGTTGCAACTGGCAAGTTTGGATCTGAGATGAAAGGGAGGGAAGAGGAGGAGGAAAAGAGAACTGTGTAGGGGAGGGAGGGTAAATGGAGAGAGGTCCATAAGCCCCTGGATGATGAGAGGGAGGCTGACTCTCCCAGGACAGATTTGACAGGTTTCAGAAGTGGGGGAGCCTGCAGCTAGAAGTGTCTGCCTGCACCCTTAGGAGCAGTAGTGAGGGCTGGTGTGGAAATTGTGATTGGGAATATGTGCTTAAGACAAACAAAACAGAAGAAAGTGTGCCTGATGAAAGTCTTATGTGCGTGTATGTGTGTATACACATTTCTTTTACTTATGTCACAGCATGAAGTACAAACTTCACGATGCACTGCTTTTAAATCAGCAAGAGTCTGAGAAATACAGTAGTTTAATTAGTTTCTGTTTTTTGTTTATTTGTTTGTTTAGTTGGTGCCCAAGTTTTGCTGGTGCGTGATGTTAAAATTGTGACATCTTGCATCCAAAAACAGACATAGGCTTAGCTTTAAATCAAAATTAGTACTGTAGTAATCAGTAGTAATCAGCTAATAGCTCCAAATCAACTTACACTGTGGACTTGTTTGTGTGGCTTCACTAGGCTGATCCAAGTGTTCTGAGGCAACTCATTGTAAACTCTTGGATTAAGGAGAAACGAACACATGTAGGCTAGACGAATAAATAAATGAAAAGGAGAGGGGGGAAAAAAGGATAAACTTTTTTTTCCTCCCTGCACAAACAGCTTAGTATTGGTGCAGTGCAGCCTGCAGAGAGCACCACCCTGCCAAAATAAAGATGAGCTGGGGCCTGTAGTAAAGCAGACGTCTGCCATGGATGGCCCCTGAGATCTAATCAGAGGGCTTAATATCCCCCACAGCGAGGAGACCTTGGCCCCTCAGCCCCCTCAGCCCTGACACCCCTGACGCCCAACCCAGCTCAGTGCTCTGTTCAGCTCCGCTTTGCTCTGGCTCTACAGCCAATAAACTCCAAAAAGTTCTCTCTCTCTCTCTCTCCTGCTCTCTGTCTCTCTCTCTCTCTCTCTCTCTCTCTCTCTCTCCCTCTCCCTCTCTCTCTCTCTTGCTCTGTCATTCTCTCTCATTCTCAGCAGGGAGAGTCACAATGGCCAGCCACTGATCCTGTTTGGATGTAGTTTTGGATTATTTCTTCTCTGTTCCTCTATGTCCTTATTTTAACCCTCTAGGAAGACATGCCTCTGTTCCTTCTCTAAATGGGTATAGCAATAGCATTTGTCATATTTGACTCATGCTGCCAAATACTAGTACAATGTCCCTTCATTGTCGGTTTCAGCTTATTTCTTCATTTCATGTTGCATGCTAATTTGAAGAATGATGATGAAGATAGTGAAATTGAAACTCTCACCACTAATTAAATGACCTAGGCATTTAAAGATGTCAGAACTGAATTATATAAATTAGCTAAAAAGTTGTTGAGCTTCCATTTGCATCATTGCTTTAATGTCATAACTCTAGTCAGTATTTATTATGGTCTTACCAGAAACTTCAAGGTGCCATTAGGCTCTAGCACTTCAAGTCAGCTGTCAGTGTCCACTTACAGGCATATGAATGAATGCAAAGAGCTACAAATTGATAAATGCGTAGTTGATTAAATGTGTCTGCTACAGGAACTGGACCCGATACATGTGTAAACAGCAAGCAACAGCTAACTTGACATCTCGTTGTGTTTAGGCCTATTGTACAGTATTTGAAGGCCCCCCAAGTCTCAAATCCATTTTTATTTTTGCTGTATTGACTTTTTCCTCCTCTAGCCAAAGACATAATGAAGGCTTCCTGCAGTTGCTATGACCTGCTTCTGAACAGTATATGCAGACAAAAGGCAGCTAAGGAAAAAAGCTATTGTTTATCAGCGATTTTTTTTCTTTTAGAGCATGTATTCCCTACATAGAAAATTGTCATAACAGAGGTACAAATACACGTGATGCCCAGGGCCTTAACCTTGAGCTGAAATGTTTTGTAACAGACTGTAAAACCAGCCATCTATCTGCAGTTATGTTTGTCTTCATATTGCTGTGGTCATTAGTTTCAGAAATGGACCATGGAGTTGTTGTTTGTTCATTAGAGGAGGTTTGTTCATTTCTGGTTAACATGCTGCCATGTTCCAGAGACAGCTGTCACCCAGGCATTAGCAGTCTGAAAGCATCACCAGAGTGTGTCTGCTTTGGATCTAAACTTTTATTTCCCAGGTCAGGAGTGTGACATTCAATGAAGCCAAGTGCGTCTCAAGTGTACACAGCTCAATAATTAATAACCGCTCTCCCAGGTGAGCTCAAATTGGGACACGTTAATGTTGCAGAGCCCCGCCACGGGGCTGCAGCGACCCCAAAGCCATCTCCAACAGAACGCCTCACCTTTTGTGGCTGTGCTTTTTTCCTCTCTCTCTCCTTGTGGCCCCACGGTGCATGCATTAGAAGAAAAGTTATTTTGAGCTGTAAGAAATTCAAATGAAGCCCCCACATGCTAACTTTTCCAGAGCATCCAGACCTTTGAGATTAGACAGCCATCCTTAAAGCACAAGGGTCTGGGATAACAAACGGGATGTTTGAAGTGCTCCTTGGAGAATGCAGAGAGAGACACACACACACACATGCAACACACACCCACTTAAAACACACCATTGCATCCCCCTAAGCTTCTCGACATGGACTATGGCTTAATTAAAGCACAAATGTATGGTATATGTTTTAAGTGCCAGTGAGTTGTGTGTTTATATGATGGTGAATGTAGTCTGAGTCTTCATGAATAAGTAGCGCAACACCATGAATATTTATATTGTCAATATAATTAGCGATGTAGACTAATGGAGGCCATGTTTTGCACTTGAAGCCATGCCAATTTTTTGTGGTTGTTTATTTTCTGGCTTGTTGTCCCCACAGTAGTGCTAAATAAAGAGCATCATTATTCCCAAAACATTATGCATTCACCAGCTCTAGTGCCATGACCACTCTAGTTTCACTGTTAACATCTGAATTGTTCTCAGTGTTTATTTTTAATTATATATCTCATAATAGTGTTTTTTTCTATTGTTGATAGTGCATTCATTTGTTTGTAATTAAATCATTTTCCTTGCCATTTGACATAGCCTGCCTTCAATTTTTATTCAGGCAGATGCAATTATGATGTTGCCTTTGTATCTTTAATGAAAGAAAAAAGGCCCCAGTCTAATGTAGTGCTAGTCAGTGATAAGGAGCACAGAGTAGAGGCATCTTACAGTGACACATTTATTAAAATATGGCAGTAACAACTCTACAATTTGTGCTAACATTTATACATTTCTTCTCTGTCCCTGTGTGTCCCTGTCTTCGAGCAGTGTTTGTCCAGGCCAATAAGCTCCAGCAGCACATCTTCTCTGCCCACGGCCAGGAGGATAAGATCTACGACTGCTCGCAGTGCCCCCAGAAGTTCTTCTTCCAGACAGAGTTGCAGGTGAGCCTCGGGGTGGTGGAGCAGAAGGGCCACCAGCAAGAAACTGTGGCAGCTAATCACACATGACAGCTTAACAAACACTAAACACCACTCACCACACTCTAGCTATCCCCTCCATCCCAGCTGGGGTGAGAGACTCAGAAGGAATTATTTCAGTCCGTTTCCAAAACTCATTTGTGATGTGCAGATATGATTTGATTTGCTTATTAGACCAGCAGAGCACTAAAATATCTGGAATTAGAGGATTAGTGGAATGTTCGTTTTTGAAGAGGTAATTACATATGGTGCGGAGGCAAAAACACAGTCGAGTCAATACGCCTGCATCTCCTTCCTAATCACAGAGGAGACCTCATGGCTAAATATGAGCTTTGTCCTCTGGGAGACCATATCTGCCCTTCAACAAAGTTAGTAGTTGGACTTATGAACTCGCAATGTTAGAGAGATAATCCATTTTCTAGCAATCTTTTTCTCTGGTCCTTGGAGAACCTGAAAAAATGAAACAGACCTTATTATATTATTTCACTGTGGTGGTGTGTTCAAGCAGCTCTTTTTTGTTAGGGGGATTCTCGGCCGTACACATAGCACACTTCTCATATCCAGATCTTTTTTCTATTACCTTTTGAAACTAAATCATTAAAATATGAGCAGTCTATAACCAACATGTTCAATCCAATCATTGAAATTATTCCTAATTTGTCTTAAAGCACAGAGAGGATCCAGTAGCTCCTAAGCACATCCTCTAAGTAGGCCTATCTGAAAACTTAGATTAGGCTCGCTATGTATTAGCAGGTAGCCAGAGGAAGTATCCAGGGCATGGCTGCCCATTGATCGGCAATGATTTTCATATTGAGATTCAGGTTGTAAACACAGAGGCGTGTGTCTGCCAGGAGGAAGGTGAATGTGATCATTATCTGCTGGTCATTGGAGCACCGCAACCATGAATAAAACAAGTCCTGATCCACCAATATGCAAGTCAACCACAGAGAAGGTTATTTAACAAGCCTCATGCTCCTCCAAACTGCAGATGTGGAGACTTTTCATTCATGCCAAGGCCTCCTGTTTATCACATTTTCATCACTCATTGGTATGTGCGTTCTCTATATAGCAAGGGTTGTTGCAGGTACCTGTAAACAACCTCAAATAACCTGGGGACGTTTTCCTACTTTTTTTGTTTCACATTTTTTGGAACGAAGTGATCTCCACCTCCTGGAGGTGTTGTTTCATGCATGATTATATTGTTTTACACTCTCTGTTAAGAGACAAGAGTAGAACATGAAAGACCTATGGCACTTCGGTGTGAAACAGGGGGTTATGAAAGGAGAACAGGAATGAGCTTGGGGGATTAGACAATCATTATGCTACTAAAGGCAGTCCCATGGGAGATCATGCTCACATGCTCTCAAACACATATGTAGATATATATATATGACATATATATATATATATATATATATAGATAGATAGATAGATAGATTCAAGTACACATGCTATGCCTCTGCAATGCATGAGTTTTGTATTCATTTATTTATTACCGCGACTATCTCAAGACTTTATTAAGGCTTATTTTCACAGATCTGTCTTTACTTTAGGGTGTCATTCACAAACTTAGTCATGCTTTTTTCACAAGCTGTTGTTAAAGCCTTCAACAAATATTACATGTCGGAGTCTTGCTTTTAGTTGGTGTTTGTTTGCGGATGCCATTTCCCATGCATCATACTTCAAAATGTCTCACTGACACGGGGCAGTCGTTTGTCAGTCTGTCTGAAGTGGAGCTGTCTTCCAGCAGAGAGAAGTGGAAGCTCTCTTTTTTTGCCAAGTCTTGAGTTTGGAGTTTCTCCCTGTTTCTCCCTGACACTCTGGCCCACTCGCCGACTGCCTGGGCTCCTCATCTCTCACAGTAGTCGGAGGGGTCAAAGGGCCAGTGCAAGCTGGGAGAAGGAGCGGCGAGAGGGAGAGCTGCCACGGCAGGTAAAGGGAAGCAGGAACGATATTTTATTAATTTGCTGCTGAGATCCTGAAACAGACCAAAGGCTGTGACAGGTATCCAGTGCACCGCTCCACATCCTCCCCCACTGCCTCCCCCCATGAACTCTACCCTGCGAGGGGCTAGCCAATTTTCGCCAGCCTGTCGAGATGGATGATGGGAGAGCATCCGTCTAATCAGCCCTCCTAGGACCCCCCGCCCAGCCGACCCCCTCAGACCAGCCAGATTGACTGACTCCTGGGCCTGTGTGCCCCAGAATCCAGATTCCAAAGGAGAATAATCTCTCTTGCTCTTCATCTCTCTCCCTCCATTTCTCTTTTTCCTCTTTCTTTCACAGACACAAAAAATAAGAACTCAGATGCACAGACCACCATTCCACTCAAAATCCTCCAGAGGACTCGCCTCTACCATCACACACACTCACATGGCCTCTGCCCTGTGCATCCCTCTCCCTCATCCTATTAAAATATGGAGCAAAGTCTAGATATTTCATGAGGTGCTGATGGGGAGGGCAAGCAAGCTGGCTGTGCTGCGCTCTGTCTGACCCTCAACAACTGCCCACCCCTTTGAGCAGCTAGGAGATGCACCTTCAGTGCTGTATATACTCTCACCCAAATAAAACCACTGTCCTCTCATTTTAAATGCAGCTGTCCCCTTATGAGAAAAAAGCCTCCCTGGGTTCGTGCACAGGCAACACTGCAGTGTGAAACGTGATAATAAACGTCCTTTTCCCTTTGCACTGGCTTCAGATACTGTAGCTTTTCACATTGCAGAACGAACTGAGCCACTGACAATGCTGCTAGGCTGGATTAATTAGCCAGATTCATTAACTGATGGATGTGCAGTATTAGCCACAGCTTAAATCTGACATTTCTCTGAGTGCAGTTCATTTGTGAGGAAACACAAGAAGTTCAGCTCCTCCAGCGATGCGGTGTAGTGGAGGGCTGCAATCGGAGGCTTCTCTCCCAATGATCCAAATTCCTCCAAAGACAAGACAATGAGATTGAAGTTACACAACAGTGAAGATGACATTTTCTGTGTGAGATTCCCTTGTTCCTTTTAAGCTGGGCTGTCTTTTATTCTCTCCATCCTCCAATTTCATTATCATTCTCTGGAAGTGACACGAGATTGTAAGTCATGTGTTAAGTTGTGCCACGATTGACAGTGGAATGGAAGAACTGCAGTACTGTATGACTTCTCCGTCTCCTCAGACGCCCGCAGGACACGTACCTTAATTGGAGTGTCTTTTAAAAGGATTCCTTCAAAGACAATCCAAAGCTCCCTGGCCTTAATGAGTGCTGAAAGTGACAAGAGCACATCTGCATCATGTTCTACTTCCCCACACAAATGAGATTCTCCTCTCCCCGTGTGATAGCCATTATTGCCAAGCTGTGACCAATTCTACTGTTTTAATTAAGCATATTTATAGGCTTCACGGTCACCAGGTCAGTGTAAACAGCTATGCATGTCATAACGTCCATCTAAGACAGAAAATAGGGAGAGAAAGGGGGAGATGGACAGTCAGAGGCAGTAGGAAATGCAGAGAGCACAAGAGAAAATAAGCTCATTAAGTGTGTTAAATGTAAAACACATTAAATCAGTGTAATGCATTTTTATGTTGTAATTATAATACGCAGAATTATTAAACTGGTTCTATGAATGATGTCTCTTAAAAATAATATTTTAGGCCTTTATTCTAATCCTTCTTTTTCATGACATATTTGGAATGGCATTCTTAAGTTTGAAGCAGACGTAATTCTCCAGAAGTTTTTTTCTTTTCTTTTTTTTTAATGAATTTTAATATATGCCCCCAAAAACACCTTAACTGCCCCGCGTCCCAAACATGTCGCATGAAAACAAAGCTTCATGTGTCTGTCCCTAAGCGGTTCTCAAAAACCCCATTTTCACTGACTATCTTGATCTGCCAACTATGACAGCTCTTCATGCTTTTGAAAGTTGTATATATATTTTTTTCCTTTTATATGACAACTTGTTTTCTTCTTCATCACCCCAGGTGCTCAGAATTCTGTCACTGTTTCAAAAAGTTGCACTACAAAATAAAAGAACAATGAATTAGGGAAAAAAACAGCTGCTTGTAAGGCACCATCATTAATATTTAAGCTTATTTATAATTATGTACAACACTGTACGCACACTGCTGCTGCACTGTAAATGGGGACATAAACACCCTTAGTGATGTATCACAATAGTGGTGTTCTAGTTCTGTAGGTGTATCAGAATTAGACAGCATGACAGACCTAATGATCCTGGGAGGATATTCTTTGTGTGTGTGTGTGTGTGTGTGTGTGTGTGTGTGTACATCTGTGTGCATGCTGTATGTGTTTGTCTTTGTCTCCGTCTCTCCTAGGGTCTGATATGTGCATGCAAACACATTGTCTGGAGGGAGACATGACAAAAACTCCCAGAAGCCTTTGAGCTGTTCTTTTTCTTTTTCCTCTGTTGCACCACTGGGGAAAGTTAAATCCAAACAAAGAGGAGACACTTGGTGTACTGTGCTAGAATCCATCACCGGATCTTTCCTTCAAACATGTCTCCTTTACTTTTCTTAGTTGACTTTTTGAACAACTTTGATAAATACAATTTTAAGCGCTTCTCAGGAAATTCACTACAGGTTTAATTTACTGTCTGTAGCGATTTGATTTTCAAGTGTCTCTTATGCTGTTGATGTTAACAAAATGCAGTGAGGCCAAAATAAACAACATTAAAACAATTATTCCCTCTCGAATTTCATATTCGCACATCGCAACGGCAAAGTAATTTAACTCTTCAGTTTTGATAAAAGCATGCTGAATGACACCAATTGTTAGTCAATTAGAAGCTAATCTTCTGATTTGTTCCTCCAGTTTGATGGGAAAACATGAGAGTGCAGATCAGCTCCTGCCTTCTCACAGAAACATGGATATGGAGGAGAAAATTTAGTCCTCAAAATCTCCGCATTTCTGAAGTGGCATATCCAGCAGCACAGGAGAAGGAGGGGGGTTGGGGGGAGGGAGAGTGCTCTGTAGCATCCCTAGTCAAAGTCTGTCCCTGACTGAAGTGGTTAAATGTGAGAGTAATTGTGTTTTGTTTCTGGGACTGACATGTGGAACCCCATGGACCCCATCTCCCTCCTAGTGACAGGCAGAGATCCTCCCCCCTCGCTCTGTCTAATTAGAGGATGTAGCCCAGGGCTCATGTCCCAGGAAGACCCATCCCCCTCCCAAGATGGCTCCCCTAAGAAAGCCCTTAATTGGGTTCTTTAGTCATAGTCTTCATTTTGGTTGGAAAGGCATCTGTGTGTTGCTATCACCTCAGAATACAGTTTGTATCACTCTCTTGTGTTTTTTTCTTCCCCTCTTTTTTCTCCCTCTCACTGGCCCTCTGTCTATTGCTTTCCCTCTCTCCCTCTCCCCATCTCCCACTCGCTCCTCACTTAATGAGGCCCCATAATAACACAGCAGTTGTGCAGTTGTTTTGCTACCTCAGTCAAACAGCGGGATCACTGCATAGTGTGTTTCTAGTACCATTCACTTGTCTACTTAGACAGGGTAATGAGTATCATTTGGAGCTACAAAGCACCAGCCCACAAAAAGGGTGGTCCGTCATCTCCGGTTACACCTCAGAAGTATTTGGTTGGAATAGTTAGACATCTGATCAAAGCATTTCAAACATCTTGGCTTTATTAAACTTTTTTTTTTACAAGCATTCAGTGAGAATAAGACTGGACATGAAATGACACACATGGAAAACACTGAAATCCATTGCTGTTGTCGTCTTCATCGTAGCCTTGTGCTGTTACAGTGTGACCATGACTCGCCGAGCATCTCACTTCAAACAAGACAGTCTGTTACCAAGGAGACCAGGCTGGTTGTGGCACAACAGTGTTTGGGGTCAGCCCTCCCCATGGCCTGATAAGTGATGACTGTGGAGAATGCCGACTGCTGTATTATTTATTTATTTGATTGTGTTCTTCATTGGCTAAACTAGCCAGCAGTAAGCCTGGCCTGAGGTCAAAGCATAGAAGGATTACTCCCTCAGTGGACTGGTCAACAGTAGGGAATGCACAAAGAGAGAAGTGAGTCAATACTGGACCAAGTTCAACACACCATTAAAGATCAAGGCAGAATGCAGCACTCTTGTCTTTCTCCACAGCCATTTTAAAATGGCACAGAATTGTCACAAAACAGCCCAAAACACAGCGGAGTCATTACTGATTGAAGCCCATTGTTCATCTTTCAGTCATTACATGAACATAAATGAGCTTAAATATGCAAGTGATTTGCTTTCTTAAAGTCGCCCTGCAGTTTAGAGCCTCAAAGAAAGACCACAGGTTCTTTGTTTTAGTATCATTTGGTGGCGTTCTCTTATGCGTTAATTAAATTCCTGAGTGATGACTATGGGTATGCACAGGTCTCAGTGGTTTTGTGCACACTCCCCATGCTCCAGATGCAGCGATGCAGTCTGTATTTCAGCCACACAGGGTAAGAGAGAAACTCGGCACAGACTGATAAGACCGGAGCTTAGAGGAGGTGAATGTTTCTAGTTTTGATTATTCTTGCATATTTAGATTAAAGATAATCAAATAATACACTAACGGGGCTTGTATATAATATAATATATATATACATAATATATTAACTATATTGCAAAGCATTTTTATTATGCACTCTGTAAGTGTCTAACTTTTTATAATGCACCCTTCCTAAGATTATAGATCTGTTACATTTTAAATGCTTTTTTTTCTTTTTTTACATTAGAATTATTTAGAACTTGAGGGCTACGTAATGCAGCAGATTCTGGTCAGTTCACTGGCCAGTAATTGTACGCTTGAGTAAAAGGCACCGCTTGATAAACCTGGATTTAATGTTACATGCTGGATAACACAAGCAGGCAGTGTATGCTCTACAGGTATTAACATCATGCTAATCAAATACTGTTAGAGCTGCGATTAAGCTTTACATCTGATTACCGTCTGATGTTGGACAATGTGAAGATTGTCTTTAATACAGCGAGATCAGATGAAAGAGGGAGTGTGTCTGCTTGTCCACTAGCCCTCCTATGCAGAGCTGACGAAAGAGATGCACCTCTGTTGCTTCAGTGTAGACCGGGTGCTATCGATGGAGACCAGAGCAATGGGGAACGACATAAAGAATGATTAGTTAATAAATCAACTCCCCAGCCTGCTTACATTCTCTACTCTTCCTCAATTGTTCCCCATCTTTTTTTATCACACCCTCTTCCTCTCAGCGACGGCATTAAATTCCTAAGACATGTTGCACCTGTTTGCATGGGTACACAAAAACCCCTGCCGGGTGTTCTCCCTCCTCTTCTAGTATCCCTGAGGGCGTTGCAGTAGGGTGATGTAATCAGATGAAAGTGGTGGTTTAACTGTGGCACAGAGCCGGAGAGAGAATAGGAGAGGAGGAAGAGACTTGCTCCGAGCCAATGCAGCCAGTCTTCATAAAGGAGAAGTGGGTGCGCATTATTGATCAGAGCAAAATTTAATTTAGTGGAGAATTGACTGCTATGGTTTACCTGAACACTGCTGGTAACTGGGCCCTGCAGCAGGCCTGTGTGACCAGCAGGTGGTTGAAAGGATCGAGGAGGAGATTAAGGGTTGGATAGAAGGAAAGGAAATGGATGATAAAGGGAATGGCAGAGTTTCTGGGGGAATAGGATGGCATTGAAATAGGGAGTTAGGATGAGAGCTAAAAGGCTTAATGGAGGGCATCTAATCCTAAATTGCAGTGATTGTGGTGTGACACCATTAGTGACATCCATCTGCTGGACATTTTGGGCATTTATCTGTGTAAGGTGTGAATTGTGTGTCTCACATCTAATTTGACATTTGGGGTTGTGTACTGTAGGTATTTAACTTAACCCAGCACTGGTGCAGAGGTACTTGAAGAACTTGACAAGGATGAAGATTGGAAAGTGAATTTCCACCCTCCCTCTCTCACTTCCACCCTCTGTACTCATACACAGAACAGTTTATAGCTACTCTGCGGAGTTCAGTATCCACAGAGATAAAGGTATCAGTTTCATTTTCTTTCAACATTTTTTCCCCCTCTTTTCCCCTATTTCCCTTTAGTCTGCATGGCTGCCACAGCCACTGAAGTCGTTTAACACCGTCCTTGAGAAAGCCCTCAGTGAGAAAACTCCTGGCATGTTTAAGGAAAAGGTAGACTGCAGTGTGTGTCAGACAGAGCTGGGACATGCAGAGGGGGGAGCCATTCCCCAGAGGGGTTATTTTCCCCTCTAATAGCTGTTACGAGCCCTACATTATATCCAAGGAGCTACGTTCCTTTGGGGTCCACAGACACACAGACACATACACACCTAGATGCATCGGCACACTCACACAAAGGCATGCACACTCAGTTGAGCACAAATTTCTTTCTCTGTTTCTCTCACTTCCACATACACATAGACACACACAAACGGGCACACAGACTCAGTCCTAGCCGCTTTGCTCTCCCCGTGTCAATATCCTGCCATTTGAAGTCACGTACTGCAGGGGCTTCTGGGAGTCACAGAGGAGCCAGGCTGACGGGTAATGGGCCGCATTCATTAATAAGGTTGCCGTGCTCCTGTCCCTCCTCAGCAACGCCAAGGATGTCTTCACCAGGGGGGTAGGGGTTTGGTGGAGTATGAGGAGGTGAGGTGGAGAGGGAGAGAGAAAGGGAGAGAGCAAGAGCGAGAGAGAGAGAGAGAGAGAGAGAGAGCAAGCATCCCGTGGGGAGTCTCCTCCCAGACTCACTTAAAGGAGCTTTATTTCAGCAAGAGAGGAGAGAGGGAAGCAGAGGAGCTGTCCGGGGCCGCCTCTTTAAAAAAGAGAGAGCAGGGCCCAGGCGAGCCACGCTAACCCTTACAGGGGTCATACTCCTGCTCCCCGTCAAACAGCTTATTACCCCACCTGTCGGGAAGTAATCGCCCTAGCTGAAAGGAAAACTGTCGAGGTGTTTAAACGCTTTATATGGAGGCAGCTGAAAGGGTAAAGAGGGAAGAAATGAATGTAAGGGGGGCTAGCAGTCGTTTCCAAGCACTGCCCGAGGGATTTAGTACCAACCGGACTGAAGGGGACTGCTTTGGTAAACCTTCTCATTGAGGTTACAGGAATCATTTTCAATTATCTCTTTCTCACAGTTATATTCTTAAACTAATTAAGCAGTAAAAAAAGTTCTTTTATACTTACAGTTAGATACGTCACTTAATTCTGCATCAAGAACAAAATGCATATATGCACCTAGGTGTGTGTGTGTGAGTGTGTGAGTGTGTGAGGGTGTGTGTGTGTGTGTGTGTGTGTGTCTGTGTCTGTGTCTGTGTCTGTGTCTGTGTCTGTGTCTGTGTCTGTGCATGCATGCATGCTGATGACTATGTGACAGGTGTGTCTACTCCATGCCAGTTTAGAGAGTCCAAGGCCGTGTTTTAAACAGAGCGCAGCAAGTGGGGCATGTAGTTTGCATTAAAGGGATTAGCAGTCACTTCAAAAGATGACCTGGATTCAGCCCACCAGGGACACCAGTTACACACCCCCTGGTCCACACTCCCTTTAAAGAACCTGGCACAGCTGCCCCACTACAACCACTCTCAAAAGTCTGTGTGTGTGCCTGAATAAATTTGGGAGATACAGCAAAACAGAGTGATACTGTCAGCTTGTTATCCTGTCATAGTGAATTGTGCATCATTACATATTTACAGACATGTGGAGGGATCAAATTATCAACAGCTTCACCTGCACCTGAAGTAGTTTGCACCTTATATTTGTAACACATCCAATACATATAGGCTGTGGATAAACAATAATCCAAGGAAGATATTCCATCAGGTCTGCCTTGTTATGGATTCTATTCCATGGCCTTTGATCGGGAGGCAGGGTTTCTGAGGAAATAGATGTTATCTGTTAGTGATCTTGTGCTTTTGTGTTAGACCAGGACTTAACTATGCTTAATCCCAAAGCCAACTACTATTGATCCTCAGACAGATTTGACTTCTGTGCAAGTTAATTGGATCTGGATAATGAAAGTCTAATACTGATGATCTTCAAATGTCAGAAGGCAGTGCTAATCAGTCAAAAACATTTGACATTATTTTGTCATCATCCTTGTCTTGATAGTGTCTTGATGGTGTATTGTTTTGTTTTATAATATTCTTTAAAAATCTGTAAAAAGATTTCAAATTAATTTCATGATGCAAGAATATTTCTGGCCTTGCCATAAGTAACGACTAATCCCTGTTTAATGAAAAGAAAGAGAACTGAATGATGTGCGTGTTGTGCAGTATGTGATCATAATGTTTCCCCTGTTTCTTTTTGTGTCCTTGCAGAACCACACGTTGACTCAGCACAGCAGCTAACATGGAAAGGATCCGCTCCGTGGCCAAGAACGAGGCTCACATGATGCCGAGAGTAGTGTCTGACCACAGATTACTGTCAGTGTTGTTTCCCACTGACTGTCTTGCACTTAACTTTCAGTTCTGTTACACCACAAGGAACCACAGCAAGAAAAAGAAAAGTAAAGAAAATAAAACAAGCGGAAAAAGACCTTAAAAGAACCATCTATGTTCTTTACTGACCATTATTTCAAAAATAAAGAAAAAGCCAACTTGTTTGTACATAGAATTCTTCATGTGTTGCTTAACTACAGCTATATTGCAATCTTATACAGTATTTGCCAATGTACAGTTCAAAATATTTGTCCAAAAAAGACAAGCAGAAAAAAAGATAAGTGATATTGTCAATCAGACCAGATGAGACTCAACCAGTTGTGTAAAGGAGAAACAGGGTGCCACTGAGAGTGTAGGAAGCCGAGGGACCGGGGAGTGTTGTCAGGAGGACTCTTTTCATCAGCGCCACTCCTTCTGGGCAGTATGTCACTCTAAATCCTGACATGGTCAATCATTATGGGGTAGAAAAGCTTGATTCACCAGCATAGGCTGAGATCTTGTCTGTGTGTCCATTGTAACATGGCTGCCAGAGGACCAGCTGAGAGTGCGACGAATCTGCACTGCTGCGCTGGAGTTCAGATGAAAAAAAAGAAAAAAGAAAAAAGAATAAACAATACAGAGAACAGAAAAACAGGACAGGATGCTGATATATGCAAACGCAGTGACACAGATTTGGAAAAGGCTAGTTCCTCTGGTTGGCTCGTGAACAGAGGCGTGAAGCTCCCATGTGGCTCTCAGAGCATGGGGAAATCTCCAGCCCACTGACTCAACCTGTACATTTCTGTTGTTAATGTTTACTGCTCGTTGAAGCCTGGAGATTACTGGAATTTTTTTTTTTTTTTTTTTATGTTATCTCTACATATTTTTTTCCGCAATGAGGGAGTAAATCCATTTGGATTTGGGGTCATGAAGACTGAACACAATTTCAGTCTGTCTCGGGGATATATTGTAGTTACAAAACTTCATCCCTGGCTCTCCTGGAGAGTGCCCAAGTACTCCTCTTTTTTCTTTGCAGTGTCCTATTGCTCTCTGCTCAAGCTGGAAGCCACTGTGGCATCATACAAAACTTTAAACCATTCTGTCATGTAAATGTTTTGCATTCATTGAACCTGAGATGCACTTTTGTATGAAACTTTAATGTTTTGACATTTTGATTGAGAATTGTTCGTACACAGTTTACAGGAAATCACCAACTCCTGCAGCAGAAGTACAGTTATCTCCAATGTTATTAAAATGTATTGTACAAATAAGGAGTTCTGTATTTGGCAGACCTCGTTTTTGTGTTGCACATGTGATGGAAATATTAAAAACTGTATGAGGAAATGGTTTCAGTGTCCTTTCATTGTATCATATGTGTCCAAAAGGCATGTGCGTGTTTGTGGTTTGTGTGTGTGTGTGTGCGTGTGTGTGTGTGTATACAATTAACCCATCAGACAAGACCTATGACAGTATAAACATCATCATCAAAAGTGTACTCTGTTTTTTTTTCATTGTTTCAAATTGCGTCCTATTTTTTCCCACTCCCTTGTGGCTCTTGCTAACGAACATCTGAGCATCTTAAGGGAGGTCTGGGTTATTAATGACTCCATTACCCATCACCCTGTGCGGTCCCATTCTACACACCCTTGCGCTAGGTCTATTTAGGGAGCCTCCAGCACTCCGGGGGATGGAGGAAAAGATTCTTCTGCCTTTGCCGAATGGGACAAAACCCATGCAACAACATCTGTCTGTCTCAGCAAATGATTCATCAATAGTGACACATGAACAGTATAACATTTGCTGAAGCTTTTGCTTTTGTTTTGAAAAGGCTGAGCACTGTAGCTCATTGCACAGTAACTAGGTTATACTGTGAGTAACAAATGACTTTAAACTTCATTTGAAATGCACAGCAGGCTGTATTTCATACTGTATGCTATATACCATTGTGATTCATTACGCACCACATAATATATAAACCCATAAAACATTTTTTGTATTTTGTAAAGCACATGCATAATCAAGCTTTCTGAAGCTTGTCTTATTGAACTTTTTTATTTCAAGCATAACACCAAATGTGTAAGATATAAGTCTTCTATTATCTTTCATTACATTACTGTAATAAGGGTACGTAGAGGAATGGACAAGGCCCTTTGGCAGTGACAGACTTCCGCAATAGAGATGGAACCCCTCATCCAAATCAGAGATGGTATGGCCCAACATTAACTGTCATACTGAATGCAAGCTGGGCATCCATTAAACAACTTTGCTAGCATCTCCCTGTGCCAGGCACTTTTAATAAGCTTCAAGGGCATTTGAACGGGTCCAGAACTTTGCTTTGCCAGAGATGGACTGGCCCACATCATCCATTACGTTAAATTGGGTGGCGGCCTCCAGCTCATATTTATGATTTAATTAAATTCACTTGTGAGGCGTATCAGAACCACTGTGGCCTCCCTTTTAACGCCAGCCTAAGCAGCAAAAGACACACACACACACACGCACACACACACACACAGCTACACACATGAGTGCATACACAAGCGTTGTGTTTCTGACACTCGCCCAAGTGTGAGACTTTGTGGGCGCTTTGGCAGGGGCATTCTCAAGGGTTCATTTAAAGCAATATAATTACACAGCCCCCAAGTATTCTTCCATCAGAAAGCAGCAGAATGGATGGCTTGTTCCGAGATAACTTAGCCCGGCTGATCCTCTATGGTGTCGTCGCCTGAACATAACCTCAACGCAAGTGGCACTCAATGCTGCTAAGAGCCTGGCCAGTCCTTAGTGAAACTGGGCAGTAGGGCCAGATGTTTGGGAGTAGCTAAAATGCCATTGTTCTTGTCCAGGATGTGTGTGAAATAGCATTTTGCTTTTTTTTATTTGACAGCCTAATACCCATATCCTCTAGAGGAAAAGTGGCAGCCTGTGTTAAGACTTTATTAAAGAATTATGAGATTCTACTGAACCTGTGCTGCACGTTGCTCTTCAGGAAGCTGAAAATGTGCCACTTTTCCGGTATGAGCAACCAGCACAAATATAAGTATGCATTCATTGCTTGTCCCTTGTGTTCCAGTGTCCTTGCTAATGCGCTTCTTTTTGGTGCAAAATTTAGTTTGGTGAAAACTCCACATTGTTAGGCTGTGCATTCCTTCCACTGAAGGAGACCTCAGAGACCTCTTATGGCATTCAATATGTGCACCCAAGCATGAGATCCAGATCCATTTGGCCGGGAGATCCGCTGGGAGTGTCTGGGGTAACCCAATCTCTCACACTCCACGTCCACAGAGCCATCTTTTCACTTCAGAACTGTGTCAGCAAAATGGACGCCTCAACCTCAGTATAGAGCCACGCAACAATGTTTATGGATCTGGCACAAATGCCTTTGCTATTGTCTTTTGTGTAGTTCCTGTCTAATTTTGTTTACTCACTGTGTCTGTGCCATCTAATTGCAGTAACATAACAATAAAAACACTTTTTCAGGTCTCAGGTAATAACTAGAAAAGGGGCTCATAACTGTGAATATCGCCTTCAGGTTAATCACCCTCATCATTTAAAATACACAAGAACAAAATAGAAAATGTAAATAAATGGATTTCATTCTAAATTCAGAGGTGATTTATGTAATGATTTTTAATCTTTCCATCCATTTTAAACCATTCTTAACGAACCACAAGGTCACATGGGAAATATTGCCTTAAACTCGTCCCAGCATTCATAGGGCCAGAAGCAGGGTACACTCTGAACAAGTGACCTGTCTATCACCAAGCTACAGTAACACACATATACAAACATAATCATACTCTGCCCTCCTTTGTAGCCCCTCTTAATGATCCCCCCTGCCTCCTGAACTGGGAGAGCTGAAGGTGAGTATCCCCCTCCAGTCATCTCCTTCTGCCTCACCAAAACATGCACTGGATTCTTTTATTTTTTATTTATTTATTTATCTATTTATTTATTTGGACGAGGAAGGATTCTCAAAAATGTATTAAACACCAAGCAATAAAATATAGACCAGTGGGGTCAAATTTGCTGCAACTCTCCAGGCTCCACAGCAAATGTGGCCAGTATGATGAGATGAGGACAAGGGAAGAGTCTAACAAAAGTAGAGAAAAGGGAAAGAAAGTATCAATAATGCAGCATACACTGTATACAGCTGACAGTAAAAATTGAAAACACATTGCCTGAGAGAGTGGAGGGAACACTGAATTCTGGGCTGACTCCCTTGTATCTCAGTGCCAGAACATGAATTCATTGGTTAAATTATTTTAGATTATTGAAACCAGTTCAAATGGTTCAGTGCACTGGGTGCGTATGACCACATGTGCAGAAATGTCAACACAGATTTCTGCACTATTCAGTGTGCTGAATGTCTTTAGCCATGTTTTATATTGAATAGAAATCTCTGTATATGTAAATAATCTCTGCACGGACATCTGCCATGTGTTTATTTAACAAACACATGGCAGATAAACACTGGTATGTTTTGCAAAAAAAAATGTGAAGATGGAGGCCAAAGTAGAATACAAAAACTGCATTCTTTTTTATTTTTGTTATTTATTTTTTAAAATCTCATGGCTTCATAGTGTCAGTTTCACATTTATTTTCCTCTTGTTCACTTATTGGTGATGAACTAAAAAATGGTCCGTAATAGAGCCCCAAAGGAGAACAAGGGCCTCATTCTCCCAGTCTTCTCCTGTTCCCTCTCCTTCTTCCTTTTTTTTAAAAAATGTTATCCTTTTCTTTTTTTAAAGTCAGGGCTTCCCATCCATTCTTTCTATGTTGCTCATCCTTCACTATCGTCTCCTTTCACCCATGTCAGTCGTCAGCACTCTTAAACACCCCCCACCCCCTGCATCTGTTGTATTGTAAACAGCTCTCAAAAGCATGACAAGGTCTCTGCTCATGTTCCCCCAGCTTCGCTCTCTTTTCTCCCAGCTATTTGTTATTGTCTCCTCGCTATCGTTGGTGTTTGTCTCTAGCACGCTTTCTTTATTCTGTTTTTCCTCTGCGTCAGAAAAGCAAAAGTTAATTAAATATGGAACGAGATGGAGCAGCATCTCTTTAAACCATCATGTCATTAAAATGGCATCCCTTGGAGATCAGCTTAAAAGGAGTTGAGAACAATGTCTTCTCAGTCAGATATTTATGGGCCTGGTTATGTAAACATGCTCCCTTTATTCTGTATGTATATTTCATGTAATTATCACTTTTTGTAGCACTTCCCCCCTGAGATTCATGGAGGCAAGAAGTTACTAGGGGAATGTCATTAGTGGAGACTATTGTTACAGCGCTGCTATGATAGTACACCAGGAAAAAGGCTACAGTCAAGTCCTGATGAAATCTTTTATCTATGTTTGACTTTGTTATATAAAATCATCACTGTCTTGTTGCAGGATATCGGCAGCTGAGAATAAAACGCATGGCCCATTCTCTGCAGTTGCCCATCTTTATTATAACCATGAATCACGTTGACTAAAGCATTCAGGGGTATTTTCTCCTCTTTCCAGCTTTCATTGTGTCTAGAAAACAGGAAATTCACAGATGATTTCCAGGTTTGGAAAAACTTTGATGAGTCTTACTCTGCCCGTGTATCCATCTGTTTGAAAAGCTGAAGATGTGGAGTGAACTGGATTCTTTCAGCTACAGAGGCCAGTGACTGGTGCTTGAAGGCCTGGGTGCCAGCTGACAGAAGCCGCTAATTAAGAGTGCTGGAGAGCCAGTAGGGTGCCTTATGAAACAGGGGCACCTGGGTTTCACAAGAGGGGGGCGGATCGCCATCAAAACTCATCTGTGTTGGAAGAATATATTCCACTTCAGCAATATCCCACATAGCATTCTTTCACTCAAGCATAATTTCAAATAAGGCTCACACAAAAGCCGACCCCCCCACCCTCCACCCCCTCTCCTGTGCCCTCTCTCAGCTTGTTTGCCATCACAGAGGGAGATGTTATTGCATGGCATGATGAAACCGTACATGTCACAGTGCATTTAATTCCAGCCAAATGCACTTAAATGCAGATGCAAAAAGAAACAGCTGCGTAGAAAGACAGTCGAGCACACGCATGTAAAATAAAAAAATGTGCGCACTGACACAGGATCTGGACTCCCACATGCATAACTTCATTCCCCTCTCCTTTCTATTGTTCGTTGAGTCTTCTTTGCTGTAGGGTCAAAATGTCTCTAAGTAATCTAACTAGCTCTGACTTAAGGGACAATATAAGGTTTGCCATGAGTTCTGTCATTACTGTTTTACCCACCAGAGGCAGATACATCTCTCGACCACCACTGAACCTGCCATATTGCTTTCCAACCTGACCCCACAGATGCAGTAAACCTGAGTGAACCACAGTTTCGAAAGTCGACAGCAATAACCACTGCAGAATTGCTTTTAATCAACGTCTGAAATGAGGGTGACTTGAAGCGTCGCCCCATGCTGATTAAATGTAATTGTTTAATTGCCAAGTGCTGGGAACCCATCCTAAGAGGATTCCAATGGAATTATTTAATCTCTAGTCAGGAAGTACACTGCAGGAAAAAGCTGAGGAAAAAACGAAAGAACAGAAAAGGCAGAAAATCAAGCAGAAATAGTCTGCTTTTCTTTTTGAGCCTGTACCTCATTAAATATTGACTGTGGTTTACATTTAGCTAGCTGAGAAAGTGAACAGGCTGTGAGGGGGAAAATGTACACTAAGTGATGCTACAACTTCAAAAAGGTCACAGGTTTTACCTGTATCTGCAGACTAAAGTGGTTTGGTCTTGTGTGCAGGTTCACTTTTATCTTCGGGTTTTACTTTAAAATACTCCACGTGTAGAACATCGGTCATTGCTTAGTTGTAAAAAGTCTGGTAAGTAAAAATAGCAGCATTTTTTGTCTTCTTCCTTGTGCCAGACATTACAATGGTTTCATCCTACATCTGACTTCAAGGTATTATCCAACTTGAAAACATGAGATTTAAGCATTAGTCATTCCAAACAAAATGCTAAAGGGCATACTATAGTTTAACTAGTCCGAGTTGACCTATGGTCAAGTGAAGTATGTAACTAGTCGAAAAATGAGTTTTTCATGGGGAATGTGTAAAGGCCCTCTCCCCGTCTGAGCACTGACTGTGTGTCTGCTAATGGAGCTCTATAAACCTAAGGGTCACAGGTGTTCCATTTAGGGTCACAGATTTTAGATACATTGCTTGAGGTCACACATCTAAATTACCGATACATTCACATACACACAGAACAGGTTTAAAAAAAACATACACACATACACACATATTATTTCTTATTTAGTATTTTTCATATTGCTATCATTCCTAAACCAATTCAAGCTGGCACTACACTCAGTATAGCCTTATTCAGTAGCCGATCAGTTTTGCACACATGCCATGACATTTCAATCTATCAACAAAACCAACAGCAGCGCTCCCCGTAATATAACTGCACACACTGCAGCCGGTCTATACAGCCCTTGTTGTAACGCAGGGAGGAAACCCAGGCTTGCTATTCTGCTGATAAATGCAGTTCTGCTGTCCCAAGGGAAATGTGCCCTCCCTCTGGTCAGAAGTGTGCTCCCGTCCCCCCACCACACCACGGGTGGAGAGGGAGAGTGGGGTTGGGGAAGTAGACGCCTGTTCCCTGCAGCTGTGCCCTTATTCCCAACACCGGACCACGGGCCCAGATGTGCACATGGGCAACAGCAACAATTTGAGCAATGTAAGTCCCCTGTGGGACCCAGGCACCTGCAAATGTAACCCCACTATCTAACATGATGGCGTAATTACAGGGCTAATAATTTTTACATCTGGAAAGAAGTCATTTAATCTATCAAATCAAACCTACCTACTAGGGAACAATACAGATTATTGCACTCTCAGCATTTCATCTGCATATCAAACAAAACCCACTTGGCATTTGGCACTGACCCAATTCATCATCAACTAGACTACAACAATAAGGGCATAATGTTACCATTTACAGTGCAGCACAGCATTTTTTAAAATTTCATTTCATACTGTGGTTAAAGATTGTCAGCCAGTTACAGAGACTTGTTTATTTTCTACATTCTACCTTTCTTTATATTAAAGTAAAACAATAATTGACTTTTATATGTTTATGCAGTAAATTTCTTCTGAGCCAAAAGGACAACACAGAGGCTACTACTGTATCTTTTTTCAGTTACACAGTTACAAAAATATTATCACAGCAGTTAAGAACCAACTACAAGGTGTAGCTGTTCAAGTTTTGAAAGTATTAAGTGATAAAATGTAAAGTGAAAAGAGTCACTGTGAGTAAATCTAAAGAGAGCACCATCCAATTTTACAGATGTGTGACTATTAGGTTGCATTCCTCTGTTACAGTTTGAATTAGTCAGGGCCCCGGTGCAATAGTAAAGAATGCATTCAACTGAAAATTCACAGAAATAATAAAGCAAAACAATTCATGAAAACCAAAGAAAATCTCAAAAACTGTCTGTACTCTATAATGAATGGAAGCTCAATGCACAAGCACTAGAAGTTGTAAAGATGAATGATGACATCTAGTGGTTCATATGGATACATACACCTACATATTCAGTAAAAGTGATGCTTGGCATTGTAAACAACTTATTTCTTGCACACATAAAACCCAGTGATTTCTATAAAATATACTAAAAAAAAGTGTGGATATTTTTTTGTTTGCATTATTTTTCCACATTACTATAAACATCATTTATTTATACCTACTGTATGGTGGGGATGAATGTGCAGATGTCTGTATCTATTAATGTATTAAGTGCATAAAAAAATGTGATCCTTTACCAATCTAATGTATAGCAATGTGCCAAAAAAAACTGTCTATTGTTGGGCTTTGGTAACACATTTGTTTTACATACATGCGTACTTAATGACACTTTGTGTTTTCATCACTGTGCTTCTGTTTTAGTAAGAGTCACAATTGTTATTGTTATACAGCAGGGGATGACAGGGATCTGTCCTATGGTAAAACAAGGATGTCACAGTGAGCGCAACACTTTTCATTAACATAAATACCCAATATAATGTGTCTTCATTTAAGATACAAGTTAGAGCTAGACAAACATAACAAACAAATCGCTATTTAGCTATTTATCTATTCTTACTGTATTGGAAATCCTTTATATTTGTGTAACTGACAAATTAAAATTTCTTTTTTTTTTTAGGCAGGTTAATTATTTTCATTCTGATGATGGAAGTTTAATACACACTTTAGCTGAAGTGATTGCCAGTAAACTACATTTTACTGTACAGTACCAACCATACATTTCCAAACACTGAACAGCACACTGACAGATATTAATAGTAGTCTATATGACAAACTGTCATGCACAGTTTAGTTTCAACAGCTTAAACTGTGAGATTTATGGGCTAGAGTTTGAATACTACCATCCATAGCTTTGGCACATGCTTTGTCCCCATCCATCCTTAAGCATCACTGTCCAGCACGAAGGACAGATGATGGGGGAGTAGTATGCCGCCTTGGGCAGAGAATCTTGTTAAAGGCCCTTCGGAAGCTGCTGTGGCAAAGCGGGTACAGGAATGGGTTAATAGCAGAGTTGAGCCACAGGAGCCAGAAGGTGACCTCGTACCAGTGATGCTGGATGCACCGCCCTCTGCAGGCAGCACGGATGATCATCAGTAGGGTGTATGGTGCCCAGCAGATGGCAAACACACACACTATGATGGCCAGGGACTTAGCAATTTTCTTATCCCTGGACAGACGGTTAGGCTGAGCAGCCCTGCTGGTTGAGGGATCAAGTTTTCCCAAACTGGGAGAGGAGGTCTGGGAGTGGATAGAGCCTCTTGCAGCCAGTTTCATCCCAAAACCCCAGTTGTGGGACAGGAGGATACTTTCCCCCTGGGCAGAGGCAGGTTGGCTCAGTTGAAGGTGCTGCTGGGTCTCCCTGCTATGGAGCCTCCTCCTGCGTATGCTGAGGTAAATGCTGAGGTTGAAGAAAGCCACAGAGATGAAAGGAGAGAAAAACTCCAGCATTGAGGCACTCAGCAGGAAGTACCAAGAGTAGTAGAACTCTGCAAAACATTCATCCTTTGGCACACGGCTTCTGCCAACCGCCAGCTCCCAGAATATGATAGCTGGGCCATACAGGACAAAGGCTAGCACCCAGACAGCAATCATCTTGATTACAGCCTGATGGGTCATGCTCTGTCTGGCACGGTAACTTACCTGTAGTAAATATAAGCATAAATCAGAAAAATATGTTGCGCAGTACTGTCAATGTGAAGTCACTCAATTGCTGCATCTCCTATTTTTGTAGATGTCAAAATAAGAATGAATTTACCCAAAGTGCACTGTCCTTAACCATGAAAGGGTAGGTAATGCTTATTTCACATCAGTACCACATTATAAATATGCTCCATGACAATTAAAAATGTTACTAAAATAAAATGACTAAATGCTAATAGCAGAAGGTATTTCCAGTGTTACGCTATTATCTGTTCCAAAGTTGGGTTGTTAGCAATTCAAAAATTTGTAAGCTGGTTGAATGGAATAGTTAAAAAAATGGGAGTTAAAATGACATAATTTACATGTTTTGTGCAGTTTAAGTGTGTGTAAAATGACTATAGTATAATGGCCAAAAGCAGCAATTGCCCCTCAAATGTAATGGACCAGCATATAGAACAAAGTTCAAGTGCAGCACAATTATCTCAAAATTCTACTTATATAAAGTACTTGCAAATGCGTTTAGCTTAATTATAGTGCAATTTAACACAACACTGACCTACATGAACTAAACAAATGTTGGAACATACAACAAAATATATTATATGCAGATCTTGCAAGATACATAATCATATACTTTGGGAACTCACAGGACATTTTGTTGGTGAGACAGAATACATGAATTCATAATGTTTCCAGCACCCTGGCATCATGAAGTGTAGAAAAGTATGTGAATGAGTGTTGAGTCAATGAAGCACCTCTCATGACCACTTGTCTCAATTAGTGTCACATCCTATGTCCCTGTCCACAGCCTTGTTCACAACCTCTCCAGCTGCTCTGAATATATGCCACTGTTCTGGATGGCAAGAAATTAACTGCAGGTTGTAATTTTCACCCTAGCTTGATATTAAAATGTACCAATCAACAGAAGAAAATCAGGGGTCATTATGAATCGAATCTAAAATTTTACTTTCTTTTTTTTATACTCAAATTTGTGGCTTCCTCTCTAGGACCTCTAGGATGAATTCTAGCTCTCGCTTATAATCAAAATTAACCTGTAAAATATAGTTCCTACAGTTAGCATTTTGTTAATGTGCTGTCGTTTTGTCTAACTGACAAACATATGCATTATAATTTGACTGTGTCTTTTCTTTTCAAAGATAAACTTTGTCCTGTGGCTGTTGACGATGCTTTGTCTTTCGATGTTCAGAGAGAAATGCTTTTAGGAAAGTGCTGCTTGGCTGCCGGTGGCCAGTTTCTGCTATGATTGATCTCTCCAGGTTGGAAGGACCATGGCACTGAGGAGGATCTCCATGATCAAAGCTGGCTAATTAAAGAAGAGGCTCTCTCTCACTCGGGTGCTATTTGTATTCATTGCTCTGATGTTAAGTGTTTGCTTGTGAAAGCAAACAGAACACTCTCTTTGTCTACTATGCCAAGCCTCATCCCACCTTTGAGTTATTACACATGCATAGCATAGGGTCAGCTAATGCACAGACAAGCCCCAACAAGAGGTTCAATAAGGCTGCAGAGGTTTGGAAATATATGGTAACTAGTAGATACATGCCAAGACAGGCAGAAAATTGAATATCGACATAACTGATGATGTACAATTTTATGTCAAAAACTGCAGTGAATCATAGTATAAATATTTTTAAAGTTCCTGAAGTGGAAAAAAGGATATTCAAGTGTGCAATGATGGCCGTGTGTTGTTATCTGTATATTTGGTCAAAACCAGGGTTTTGCAAAGTCAAAATGTGACTTTCTTCCTCTTCGTCATGGGAAAGGACTATAATTAGAGGTGGCACTGGGCCTGAATGGGTCATGAATGATTAACCTCTGCAGCTGGTCACATTTGGGAGAATGAGGTGGCACTGCCCCTATCAATGACCTGGGAGACTCACCAGTCAGAAAATAAGCCACCGACCACAAGCAGTGAAGATCTGAACAGCTACAAGGGCAAGGACACTTCAGATTTGAACATTATACTCATACTATACTCCACTACTTTACTATAATCTTTCACTCATATTGGAAACCAAACATTATCTTTGTCTGCATGGAAACTAATAGGTGAGAATGCTTCCAAGTGGGTTCATATTTTACTCTAAACATGCAATGGTTCACCTTGATAACATTTCTATATATATGTATGTCACAAACAGTCAATTTGATGCCTGTTTGTATTATATGCATGAGGCGTAAGATGTTTCACTTACTGCTCTGGTGACTGACAGGAAGCGGTCATAGCTGATGAGGACAATGCTGAAGACAGATGCGGAGCAAAGCAGGTAGTCCATGACCAGCCACAGCTTACACAGTCCTCGGCCAAGTGTCCACCTGCCTGTGAGGATGTAGGGTATGTAGATTGGGATGCAGAATGCCCCTAGAGAAACAGTTATGGAAAGGGATCACAATTCTTGGCTTATGCAGTATATTTTTGGCAATATAGATGTATCCATTTTTAGCATTAATACTTAATGACAAAATACTCATAATCAGTTGTAATAACAAAATATGTCTTCATGGGAGAAGTTACTCTCCATTAACACTTCATAACACTTCTTGTAGCGGCACATAATATGATATTGTCTTATAAAATAGTTATTGTTTGAATAGGGCTTTTAAATGCAAAAAAGTGTGTGTGGGTGTGTGTGTGGGGGGGGGGGGGTAACAAATACTGATCATATACATATTGCTTGTTATTGCATTGACGCTGAAAAATTAAGGGGAAAATCTAAGGAATGCTATATAAAAAAAAATTTTAAATGTTTTAGTGGTTGTCTCACTAGTTGAACTCATTTGATGCTGCTTAATTTGGTAAACAGACCAATACAACTATTGTATGGTTGTATGGTGTGCATCTACAGGAGGATTGAAAGACATACACAGCAGCATCAAACATAGCCTAGTTTTAGATCTCCAAAAATGTTATAACCAAAAACATATCATAGCACATATAGAAAACGTCACAGCACATACAGAAAACTGACAGAAGTAATACAGGGTCTAGCCTATAAAAAGGTTGTGACTTACCTACTAGAAAGTCTGAAATAGCCAAATTAAGGAAGTAGTAATTGCACTGTCTTCTCAAACTCTTGTCCACTTTAAAGGCCAATATGACCAGTGCGTTGCCCAAAACTATCACAACAACCAAAGTCACCATCATCACCATCAAAATGACAAATATGGGTTTTGAAAAGACGACGCTGCTCTGGTCTCTAGTTGAGGCATTGTCAAAATAGTACCCAGTGGAGTTAGAATCAGTTTGTTCCTCCGACATGATGTGAGGTGGACGATGCGCTCGTTAAATTCTCAGTAGACCAGCGCTGAAAATAATCAGCCAGCAACAGGTGCAAGCGAATGGACCCTGCATCCAATACTCCCATATATCTTCTGAAAGCTTCGCTTTTCTGAAACACAATGCCCCAAAAGATCCACGAGAGAGCGCACCGCGCTCTTTCCAAAACGCCGCATGCATACTTGATGAATTAGGCATTTGCCTGCGAGGTAGCGCCCCCGCTGTGATGAGATTACTTCTCCAAATGATCGCAGATTCGCTTATATTATTACACACTGTATGTAGTACGTGATTTTGATTTCATATGATGAAGTGACACAGCCACTATAAGCTTTATGGGTCTACAGCATCACTATAAAAGTTTGGTTGCTCTGCTCTCATGTGAAAATTAACCCACACATACTCACGCTGTATCTCCCCTCTTAAAATAGGCTGTAGGTATGAAGTGGTGTTATTCCACATCATCATGCATTTAGTCTCATGATGAGCTTTTTTTTTTTTAAGGAAATACTGTTAATTGTAAGTTTTAATATAATTCGGCTGACGTCAGAGTCAATTTATTTTTCCTCACTACAATTAATCTCCAGTCAAACATTTTCCTTGCTCAAATCCACTAATGGAAACACACGACTGAGAGAAAAACAATTGTGGTTGTTGCCTCAAATTAACATGCAGTGAGATCGGATGGAGGTACATGTATGGATAAGACATGCTGGGGATGACACAAGCTGTGAGCACCCTTATTTCATCCCACAGTGTACAAAGCAGATATAAAAGGTCATCCCCTTGCAGCTTTAAACAAACAATAAAACAACTGGAAGCCAAGATTGTGCTGGGTTTGTTTCACCTTTACTGGCATATCTCTGCATCTTCCACTATCTGTGAGTATTGATGAGGCTGAGTTTCTTTTGTTTTGACACTTTTGACATTCAGTGTTTTAGCCCAGCTACAGGTGATTTATATGTTGGGTTTGAGCCATTTTTTCATAAAATAAACCTCATATTTTTGTTAACACTCAGTTTTTTGTTTTTTTTTTCTTCCTCCCACACTGCCAACGGCCAATACTTTCAATCTGGCTGACATGAAAGGCTGCGCCAGCCAGCAGTAGCATGATGGACAAAACAGGAGTAAGTGGAAGACACAACTACTGGGTCTCTCTCACTGAAGCTTTCATCAATATTCCTTGTGACATTACCAGTTAACAAGTCATCCTAAAAAATATTAGCATTTTTGCCTATGGCACCTCAAAAGTTCAGAATATTGGAATTTGTATACTTCATGTTCCTGTTTAGCTACTCTTGTGTGTGCATAAGGTCACACAGGCAGGCAGCGAATGGAGCTGTAGGCATTATTTGCATTCTGATACTATCCTGTCCCCCAGCTGTGGTCCAAGAGAAATGAGAAACACTACAGAGCAGTAGAAGTGACTGAAGGAGCCCAGTTTGAATTACTGTTATTTTCTCACAAATGGAACCACCGTCATCTCTTAGAGTTAGTCACCACACAGTTGCAACACAGCGAGCAAAGGCACATGGTAAGCGTAGGAGTAAAAGCAGCGTTTTAAAACAGCTCTTACCAGTGATGTTCACAATAAGCTCAATTAAAGTGAAATGTTTGTCCAAATGAGCTCTTTAAATTTTGACCATAATTGGCTTCGTGGCTTCGCGTTTCTTCATCAGTTTCAAAATATGAACCAATTTTCACTCCATATGCATCATGCATCTTTAATAGTAAGTGCTTTAGTATGTGAGAAATGCAAAATGTTTCAGGTGTGGTGATTTGTGTCCATGATTTCCACATCAGGGTGGCTGATGGAATTTTTTTTTTTTATATTAGACCTAAAAGTACATTTTGTTAATGGAAGTCAAAGGCTAGTTTAGGGGTTACACGAGGAATTGTATTTACGTACAGCATATGAAATATATAATGTCAGCTAACATACTAACAAATTATTTATCATACTGTATCTGAAAGCTCTCAAACCCTGAATTGTTATTGCTCATATCCTTAAAGTTGTCCCTTAATGGCCGAACTGTCTAATAATCAAGTCATTTCTGACAACACATAAAAAGGCTAGTGAAATACCCATTATTTACAAATGTCAGTTATTCAAATATGCAACAAAAGCACAAAGATGTCATGGAAACTGGCATCGTGGCGTCATGGAAACTAATGCACATAAAGATTTACACTAGAGCCGCAGTATTGCTGTGTGTGCCTCTAGAGACAGTTTTCATGGAAAATGTTTCCCTGTCTGCCACTGCGATGTGAAAATCATAAATAGTAATTGAAAAAGCTATTCATGGTAGAAAAAACATTACATTAATATTGTCTTTATTTTTGATTTTCCTTTTCCAGATTGGAAATACTCTGTTTCCAAGAATTAAATTAGTGTCCTACATAATCTAAAGATCACACAGGTGTCTTAATCCAACATTAATATTAGATCACTACTCCAAAGGTCAAACCCTAAGTGTTCTAGGTAATTTATTGTGAGTGGAACAGTGACATACTGGGAAGAGCATCACAGCTTAAGGTACGTTTATTTTTATTAAATTATAATTTTTTTCCTCTCTACAAGAAATGTTAAACAATTGCATACACATTAAACTGAATGCGGGGAAAGTGTGTCAGGGAAGCAATCAGTTTCGCAGGTGCATTGTCGCTGCATTTGGAAATACAAGTGCAGTGACTAATCTGAACATTGAGGGCACTCAGAAACAAAGCAGTGTCACAGAGGATACACAGAGGCTCTAGTGTTGCCCATTATACCGTGCCATGCTGTGGTTCTCCATTACACCAGTACTCAAGTGTTTGTGTTTGGATGCTAGGCTGGAGTACTGATGCTATCCATAACCGTGTGCCCATCCACTGTAATCACAGTTTAATAATAACATGTAAAGTGCACATCCTAATTCTCCCTTCCCTCACTTCATATGTTGCAGTTCACAAATAAGTGGTAAAAATTGTTAGAAACATATATATGTTTCTAAAAAAGTAAAAAGTAAAAGTATACTAAAGCTAAGCTAAGCGCAAGACAAGAAACAATCATTCATAACATGCAAATAAAATTGTTGTGGATAAAAACGCAATAAAACCTTTGTCAAATCTGACATTCATTCTTTAAATCAGACATGCACAACAAACAAATAAAGCCTACAAAAAAAACATAGGATGATTATTTAACAACCATTTCTCTCTAAAATCTCTTTCAGTCAGCTGTTGCTTTGAGGTATATTTTAATGCATTTTGCACATAGAGGCTATAAATCTAAAAATGTTAGGCTAAGCTGTAAGTTCTAACTTTTTACCAGGTTGAGTCTTAAACTGAGCTCCCTCTTATTGCATATTTATATCTGATGAAACTGAAATATATGGCTAAGCATCCAGGAAATGCATTCTCTATACTTTGATAAGTGATATCTTTCACAGCCTTTAATTTTGGCTTGTAATTTGTATTAAAACCTAGCGATGCAGTAACATTGTGCTCACAAGCAAGAAAAGCATAACATTTTGTTGAGAATACCATGTTCCAATTGTTGAACATGCAGGGTTACATCACTATGTTGGATATGGGATAATTGACATTTGAATTTAACAAAAATCAAATCAGAGCTGTCACATTTTACATAATAAACTCGAATCATTAATGAGAGAGCTGAACTCATAGCTGGATGGCTTTACAGCCTCACAGTCTATTTGGCAGAGCTGCTTGCGAGATGAAGGGTGCTGGCATTTACCTTATGTTCCAGAACCACTGAAGCTCATTGAAATGCTGTGGGTGTGCCTCATCGTGACAGTATTTTGACTTGTTAAATTTTTCATCTAATTTTCAAAAGCACCAAGGTGGCTAATCCATCATCACTGTACCCCACCCTCATACAAAAATGTATTAAGTGATCATTGTAAACATCACTGTGCAGAAATGATTGCTATTAAAATTATGTAACTGTTAAAAGAAAGAGTTGGGTGTTAAATAACCAGTAGGCATCATGTTTAGACTGTAAAAAGGACTGTTTGTATAATTTAGACATTCTGAAACATTATTGAATAATTACACCCTTTTGTGAAGGTACGTTTGCTTCCACCATGATGCATACAGTGCTGGTGGTGTAATTTACCTTCCGCTTTGAGAAAATGTGCTGCTTCTATGAGCAAACAAATAACCAGAGGTAATCTATCCCCCAGTAGTGGCACATATATGTATAATAATATTCCTCTTGTGAATATTAATGCTTTAATGTCTTAACACTTGTCAGTGTCATTGACAAAACCCTTGGTAAAAGAAAAGTTATACCTGATGATCCACTCATAAGGCAGGTTCAGTCAAATAAGACAATGAGACAATGCATCTGAGAACATTTTAAAGCAACAATTCATGTGTCTGATGAGTCACATTTGAAGTGAAAATTACTTTATTATGCTTTGTGAAGTCTGAGATAAATGTGGCAGCTCGGTTACTTTCCATATAAAAAGTTAGAACATAGAAAAGATAAGACAGAATGTAACAAATCACTCACTTGTACCATTTATTTCCTAAAACTTCTTGAAACACAGGTGGTGGGGAGGCACAACAAAACAAAGCATCAGTCTTATACAATATCTCATATCATGCTGAATGTAAAATGACTGCACATATCAGAGATGGTACAGCGGACTGCTTTCCTGTCTTTTGGCAATTATCTTTTCTTGTTGCTAGAAAGGAATTCAGCCGCTAAGACTTCTGTGACACAAAAACACGTTATAACTGGTGAATCCCAGCTAGGATAAGCTGTTAGTAGTGCATTTACACTGCAGGTAAGCATGCTACATGTTAGACTTCATAAGTGAAAGAAGGACTATTGATCTGTGGTTATTAGCTGGACCATCCACTGAGCTCATGCTTCACATCATGAAATCCACAAAGGATTTGTTATTGGCTACTATCTTCATAATAGGTTCTTTTTAGTTTTTTAACAACAGTGGGAAAAAACAACAATAAATGATAAAAGAACAACTTTTCAGACCAGAGCCAATCGCTCTATGCAGTTAAATAAGCCTCTCATCTTCAGACAGCTCTATGTGAAAGGAATACATGCTGTACTTACTTCTCCTACCTTTCCCTCATTCACTGTCTCTCTCTCTCTCTTTGCCTGTCGCTAAAATGTCCCTGCTGGGGATTGTATCTCCTGGTTCTTTTGAAGCGGTGGCCTCTCTTTGCCTCCATTATCTTGTAATTTGTGAGGGATTATGCTCTGGAGCACACACAGTCCACCCCGTTGCTTAAGAACTGTGACAGCTTACAATAATTGGCATGCTAATTAGTAGGAACTAGCCCAGTGTGCTTCTTTCCCTCTCTAGACCCAATCTGATGAATATGCTTTGATTAATGTCTACAGTGATCTGTTCCATAGTTCCTAAACCGTCATAATTATCTAAGCGACTGATGATAATGACCATATCATATATGTTAACATATAAATAGCAGAAGTTTATTTTTTTGTTTCGTTTTGACTTTGGAATACAAAGAGAAATCGTCCAGTAGGTGTTGCATCAGTGTAGGGAGTCACAACTGCAATAAGATCAATACAAACATCCCTGGAGTGTGAGGCAAATTATGATCAGCCTAACCATAATGACTGGAAGAGACCACCCGTAATGTATTTCACAACTGAAGGAAGCAGTGAATCCTTTCTATTAAAACCGTAGCACAAGACAATAATTACAACAAAGTATGTTTGCTTAAAATTAAAAGGAAGCTGTGAAGTGATTTTGTGAAGAGGAGGTGGTCCTCTTGATCTGGTCTTTGTAAACATATAAAACAGATGAAACTGAACACATTTCGTCCAAAACAGTCGGCAACAACGGTCATCAACAGTGACGCTATTAAGGAAACATTGCAGATTTTGTCAATGATCGCTCACAAATCTGCAAAACAAATCCAGTTGGATGCCAGTTGTTTAATGTACAGTTGCCTGAAATATCCCTTTTGTTTCTTCTTTTTTACTTTTTGTCTAAGCAGTTTGTATTTGTTTGGAATAATTGTTCTGATTTCTCAGACAATCACCGTTAGGATTTCACGTCATTATTTCTCTGCAACAATGAGTTCTGCAGCTATTCTAACAAATGCATCTGCAATTTAGGTATCTTAGCTGGCCTCTTTGAAGCTCTGCTGGTTTGTATTGTGTTGTTTTGAAAAGTCACATGACAAAGCACTGATTTACAGACTTATTTTACAGCTGACAAATGCTGCTCTTGCCTATTCAAACTCAAATAACCCACCCTCCACCTCGGCTGTATATTAGCATTCCCTGTGATGGAGATTCCTGTTCAACACAGCCCTGCAAAAAGCCATCCCTCTCCTCACAGATGACTAAGTAACTGACACATACCTTCGTTACACCATTACCTCCCATCTGCATCCCCACCAGATATGCACATATCTCAGGGGACCTAATTGCTTGAACTATAAGCAAGGCTTTCAAAGCCACACACAGAGAATTGACCTTCAACAACTCAAAATGTCGTGAGCTTCAGTTTTCTAGATGTAAGAGCCCAAAATGTCTAGAATGAATGACCTTTAAAACAAAAGTCAGTTGCAGTTTAGCGTAGGCAGGTAAACTGTGGCTACTATGTGCAGGGGTTTTTTTTTTTTTTTTTGGTATGATATTTGCCAAAACATTATTTAAGAGTCTCTTAAGCAGAAGCTTAGAAAACAACTCTAACAGCAAATGCTCCCATCTAGTGTACAAAAGAAGAACTGGTCTCTGATGAGTATTTTAATTTGTTCATCAACACTATAAGATTAGGACAATACAGTAAATGGTTATGTTACAGTAACATTTTAACTACTACCTACATTTAACGCAGGGTACATAATGATTAGTCAAGTTATGCAATCCAGCTTCCATAGCAAAACTATATAAATCTAATTCTTTTTATTTGAAGCCAAAGAAATACACACGTGGCAATCCTTAACAGGTGTCCAGACTTGTGTGTTAACAAGGAACCCAGAAGATCATTTAAAGACACTGTTGTTCTAAAGACATATCTCCCCAGAGACTGCTCTAATCACATAACTGTGCAATGAGTGATGCAAGATTTTAACTCATTTCCCAAATTGCAATTTTGCATCCACCATCACAACAAAGTTAGCGACCTGAAGACAACATGAAAAGAAAAGAAAAAACTGCTTATTTTTGGTTTATTTGTTTATTTTTAAGATGCAAGAAGGAGATGCAATCTCTGTGAACACGGGGGATCTGGGTGTAACTTATCCCAGGTTTGTCTCTGCACCGGTTAGCAGCTGCTGGTCACGTGATAGTTGGCCACGGCTGTCAGCTGATGAGCAAACGATCACATTTCAGCTGAGAGGTGGAGTGTGTGTGTGTGTGTGTATATGTGTGTCTCTGGACCAGGCCAGAGGCTGAGGAAAGTTGGACGAATTCCGGTGTAAATATCGTCAGGTGTGAGTCTGAAGTTCTTATCTCATTTTACATTATGTTGCTAAGCCTTATAGCAAGTTTGTGTTCCGGGAAATGTGCTCCCTGATGTTACTCATTACTCTTAGTGGTCGGTGGTTGTTGGTGTAACATTAAACTTTAAAATCACTGTCATATTAACTCAGACCAGCGTGAAGTGCCAGAGGAAGAATTAAAGTCGTACTCACTCCTTTAATACCGCGTGTGTCCCTGTCTAGTAGCTTTGTTTGGACACGTGTTTAATGTAAGGGACCTGCCACATGAAGCCAAAGTTGTTATGGAAGCAAACACACCTGAGGACCAGCTTTTCCGTTATGCTAAAGAGGGAAGCTGTGCAGCTATTCAAAGGCTCCTGCAGTCCAGGATCGAGAAAAGCACCTGCCTCAACATCAACTGTAGATGTAAGTAGGGAAAAAAAACAAAACAAAGGCAGTTACACATCAGCAGGTGAACAGGTGAACTGTTTATTTTTCTTTCCGTCACTGTAGCTCAGTCTAAAGCCAGCTCAGGATGGACCCCCCTCCATCTGGCCTGTTACTTTGGCCACAGTGATGTTGTGGAGGAGTTACTCAAGGTGAGGGCTATGTTGTTCAAATGATATCTGAATATCATGTTCAGTACATATTCTGCAGCTAGTGAACTTACCTATATGGAACTCCTTTGCAGGCAGGCGCTGATGTGAATTTGCAAAACAACATGGGTGACACACCTCTGCACAGTGCAGCCTACACTGGAAGAAAGGTAGAAGAAGGAGAAATTGAGTTGCTTCTCTGCTGTCTGCATTGAAACTTGTGATGTACTTCATTCCCAGCCAGACTAATGTCAGCTACAACCACTGTCACAGATTCCACCAAATATCTACCTGTCCCCTATGACCCTGACAAGTTATGGTCAGATCTTTGTTTTTTGTTTTTTTTTAATTTACTTTGGACCCTTAAGGAAATTGTTCTGCTGCTGCTGCGGTATGATGCCTGTGCCAACATAATCAATGGAACAGCTCAAATCCCCAAAGATGTCACAGAGGATGATGAAATCATTACAATGCTGGAGGGTATGAAATGATGGGAATTTTTGCTGATGGCTTCTCATTACTGAAGTCATCTACCCTTGTTCTAAAAACAGTCTCTGGTTTACGCAGCTGCAGAGAGGAGGGAGACGAGGCGGCGGGAGGAGAAGCTTCTGGAAGCAGCCAGAGAGGGGTACATCTCAGTTCTGTCTGAATTGGTTAGTGTCCTTTTGTTGAACCTTGGCTGAATTTCTGTGTATGTCATTTTGTTTTGATAACATTCACATAATTAAACACAGCTCAAACTGCAGATTTTGTATTCATCTCTGCCCAGATTGACATTAATCAGCACTATAAACACTACAGCATTATAGTTGTACTTGTCTGATTTTTCAGTGGTAAAATTGTACATATTTTGGATAATAGATGATGATCTCACAGATCTGAGACTCACTCAGGAGGTGAGAAGTTTACATCCAAGATTCCCACAGACAAGATAATACCTGCCAACTGTCCTTAAAACCTGCTCTTTGTTTTTGTTTGTTTTGAGAAAACCAGTGTAGATCACCCACAGATATTTTTAAAATAAGCACAAAATCAGAGCTGTAAATATCCCTAATTCTGAAGTGTATTCTGGATTTAAGTTGGATAATTTGTAAGTGTTGTAAATGTTGCTCTCTTCTGATTTGTTGATTTCTACGGTTCAACTGTCTCCTGTTCTCCAGCTCAGTGGAAAGGAAGCTCCAGATATTCACTGCAGGGATTCAGTGGGTAACACGCCCTTACACTGTGCAGCCTACAGGGGGCAGAAACAGTGCATTATAAAGCTGCTCAAATGTGGAGCTAGCCCCAGTATCAAAAACAACAATGGTATATCACTATTTTGTTTTTGTCATTATTCTGATATGATGGTTTTCACATTTTGTTTTCAAGTATTGTGCAAACATGGACATGCAAAATCTATATTCTGTTTTTTTGTTTGTTTGTTTTATGCTGTGTCTCCTGATGCACAATTTATTATTTTACTGATTGTGTTGCAGGACAGACAGCCTTGGACCTGGTCCGTATTGATGAACTAAGACAGTTTCTAGCAGCCTATCAAGACAAGGTCAGGACAAATAACTATAAATCTGTGACTTCTCTTTGAATTATCAGCTGTGGCCATTCACAAATTTAAGGTATTGTTGAACATTTTCTTTAGATGTTGTAATCCACATTATGCCAAAAAGAGTGCATCTGCTTTGTGCCAGTGGGTCTGGTGTACGGTCCGACTAGAGCCCTCAGCTTCAGACTGGATTGCTAATAAATTTGGTATTTGAATCTGGTTTACAAAGGATGATTCCTTTATTCCTTTGTTGATCCGATGGCCTCTGTTCTAGCACAACCATTGAGTCTAAACTTAGCTAGGAAAACTAAAAATCTAATGAACAGATTTCTATGACATTTACTTAGCTCATTCATGTTTCCCACCGGATTAACCACTGTGATTGTAGGCACTCAGCTAGCTAATAACTCAAATTTTTTTGTGCTTAAAGTCTGTACTTGGTGTGTTCAGCTCCTTAATCATAGATTCAGTGTTTGCATATTCACCTTTAGAAGAAAGATAGCATTAACTTGACCTACATTTAGGTGCACAGAAACTATCTTTCTGTCTTTTCACATATGTTTGTATACAGTATGCTCATTTTAGGTCTGTTGACTGCGGAGGAGAAGCCTTGTAAGTCAGCATTACTTCTTTTTGCTTGGATGTCAGATGAACCAGGCAGAGCTTCACCACAGAGGATTGCATAGTCACAGTGGAAATAAAAAAAAAAAAAAAAAAAGCACAGCCAAGCCCTAAGCTATTAAGCAAATTAAAATATATGTTAGTTACCCCTGAAATTATGCAGGTTTTATAATAATAATAATAATAATAATAATACACTGAATTCTCATCTCACCAAAAACTCTTCAGCCCCGTCAATCACAAACAGTCTGCACAAGTCTAAGAATTTTTTTTTTTTTTCCCCAAAGGATATCAGCAGTGGTGTGCAGAAAATGGAAGGCACTCTTTGGAAGGTACCCAGATGGTGAAGTGTATTTTTTTTTCTACCCTTAATATGTCAGGCAATGTTTTTGTTCAGGCTCTTCCACATTTGATTGCACAGACTTTTTCAGTTGATCTGTTGTTGACTTTGAGTATCTTTGACAGAGTTCCCGCTTTCTTGGCTGGCGGTCCCACTGGGTGGTAATTGAGGGTGGAACTCTCTTCTGGTATCCCAGACAGTGAGATAACTTAATTTGTATGCACATACTATGCACATGCTTCATATATTTCATGTATGGTATGTACAGAAGTTTCTTTACCATTGTTTAAAAAGCCATATTGAGCAGTTTGTACTGTAGTGCTATATTTTACTATATACAGTGTGTATCTGCTGTGCTTTCATCTATTTTGTTTTGTTTTGTTTGTTTGTTTTTTTGTTTCCTAGGGCTGATGCAGTTGCTGGCGTCAGACAACAGGGCTGCAAGTCTCTGACACAAGCCTACTGCATGGTAGATTTTACAGTTTTGAGATTCTGTAACAGCTTGACCTTTATGACTACGCAAAGATGCTGAGTTCTTACGTGTTTCAGATCACATTCAATTTTTAACATGTTTCACATGTAGTGCACCAAGCATGACCATAAGTGATGTCATGTTTGTCATTGCAGGTCAAACCATGGGACCATTGCTTCTTCATGCTCAAGTGCCTCGATGGCACCGTTCATTATTTTAAGGTGCCTTCAAAGACTGATTCAGTGGCAACAAGAAAAGTGAGATGTGATTCACCTTCTATGCTTCTGCTCACCCAGCCACAGCTCTTGGAACAGGCTAAATGATTTGTCTATGTGCTGACAAATATGTAAATGTCTGTCCACTTAGAAATGGTTGGATGCTTTTGAGGCACATTCATTCTATAGCACTCGCCACTGCACTAAAGAACAGATGATCACTGATGAAGATGGTGAAGGTGGTGTGCAGGTGGGGAGTCTGACACAAGCCCTTCAGGTAAGATTATGTTCAAAACTTTTAAATATTCTGTTGTATCAGGTAGGATAGTAGTGCTTTGTTTCAACTGTGCATTAAAAATCCATGTTTGTTGTTAGATTGAGCAGTGAAGTCTCCACAGTTTGTCTCTTGATCTGCACTCCTGCAGGCAGCCAGCACTTGCCAGCAGAAATTGGAGAGTGAAGTATCAATATTTCTATCTATGGTGAAGAATGAAGAGAATTTTGGTAAGGCTTCCAGACTTTGTCACATACCGGTGCAGTTATTACTGTATCCAAAGGTCCGTGACTATTTTTAATCAGTAGAAAATATATTTCAACAGTTTTGATAAATCATTCATTATTTAAGTTGGTTTTTATTGAAGAATGCTAAACATTACACACTTCTCAAATGTGAGGATTTACTGCTTTTCTTAGGTGAATATTATTGTGAACTGAAAGACTTTGACTGACAAAACAAACCAATTTGAAAACACTATTTTTGAATGAATGACATTTTGAGAGGGACCTTTATTTTGTTCAATCAGTTAACTGAAAAAATGTTAATGAATATAACTGTATTTTGCAGCCACATTGTATAATACTATGCACATTTTAAATACATCTATAATTATTTTCTTTTGCAAAGCATTGGCTGCTCCTCTTCTCTTGAAAGCCAAGGAGACCAGTGAGCTTTCCAGCGAAACTTGTGCTGCCCTCCATCTGTGCCTTGAATTGCTGTCAAAACAAGAAGAGGTAGAGAAACGTTTTTATCGTCTTTATAAACCATGCATCAGTATGTACAGGGTTCAGCAAACACACACAATACATTACAATTATATTTCTGCCATCATATCATTCCACACATAATTCAATGCAGTCAAAACTCCAGAGACTTTATTAGGATTTATTTGTAGTGTTTGTTACAAAAGTGAAAGTGCTTTCCTTGTGATGCAAGACAAATTTCTGACATCTAATTTATCTAATATTAAAGAATCATTTCCTATACTGAAGCTGATGTACTGAAGCACATGCTGTGCTCTTATTGGTTGAATAAATTATATTGGATGATTACAAAATCCTCGAACCCCACCCCCCCACACACACGCCCACCACCCCCACTCTTACGTTAGGTTCTCCATACCAATCAGATTTCATGTTTGTGTGTGTGTATGTGCACGTGTGTCCCCTGTCCACCTGTCCTAGTGGCTGTCCTGTGCCCTTAGGGGGGTGGGGAGTAATGGAAGAGTATTGTAATCACTGGCATGTTTGTCGAAAGGACACAGACAAGATTCGCTTTTATGCTTAGGTCTGCATTCAGTTTGCAGAACAGTGTAGACACACACGGACACCCTTGGATGTAGATCCACACACACTCGCTCTAGGGAAAGGCTGTGCATTGAGTGAGGGAACTGAAGCGCGTGCATATTCACAGGCTCAGCTGGAGATACATGCATTCACCCTCACACGGGGGAAAATTCACTTGCAGGCACACTTCCACATGCCAGAGCATCCGAGCACAGGAGAAAGAAGGGACAGTCACAGCACTTTTATGCAGCATCTGCACAGGTACAAACCACATGTTCTTTACTATATTTTTTTTGCCTTCTGCTTATTTTAATCATCTGCTGAACAACTGGCTGTGTTTGCAGTAAACTGGTCCCAAGACAAGGTGTGCGACATTTGAAGTTTGCCATAGATTGGTGTTCTTCTCATCTTTTTTATTGTGCTGATCTGAATCAGTGTGACGCGTTGGCATAGGAAGAAGCTACTCATTAATATGCACAGGTCATTCCTATGGATTTAATGATCTTACTTCAGAGCGTGAAATGGAGCATGTTAGAAGAGGTGCTGAATGTTACTTGGTCAATATCGCTTTTTAATGAGACCATCTTGTAATGTAATGAATTCTATCAAAGTGAAAGCATGAAGGGGGCACAGACTTAAATTGAAATGAGGAACTTTGGCTTTTAAGATATAAATGGAAGTTTTAACAATTTTAACACAGCAGTTCTTTTGTTTTACCATACTGTAAATTAAATTAAGAATTGAGAAATCATATATCAGTCCCACCCTTTTTTTTTTCTTATTGACCTTTGGATAAAATACGATATTTAAAAAATGGTAAGACTGTGTTGATTGTGGTTGCAGTATTGTATGTAGTAACAATGCTTTGTGTGTTAAACCACCTGCAAAGCAGGAATTAAGATCTTGTGTGTTGTGTTAGTGTGTGTTTTGCCGATTTGTAGTATAAATTGAAGATAACTAAATTCATTTAGCATCAAATACAATAAAACTCTGTTTTGGAAGTTGGCTTGCCCAACAATGCCCAAATGTAGCCTTTTTACACAGTTATGTATGCATTCCCAAACCACATTATCTTAGTATGAATTGGCATCAGCTGCCTTCCTGTCACAAGGAATAAGCCACCATTGTTATCACATGGAGGCTGAGGACATTCATTACAGTCTCATCACCCAAGAAGGATTGAGAATGTCATAACAATGGATGCTGAATCAATTCCTGACGACCAGATAGTATAATGAGAAGGAAATGTTTTAACAAGAATGTCACATGCGCTGGCCTCATGCTAAGCCACTGCTACTAGATGCACTAACTGGATTATATATCCTACAGTGCTGCTGTGGGCTGTATTAGGTAGTATTAACTCTAATCCTGCATTTTCATTGTCCTGCTACAGATGCTTTTGTTACTGCCACTTACACATTTGTTTTACAGAGCACATAATATACAGTACTTATGTTCTCTTGTAATTGTGCTTTGATGTCCGGGCAGATGTGTAATAGAGAACTACAATTCATAGCTCAAAGGGTTTTGCAGCAATTACAGTAGTGCCCTTCAGCAGAGGAGATGTGGTGTGACCCATTTCAGCTGCTGCTGCAGAACTAAAGTATGCTAGAGGGAGTGCCACATTTATACAGTACATGAAGGGCACAGTAAGACTGGTTGGTGACTACGTGGCTTTTAAAGGGAGGATGTCTGTGCTCCTGACTTTGCTTCTTCACAAAGCATGGTCAGAAAGATTGAGCTTCAAATAGACAGTACCTGGCAGAAACCTCCCTGGTGACAGGAACTCATACAGACAACACAGTTCATACCTCTAACATTTCTTGGTGTTTCTCAGGCAGCAGGCTTCCACTCCTGTCAGGAAAACAAATAGAGGCTTACAGCGTGAAGCCACTTAGTGCTGGCACACAGATAAGCAGATCTGTCAGTTTGTATTGCTCTGACGGCAGGAGAATGGCAGTAATAGTATCTTTTCTTTTTTCTCTGCAGTTATCCATAATTTTGTCTGCACTGTAAAAAAAAGCTGGTCGCCCCTCAAACCTTTAGGGATTGCAGACCATACAAAGTGCTGTTTGACCTTTACATCAAATATTGCCACATGGGTGTACTGACCTACTGACTGTCATCTCTCACCCTGAAGAGACTGAGTGCTGGTTCAATTTTCATGTTGGTGACCCCTTTTTTTTCATGTCATAAGATCTGTATAAGAAGGAAGTGAACTTTATCTGTATTCTGACCTTTTAGCCAAGGTTTGCTTTGCATAGATGGAGAAATACCTAGTTATTTTGTGTGATTGGTTGCTGCATTTATTGGCATTTCTCACATCATGCTTGAATTAAATAGTTTTTTAGTTGGTTAACTCCCAGTCACCATGTTGTCATGTACAGTTTGATCTGCAGCTAGTTATGCTTATAGTAGTGTATAATGCTATAAAACATTACAGCACAGAAAGCAAATTTTAGAATAAAGTAAACGCTCTACCGTTTGGGGTGTTGGCCAAGAAGCATCACTCCCAGGCTCCAGCGACAGCACACAGCCTCAGCAGGGCTTAAAATAGAGCTGTTTGTACTCAGGCAAGAGGATGCAGTGAGAGCGAAAGAGCTGGCTGGGATAGTTACACAACATAGTGTTCTGTTCCTGGATAGACTATTGAGCCAATTGCCTGGGACAGGGAGTGTTAAAATAGGCTCCTTTACTTATGCATATCAGATAGGCCTATGTCAAACAGTTATTGTTAGGTCATTGTCCTAATGCATTTTTGCTATTGTTGAGTAGACGCACACTAAAGATCAACAGCACATCTTACAGCAACAAAACAGTTGTTGAGAAAACCATAGATATTTGTATAGATATTTTTGAAACAAGAATTCAGCATCACTGAACAGGATCAGAACATCCACCCTGATGCTGTATTTCTCTTTCCCCACAGAGGATGACCTGGGCTGAACATACGCTATAGCAAGTGTGATGACAGCAAAAGTGAAAGTGTTAAGTCTTTGACTGTAGGTGCCAGACAGCTGTTATAAGCCTTGTGTGAAAGAATCTGCTAATAAGCTTCTGTCACAGTTCAAGCGAAAATCAGAGATAGCTCATACATATGTACCTTACATGTACAATTTTTTGTCTTTCACTTTTATAATGGTTTACATAAAATAATCATAGATAATTTTAGTGTGAGTGGGCCTGGGTATCACTGGGCCCTGCAATTGGCCTCAGACTGTGCTGTCATAAGCCTGCTGGGCCTCGTGACATGAGACACTGATCTCTAGTCCTAACGTGTGATTCACTTCACAACACATAGAAGTAGTGCAACTTTAGGGCATTTTTGAACCAACCAAATAGGTGGATACTTGACAGCATGACCCAACCTTATATCTGTATTATTTTTGTTCTGGTTAAAATACAGTGATGAACTGAACTTGTTAGACAATTTCATTTGAGAGCCAAGACCATTCAGTTTTCCAATTACCATCACTGTATAATTCTACTAGTCTAACCAATAGCTAATGCTTAGCTACTCCTCTGTACAATGTCACCAGCTACCATGTGTTTGTATTTATCTTCCTCATGATTGTGTCATTTCAAAATGTATTTATTGTAGCTTAAAATATATTGATCATAGGGATGTTTTTTTTTTTTTCCTTCTGCCAGTTAGTATTTACCTATTAATGCACATTAGTCATTCTCACTTTCCTAAGTGTGTTTGTAATGAAAAGTTGCTGTGTCAAGTCCTGGCACACTGAAGAAGTCTGGTCTGCATAATGTACTCCAAACAGCAGGTTCATAATAAAACCTTGGCTTAGGTGTTAGGGTTGCACCAATCGACCACATGTTGATTGGAATCAATAATATTCATTAAAAATGGCTGGATCAGCAGCCATTAAGCCTGTTGATCAGAAAAGGCTAATCAGCAAATAAATAAATGTGTCACTCAGCGTTTTACCCTCATCCATCATGTGTGATGAGCTACACCACACAGGCATCTGAGACAGTGTGGAGCTGCTGAATGCGATGGGACATTCAGAGCCATTGTTTATATATTGTATATTTAATTTAATTCATTAAATGTATATTTATGTTTAATTTATTTGTTACCTTATGGTTTTAAAAACTCACCAGACATTGGAAAGGGAAGATTGCACATTACAAAATCTCAACAATGACCAGATATTACTTTGGATCCTTATTGATCACATATTGGTGTGTCACAGACACACCTGGTTGAAATTTTTAACTTGCTTGAGCTCATCAACACATTTGTTGACTGTATCTTGCTGTGCAAATAAGTGGTAAGTACAGTACAAAAAATTAGACTGAACGTTTTGTTTTGCTTTTAATAGGAGACATTGGCTTTCCATTGCAGTCTCAGATTTACAGTGTGATTTACAAGCTCCTGTTTCTCTGACTCCGCTGCCTTCTACAAGGTGACTCCTGGAGTTTTATTAAACTCGAGGCGGTGCTTCTTGTTTATGATCCATGCAGTTTGCTTTGAATGCTTTTTTTTGTCTGTTTATACTACATAGGTCATTTGAGTTTAGAAATATCAATTTGAAGATTAACTGGATTCTTGTTTTTTATCATGTTAGTAAGGAATGACAACAGCAGTGTTAGACATAAGGAAACACTAATCTGGTCTGTCCCACAGTGGCATGGCTCAGGTTGCTCTGAAGGGACACTCAATCCATGGCTGCAGAGCTTTTGGACACCGGGGTTTTTGGTTCCAACTAGAGGAAACTAGATCTGTGGGCAGGGTTAGAACAATGACCTGCCATCAGCACAGCAAAGACACAAATGCTGTAAACCAATACTTTTATATCAATTAAACCATCAATCACTCACAAATGTGATACCAACACTGTCTGGATTGTACCTATGGAGCAGATTTGTTAGGTTGTATGTTGTATATATGTGTATATATATATATATATTCCATTTAATTTTCCTTGTCTATGGTATATGCTGTGTGTGTTATATGTCCGGTTTACCCGTGCTTGCAGGTGTGGAATCTGAAGTTAGAGCAAGAGGTAGAGAAGAACAAAGCTCTGTCTGAGGCTCTGCAGACCCTGGCAACTGAGCACCACGAACTCAAGCAGTCCCTAAGTAAGAGCAGGAGGTCGTCTACCCTCAGTACCCTAACTGAAGATGACTTTTATGATGCTTTGTCAGGTCAGTAACCCTTAGACAGGCATGTTAGTTTTTTTTTGGTTCCATGTGACCAACACATCCCTATAATACATCTGCTTTGTTTTATAGTGCATCTTGGATGGGTCATAAACAAGACAAATTAAGCACTACCTTTACTACTTCCTCTCCTTGTACTTTGAACTGGAAATAGTACTGTGAAAATGCATTGCTCATTAATTTCTCCCATTGCAGAGATTTTCTTATAGGTCTCATGTGGAGTTTTGACTAATAGTAATGCAGGAGAGAAGTGCTTTTACAAAGTTTATTCATATTATGCATAAGCATACAGACATTTCAGCTGCTGGTTTCATACTACTGCACTAATTGGCAACCATAAAGCAGAAAGACAAGGAAGAAGAGTGCGAGCTTCGAAAGTTGGATGTAAACAATGCACAATTTATTAAATAAATCTGCTTTGTAAATGTTTTATGAGGACAAAATGCCTTCAGCATGTTTGTCAGGACTCACAGATAAACAATGCATTTTGGTGAGTAGCTGAACATAAACACTGAACATAAATGTAGCTGCTACAGGAAAACTCCTCAGGGGAACTGTAAGAATTGTAAAGTATTACATACTCATGTCACAGCAAGTGCCTCTAACAGCACATTTTATTCCAAACGGTTTCACAGTTTTCAGTTCTCACTTCCTTGTGTCTACTTCTCCTCTAGTTAAGGTTAATTGAATAATAATTTGCATTGCACTGTTTTTTCCTGTGGACTTTGAAATACACTACAAATTATTAGATAATAGCGAGAAATTAAATAGCGGCTACTATAGGTTTTGTATAATATTTGCTTACATAAATTTTGATATTTTAGTTTGTTTGTACAGAGCATGTTTATGAATCAGCGTTGTATCTGCGAGCACCTGGTACAGCCATGCATCTGCTTGTTTTTAATTCAGTTCTGTCAACACATAATCGAAAATACAGGTACCTGTGCTTACAATAAGTGTTCAAGACTCAGACTAGCATATATACAGTTCTCCATCATGCTTTGTGTATGTGACAGTACCTGTACTGTCACTGATGGTGCCAGTTAGGGGAGGAGTAGCATCCAGCAGCACAGAGCAAACAGTGTTGAAATGAAGCCTGTCTGTGGCCTCTCATTGGAACACAATCCTCAGGTGGGGTTTGGCTGGAAGCAGGGAGGGGACAGTTGGAGAGGAACTCAGGCACAGGTGCTTATTTGTGGACAGCATACTGTTGAGGCAGCAGCTTTCTGCCACAAGCCTCTCGGATCTGTGTGCACGCCTGTGTGTGTGTGTGTGTGTGTGTGTGTGTGTGTGAGTGAGAGAGAGAGAGAGAAGAGAGAGAGAGAAAGCAAGCAAGAAAGCAAGCAAGCAAGCAAGCAGTTGGCATGACCTGGGATCTGGCCCTTGTCGTCATCTCACAGAGTCGGAGTCTGAACTTTCTGTGAGCGGCTTCCTGTCTGTGGCCAGTCATTCCTGTGAAGAGGACGAGGGGAGAGACACTCCCCTTCTCAGCAGCCTCCGCGATCCCTGCGCTGTCAGGGGACCTACCGGAATGTCAGGGGAGGGTAACCATGGCAACCAACCAGCCCAGTACAATGGAGTCGATAAGCACAGGTGGGACACGCTCCAGTAATGATGTCATGCTTGTTTACTGGCTTAAATGATAGAAATGAGACAGGCAGAAATACAAATACATCCATGATCTCCAGGCAACCTGTTCTTTTTTTTTTGATATGCAAGACATAGGTTAAGGTAATTATGACAGCGGACGGCAGGATTTAATATAAAGCATCTTTATGTTTCTGAGTAATTTAAATACATTTTGCACATGTGGCATGTTGTCTGATGACAAGTTGCAGAATCAATCAGCAAGCAGATAGGTCAGTAAATGGCACAGCTGGTGTAATGAGATACCACCTTTCCACTCCAGCTTGTTTTTGTATCAGGTGTTTTTGCTTGAGCACCTAATCCACAGAGAATAGCCTGGTTTGTTTTTTTCTTTTAGAGCCAACTCTCCAAGCGAACAGTCAACTCAGTGCTCTGTGTGTGCTGCTTTGTTCCGTGAAGATGTGACAGTGTCTTTCATTTCTCTGGATGCCTTTTCTGGCTTGGCCTCTCTTCCTTAATCCAACAAGTGATCCATGAATAATTTAGCATGTGCTGGCTCAAAGTAGGAGTTGGAGAAAAGGGGACTGGCTGACTGTCCCTGTGTGCATATGTGTAGCTTTGTGTGTGAGTGCGCGTGCTGGATATTAGAGATTTATGAGGTTACTGTTTATTTGGAATTACTCAGTCTGTCCCTGGTTGTCTGTACATGGGTACACATATAGATGTTTAACATTTTTCTATTACACTTCTATAATAACATAAATTCTTTTAAAAATCATATTCTAAGCTAAATCAGCAAAATTTACACAAACTGATTTTATCCAGCAGTGATGAAAACGACAGGTCATGTGTCTTTTGACATAAACCAGTAGGTACCATTTACTTTAGAAAATGGTTTTTCAGTCTAATGAAAGATTTCCTCTTGGCTAGAATGTTTTTAAGCAGGCTGCCATGCATTGCTGCTCTGCTTATTCTACAGATGGAGTAAATCCCCCACTCACTAACTCTGTTTATTTAGCTGAAGTAATGGCTTTTCTTTGTGTGGCTGTTTTAGCTGTCTTTTCCAAACAAGCGCACCACCTGCCTCCACCCAGTATACCTGTAAAACAGTCAACACAACATTGTCAGCAAGAATGGAAAATGAGCTTGGTCACAACCCAGGCTGAATTTACATAAGCAGCAAAATCTAAACCTTAGGGGGAGAAGGAAATTGGCTGTGTGTCAAACAGAGACCAGATAAATATTACAACTGACATTAATTTATCTAAACGATATGCAAATATATTATTATATTGAAATTATGTGACAAGTGTTTCATGCCAAATGTAATATGCAAATAAAGAAAAAATAAGGAGAGAATCTTGAAACCAGTCTAAAAAGCAACATGTGCAGTTGTACATCTAGTCATGGGTATTGCATGAGGCTTAACCAGAGCAGCTGAAAGCTCATTAGCTTACAGGTGTCAGGTGTCTCTTTCCAAATGGTAGGCCAAGCTATATTATATAAGAATGCAGTAGGCAAAATAGTGGTTGCAATGTGCATTTGACTCATTGTTTTCAGGAACTAGATTTGTGTTTGGTGTTGCATTAGAAAAGTGTATCATTTTGAATGTGGAGGAGAGTAGATCACATGTTCTGATCAATGTAAATTCCTCACTAATTAAACAATCTGATGATGGTGTAAGCATTTATTGTATTATAGGTACCTGTATATTATAGCAAATGATAGGGTCACTGATTCTGTTTCTTCATCTCTCCATACTGCAGAACATCTCTACCTGCTCCCATGTTTTCCAGGAATGATATCAGCATCTGGAGTATCCTGAAAAAGTGCATTGGCATGGTGAGAACAGACAGACTGGGGAAATAAATGCTGACAAGAGAATTTGTTTCTAAGTAGGTTTGTTGAGTAAGTTCTAAACTTGGGTAATTGTGATAAGTCAGGTTTTGTGCTTTATCTTTACTTTTTACCTGGAGTCCTTAGGGATCCTAGGATTCCTTCCGCTTCATAGCTGGATTTAATTACATGTATTAATGTCTGTTAATGTTTTATTCCCAATTAAATGTGCCTTACACACTCATATGCAATTAATTTGGCAGACTGCAGGTCAGTGTGGACACGGGGTGTGCTTAAACAATGTTGATGAGTGCATTCATGTTTGCTGAATTAAAATAGTTTTGCCTGTCTTCCCTTTTAAACTGTAAAACACTTTATTAAATGTCGTATGTGCATGTCAAGGTTTCTTTCCTAACACCCTAAAATGTGCCCCAGACATCCCAGTCATGTTGAATAATACAGTTGAAAGAATTTTGTTGAATTGTGAAACGACCTTTACCATCAATATTATGAAACATTACAGCCCACGCACACATGCATATGAATCTTCAACCCATGATAAAAAGTGTACTTAGTTTATACATATGTTAGGTTTAACATAGAAGTGCTTCATTTCAGCTCTTCTCTATTCAGTAATATGTCCTGCTTACACGAAAGTCTGTGCGCTGTTTTTCTCCTCTCCTGCTCTTATTTCAGGAGTTGTCAAAGATTGCCATGCCTGTGATATTTAATGAGCCTCTGAGCTTCCTTCAACGGTTAACAGAGTACATGGAGCACACCTACCTCATCCACCAAGCCAATGCCACAACAGACTCTGTTGAAAGGATGAAGGTATCACCAAGCTCAGGCTTACTGTTCAATAAAAACATAAGATTGAATAGTTTGTCTCCAAAGCAGTATGTCATTACTTATTTTGGATGAAATCAGCAGAGTAGCTTTCCAGCATTTCCTAAAGTTTTATTCTATCAAAGTTTCAATCCATAGAATTAGTTGTCTGTAATTTAGTCGTCATAAGTGTCCATTGTTGTGTAGTGTGTTGCAGCATTTGCTGTGTCAGCTGTGGCATCACAATGGGAGAGGACTGGGAAGCCTTTCAACCCACTGCTCGGGGAGACCTATGAGCTCATCAGGTAAGACAGCAGACCATCTTCAATTCACGGATAACAATACATAAAATTGTTTGCATTTAGTTAATATTTACATTTTTAGTGGCCTTTGCTACAGTACAAGTAGAAACAATTTCTTTGTTTTCCATCAGAGATGATTTGGGCTTTAGGTGGGTGTCAGAGCAAGTAAGCCATCACCCTCCAGTCAGTGCCTTTCATGCTGAGGGCCTCAAGGAGGATTTTGTCTTCCATGGTTCCATCTACCCCAAACTCAGGTTTTGGGGAAAGAGCATCGAAGCTGAGCCCAAAGGCATCATCACACTGGAGCTCCCAAAGTGAGCACACACACAGATTCACTTTGTAAGTCTGATTTAATTCATATTGAGGCGGTGTGCACTTAAGTTATTTTCGTCTTTTCCTTTGTGTCTTTGTCTGTGCAGATATAATGAGGCCTACACCTGGACAAACCCCACTTGCTGTGTCCACAACATCATTGTTGGTCAGCTTTGGATTGAGCAGTATGGCAACGTGGAAGTTATCAATCACAAGTAAAAGAAATTCACTTGTCTTTGTGGTGTCCTCTGTATATGTTTGTCTGTAAACATGCTTGTCTAGTGCCTTGGTCTGCTTTAAGATCAAGCTTATTGATCATGGGAGCAGAACAGGGAAAGTTTCTATTGGAATAGAAGAATGTGGGCAGGATAATTATGGCATGGATTTTTAAAAGCCTCAGCTCACAGATGGAGGAATAGTAAAGGAGAATTGGTAAACAGACTGTCATTCTCTGGCAGGACCGGAGAGAGATGCAGCATGACGTTTAAACCATGTGGCCTCTTTGGAAAAGAGCTCCATAAAGTGGAAGGATACATCCTAGATAAAAGGTGTTCTCTTCATTTTCTAAGGATTTTGTTATTTATTAGGTGTCCAGTATTGTCACATTACTTACCACATTGTACTTGACTTTCACATGTAATGTAACAAAAATATATATTTTATTTCATATCAGAGACATCTGAAGCTCAGTTTTATTGACATTTGTTCTTGATGTGTTTACAGTAAAAAGAAGCTTTGTGCAATATATGGAAAATGGACCGAATGCTTGTACACAGTAGACCCTGCTACTTTTGATACCCACAAAAAATCTGACAAAAAAAGCTCGGATGACAAAAAGGGAAGTAAACAGGTATCAGGTTTTACTGCTTTCAGAGTTACAGTACCTATGTTCTGCCTCCATGGGTTTAAGGTAGACTAGCGCTAATACAGCGGGTAAAATAAGTATTGAACATGTCACCATATTTCTCAGTAAATATATTTCTAAAGGTGCTATTAGGTGCTATTTTACCAGATGTTGGTAATAACCCATGCAATCCACATATGCAAGGAAATCAAACCATAGATGTCCATAAATTATGTGTAATAATGTGAAATGACAGGAAAAATGTATTGAATGCGCTTACTGAAATGAAAGATGAAAAGTAGGGTGGACATTTCAGCAAGACAATGATCCCAAACACACAGCCAAGGAAGCTCTCAATTGGTTTCAGAGAAAGAAAATGAAACTGCTAGAATAGCCCAGACAATCACGTGACTTGAATCCAATTGAAAATCTATGGAAAGAACTGAAGATCAGAGTTCATAGAAGAGGCCCATTGAACTTTCAAGACTGGAAGACTGTTTGTGTGGAAGAATGGGCCAAAATTACACCTGAGCAATGCATGTGACTAGTTTCTCCATATAGGAAGCGTCTTGAAGCTGTCATTACCAACAAACTATTATGAAGTGTTAAATAAATTTCAGTAAGCACATTCAATACTTTTTTCCTGTGTCATTTCACATTATTACACATAACCGAATTCATAGACATCTATGGTTTGATTTCTTTGCATGTGTGGATTGCATGGGTCGTTAGCAACATCTGGTGAAAATTTCATGTCAATAACACCTATAGAAATATATTTACTGAGAAAAAATGGGGACGTGTTCAATACTTATTTTACCCGCTGTATATGTGTTTGTCTGTGGCTGCAGAACAGTGTGGATGAGGAACCAGAGGAGATGCCTCCACCCGATGCTGAGACTGTCCAGGTCATTCCAGGCAGTGAACTCATCTGGAAGATAACGCCACGGCCCGACAACTCAGCCAAGGTAAGAGAACTCAGGGATGGCAGGTGTGATCAGAATGTCAATTTTATAAAAGAATAACCTGACACATAATTGCGGACGAGGTAGTTGTGTAATTTAGCTGCCTCACATTTTTGATCCCTCAGTTTTTGTGATAATTTTATTCTCTGTGTGGCAGTTCTATGCATTCTCCACATTCGCTATGCAGCTAAATGAGCTAACGAAAAGCATGGAGGGAGTCATTCCTCCCACAGACAGTCGCCTCAGACCTGACATTTGCGCCATGGAGAACGGAGATATAGGTACAGTATATGACCATGTTTTGAGTCCCCATTACGCTACACCAGCTAAATGCCCTGTTCAGATTTCTGCATTTACGCTTTACAGACTTGGCAAGTGCAGAGAAGAAGAGACTTGAGGAAAAACAGAGGATGGCCCGGAAAAATCGCAACAAAGCAACTGAGGAATGGAAGACAAGGTGAGTCACTGAAAAAATGTGATCCAATGTTTTTGCTCATGTGTTAACTGTGGGCTTTTTTATTAAATGTCTTCTTATTGTCTTGTGTTGTCAACTATGCATTCCACTTTATTGTAATTGAAAAGGAATGCTGCACTTGGCCCAAGGTTTGGTTCAAAGCTTTGCTTTCTTGCTGCTGTTTGCTTTTGTGTGAAGTGCTGCACTACATCACCCCCCTCTGGTCTGCCTATAGAACTGCAATTGTGTGTGTTATTTCAACTCATCAAAATACTGATGCTTTAGTTTGAACAAGGAAGACTTAGCTTTTTTCCAATTGTAGACAATAGCACCTTACCAATGTTATGCTTTTTGTGTTTGTCTTTTTCCTTCTTCTTAGTTTTCTTATATTATTTAATCTGTCTCTGTAATCTATAAATGCTGTCTAGATATTAATCTTCTCATTGTTAAATCTCTAGGTGGTTTCAGCAAGGACCCAACCCACACAACAAAGCCCAGGACTGGCTCTACTTGAAAGGCTACTGGGACAGGAACTACCCTCAGCTGCCTGACATCTATTAACAAGTAGTAACACAAACTCATACCACACACATGGATATCTTCTTTTACCACCTGTGGATTATATGTTGGTATTGTATAAAACAGCAGGGAGGATTAAATTTATGAAAATATGCTTAAAACATGTTTTTTTAAAAGGCAGAAAAACACAGAGGTGCATATTCTTCAGTAGATGTTTGAACAAAAAAAAAGCACAAGAACTTTTTTTTTTTGCTTATTTATTATGGTTCTTGACCACTTAAGTATGGCATAGACATGTATAGGGAAAATTAGAATGTATTTTAGAAATATTTCATCTTAGATGGAGTGCTTGAACAGAAACCTCAGTTTTATTGTTTGTAGTTTGTCTATAATTCCTACTGGTTATGAAAACATTTTATTCATCATTGATACACAGACAAACCAGGCAGCACAGCTACAGTAGAGTCCATAATTGCATCCTGAGGGCATCAATTAGCTGTTAAAGTCTGTACTATAAAGCAGAGCAGTATTAAAATACACTATTTTGGTACATTGGCATTTGTTTCCACTTCCCAGCACAGTGAGTGGGTGATGCAGATAGTTTAACTAAATGCAATTTTCCTGACTGCTTGTTTGTAAAAGCTACTGCAATAGATTATTCTGTCTGTGGCTGTTTCCCTGCAAAGATGATGGCCAAGTAAAATGTTATCATATCCAGCAATAGGGAAGGTCTATAGTACAACAGTAAGATTTTTCAAAAAAATGTTTCAACTATTATTAAGCCCTAAACTATGTACTGTATAAATATGTATAGACACTAATAATGTTGCACATAAGTCTACCTGAGTATGTGGACACAGTAGCACTTTTTTCTAGCTATACTAAGGCAGGGACACCAGCTCTGCACTTAAACATGTTTGTGTGTGTGTGTGTCTTGTGGTAGTTATAATTAGCTATGTGCATTGACCTAATTGAAATCTAACTATAACAATAAATGCATGTGCATCACTGTAACTATGCAAACCTCTCCTCCTTTCCAGTTAAGCACTGAATATTCATTCTGTCATGTTGTGGATAGCTGCTGTTTGTTTTGTTTTTTTTCTTTTATCAAAGGTATCAATAAAACAGAATTTCTATTGTTGCTAAATAAAAGCTCAATGTTACATGAATACCCATTGGTTTGTGACATTTGTTTTGCTTTTATTTGGCAGCTCAGACATACACACAGGATACATGGAGACAGAGGTGGCACCGGTCACTGCCTGGATTTGAACCACTGATATATTCTGTGCTCCTGCATATGGAGCATGCACCATAACCTCTTGCCTATCAAGATATGCACAATATCACTGTGTCCTCAATGTGCCCCACTTCTGTCAACCAAACCCTGTCTTTGCACTCCTTACTTCATGATTTACGTTTTTGCAGATGGTTTCACTTGAAGACCCCTAAGGGATCCTGCTAGATGGGTTGCCCAATGTGTATACTGAGTGCGAATTAAATCTGCATGTGATGTAAATTCCAGGCCATAAATCCTAAACCACCAAACTTTGTTTTATACAAGTATTACTAACATAGAAATCAGCATAGTGGTAGGTACATAGACAAGCAGATCAATTTCATGGTGTTGCTCTATATAAGACAATGCATGAGGTAAGCCATTACTGTGTAATGCAGAATTTATAAACGTGATCTTCAGCTTTGCCTCAATCTTTACATTCCAGTTTTAAAAGCAGCAGAACATTTAGTTTTGAATGAACAGCATATAGTATATTTTCAAGAAGGACACCAAAGGTTATATTTCATCATCTAAACTGTTTTATTTTGTCATATCTAAAAAGTCTTGTACATAAATCTGACAATCAGTGCTTTACTATTAGAATTATTACAAAAGTAAACTTAAGTCATTGTATTTATTAGCATTTTATGTAAATCATTTCAGAATAAAGAAATTCTTGTTGCCCAAGGCAATGGTTTATATATATCATGTCCACCTTGGTGTTCCATTTAAATATGATACCTAATCATACATTATGGATAAACCCATATTCAATTTTACAATATTAATTTTATTGTGTTAAATACAAAGAACTAGATTACAGCAAATAGTAGCACTGTGCACCTAGGCGACTCAAAAATGGCACAACATGACGTTGGCATATTATTAAAACCTGTGCAAAAGATATATACATGGATAAAAACAATTCTGCTTAAAAAGAGACTACTTAAAAAAAAAAAAAAATCACTGTTTATGCCTGTGGATTAGCAAAGCCTTTACAGCACAAATATAGTTACCAACACTGACATGGTAAGAACATCAGCTTCTGAAAGTCATAGGCTGAGCCATTCGTTTTAATTGCTTTGTGCCATTACTATAGATGACCTGACCTTATGAGAATCAGGAAAAACTGACCCTTTGCAGATGTGAAGGCTGAAGCCTCAATTTAATTTATTGTGCGGTACAGTAACAGGTAAGTAAAACACCTCTCGTGAGTGTTCCATAAAATAAAATACTTACTGTATATATTGCACACATTTTATAATGTATTGGCTCAGAATATGAAAATAAATATAAATTAGGACAGACAGGGAAACATAAGTGCCCAGAGCAGTGCTGTGTTTTTTTTTTTTTTGTTTTTGTTTTTTAACCCCCAAAGACATTTTCTTTCAGTTCATTTGGAAATGGAGGTAAAACTTGTCAAGGCTGGGCTGCAGCTCTCACAGAGGCGAGAGCTGAATGAATACGAACATGGAGCCTGTTTTCAAAGTCATAGCCGGCGTAGTCCTCCTGCACAGCCCATGAAAAAATATATATAAAAAATATTTTAAGTTCATTTTATCCATATTCTTGCCCACTAACAAGCTTCGCAGTCAGATAGGTGTTCTCACTGCCCAATCAGGTAGCACCATACTCTTAAAAAAAAAAAAAAAAAAAAAAACAGCAGATAGCTACTGTTCAGCTTCTGCTGGGTCAAGCAGAGCTGCATCTGCTTAGGCGTGCAGAGTTGACTGTTGGAGCCACTGCAGCATAACTGAGGCCTGTGCTGTCACTGGTAGCTGCCAAACCACTAACAAAGTCAACACTGCTGCACATCTCCAAAACAATTCAGGTGGCTGACACTACAGCCCACACACAGCAACAATAGTTTACTCTAGTTGTGTAGACACAGGTTGATGTAGTAGAGTTAGCTCATTTTTATTTAATGCATAAAAAAAGTTGAGACACTTTCTGGTGCTCTACTGAATCCACCGACTTAAATGGTAAACAAGCAGTGGCCTCACTGCTCCTTTACTGGATATGCTATCACCTAATCAGGGAGTGAGTGTATTGATCTGTCCCACAGTGGTGAGACAGACAACTCACCACTCACATGAGAAAAATAAAGCAAATAAAGAAACCTACTGCACCTTGGCTTGAAGCAATAGCATTCGGCCCTTCCCTGCAGTCTGGGGGGAAAAAACAGAATTAAATATTTAGATTATCTGACATCTCCACCTCCATTTCAGATAAGACTCTCTCTTTCAAACACACATATACAAAAAATAAATAAATAAATACTTGCCTCCGGGGAGTTCAGCAGCATACAACCCAGTTCATAGCAGGAGTAGGGCTGCACATAAGAGTTTGTGAGGCGACCAACCTCATCCCTCACAGCCAAATGGAAAAACTGAAAAAACAAATGACATACAGTATTAGTTCAAATCTGTTCTGGCTGTTATCACCACAGAGGTTCACTTTGATGAGCACACGGTTTAACTACAACAACCATATGAGTGCAGCATGTCATCAACTAAGCATGAAAATACCTGAATGGCATCTTTGGTATTATGAAGACATTTGTTTATTGCACCAAGAAGCAGGTTTTTCAGGCCTGCAGATGAAGCATCATCAATCCCCTGCAGCACTAAAGTGAGAAAAATTCCCAATGACACAACAAAGAAAAAAAAAAAAAAAAAAAAAAAAAACCTTCAAACAGAGCTTGAATTCATAACACAAGTGAAACTTACACATACCTTGTATCATTGTCTGCAGCTTAGCAGTTGAGCAGTTTGACAGAGCTTTCCACAGATAAAGTATCTCAATCACAGAGAGGATGCAGAGTTCTCTGGGCAGACTGGGGCTCCTTAGCTTCTCAGCCTGAAAAAAAAAAAAAAATGTGTCCGTACATCCATGATTCTCATTTTACTTTGAAAGATTTTTTTCATTTAAGAACCAGCTGGATACATACTCACCCTCTTCAAGGAGAACAACTCTATCTGATTGTTCTTGCGTTTGAAAAGTTTCTGAACGTCCTTAAAAACTGCGACAGCTCCATCCAGGTCACCCGTGGCTCCCTGGCAAACTACACAACACATTCATTAATACGAATCATGAGCAATAAACAAGTGGGACGGCTAAGCCTAATTCACCTGTACTGGTACTACCTCCAGTTAAATATGCGTAGTAGCACTGGGACCAGCGGGATTCAGACTTCAGTCTCTCAAACGCCCTGTAGGCTTCTTTGTAGCTGAGTTCGATCATGCTGCACCAACCTAAAGAGTTCAACAGTCAGAAATTATGATGCAGACAAGCACTGAGTGAGGTGCTTTGAAATCTGATAGGGGAAAAAGTACCTATTTCATATAAACACACGTGCTGAATCTCCCTCTGGTCAGAGGCCAGATCTAAGGCATCACTGAAGGATGTCAAGGCACTACTGATCTGGCACTAGAAAGGGGAACATTGCAGTGTGAGTTAAAGTTTCAGTGAGACAACATTGAGTTTTCCCAAGTCATAAGAATTCACCACAGGGCAGCAGATAATTAGGTTTATTCTTAGTATGTATTTACCTCAAGGCGTTGGACTCTGCCTTTGAAAAACATGAAGAGGGAGGAGTTTGGGTAGATGGCCTCCCTTTGTTTGAGAATGGATTTGGCTTCTGTGAGACCTGCCAGTGTGTCTGTGCCATCCAGAGCAAAGAAGGGCTGCACTACTGTGTGGTACCACAAGAGGGCCAAGCTGTAGAGGAAGCACAGACTCTGTAATGAGGGGCAAATATACTGTTTTATACAGCAGAAAAGACATTTTGTGCAAGTATTACTAACATAGAAGTCATTATTCCTACAGTACAAACATACTACAGGAATAATGGAATAAAAAATTTGCACCCCACCAACACAAGACAGGACTTCTCACAAAAATACCACAGTTCTTTCCTCCAACAATCATGTTTTGCTGTAATGTTTAGAACTGAACTGATCAGCTCATGCTTCAGTGACAGGCGGAAAACAGAGGCACAAACTTACTCACTCACATACTCACGTAGCTAATGGGGCCTTCATGTCCTTGCTCTCACTGGCATATGTGAGCGCTGACAGGCCCTGAAGGCGGTCACCAGGGAAGCCCAGCAGGTTGACGATCTTCAATAGGTGTGGGGGCACCATTGAGATACATAGGTGGAAGAGGCCGTAGCCAAAACTGACTGAACCCTTAAGCCGATCCAGAGCCTCTGGGCTTATACCGTCAAATCTCTGGGACGGACTTGGCTTGGCTGAAGAGGAGCGGCTGTGGTCAGACAGTTCGGAGGACGACGAAGACAGAGATGGGGATTGGGTCGCTTGTTGTTCTGAGGCCCTTCTTTTGCTGCCTTCTTGCAAATGTGTGATGTCATTGTAACATTTGTTGTACATCTTCCAGGCTTTGCGGAGGATCCAGCCTCCTTTAATGTACGCTGTTAAGAGAACAAATTTGGGGTCTGTACAAAAGCCATCCTTTATAATCCTTTAGTACTGGTAATTAAAATCTATTTTTCATTGGTTAATATCAAAACTCAGACTACAGAGCTGCAAAATTCATTGTTCTCATACTCACACTTGCGTTCTCTATAGTTAACCAACAAATACTAAAGTTTTCTTACCTGCCAGCTCTTGTTTGATGAAAGACAGCACTGCAAGGTAAACCTGGCAATCAGCAATAATGATCTGCCTCTGAAGCCGGTCCACTGCTGCCACCCCTGACCTCTGAGAGTCCGCCTGCCCACACAAACACCTCACACTTACTGTGCTATGACAAGACATGCTGGCAAGTTAAAAAGCAAACCTGGACATTATGATGCAATAAAAAAAAATGCTAATTTTCATACAAACTTTTATTTGTCCTCTACATTTGATTTTTAAGAAGTTGTTGTTGTTACTCACACTCCTCTTAATCTTGTTTTTAATGGTTTCAATGACGCCAGCATTGTCACTCTCACACAGCCTCTCTGTAGCTTTGAGGTCTTCAAACGCCATCTGCATTTTCTCCTCTTCAAACGTCATCATGGCATTCTACAAAAAAGGTCACCAGATAAACAACAATGCTTCATGTATTCAGCTGTAGCCAAAATGCTGGTGATCAGCAAGTCTTAAAAGTGAGCAAAAAGTTTAATCCTGGTTTGAATTTTGGATTAACCCTAAAGTCCAGAATGCAGGAAAATAAAGCAAGAGCCAAAGAAATTGAAGTGAATAATTACTGTGAATGAAATGGGTTGAAACTGGATTATAAAAATATTTCATTGCAAACCCTAACTCATTAGTCAGTCACACTTCTGTTTTTGTGTCTGGCTTTGTGCCCATCAAGAACACGAGGGGCACACCATGGACCACATCATGAAACACTACTGCTTTCTAAAGTGGAATTTCCAATCCCCTTAGTCAGCATTTGCAAAAGTGAAACAGTACCATGTTGAGGATGTTGCTTCTTGACTCACCAGAAAACTCACAAAACTGGCCCCAAAACTCATCAAAGGACTGTAGTTTCTAAAAAAGAAGATAAAGACAAGTGAAATGTCACTGCGAGATGCACACAGATTTAACACAAATGTGTCGCATGCTGCATGAAACTGGACTGATTCACTGCAAAGATATGAAGACGTTGAGGCAAAAGGTGATAATTAGGCGAAATACATCATACATCTATCCCTTCATAGTAGGTGGTGATTTACCTCAACTCCTGCACCCATAATGCAACACGCATTGATAAAGCAGGTAATACCAGCAGTCACATGTTCATTCTCAGTTGCTGCATGTCTTTTTTTTTTTTTTTACCTTCCCTTTTTTGCTGATGCAATCAAAACAGCATGACACTTTGGGCTAGATGCAATTAGTCAGTTAAGTGACCTTTGAGGTTCCAGCGGGGGGGGGGTTAGTGTCGTATTGAGGATGACGCCCTTCTGCAGCATCAACACTCAAGATGAAAGCAAATCATTCTCAGAGATAATCAAACCTTATGATAACATCAAAAACAACACAGAAAGACTGGAGTGCAGACCACATCCTGCACCGAGGAAGCGGACTCTGGTCCGCGAGCAGAGCTTTGGACTGGTGTACCTTTTAAACCAGGTCAACCAAAATAACAGTGATTGACATGAAAAAAAGAAGCAAAAATTAGTTTCATCAGCAAATCACAAATGTATATGTAGTCTTTCTTATCCTGTTCACACCCAAGTAGACTGGTTTGTTTTTTTCTTTTTGGGGGGGTATGGGGAAGGAAGTTTAATCTTTAAATTTTAACATTAAATTAGTCCAAGTCCAACAACTTGGTTTTGCACAACAAGCCACGTCAGGTGCAACCAACTAAACACAAGCAGCCCCATGAAGCCAAATCTAACACAAACTTGTTGAGTTTCAGAGAAAAGGCTGTGAAGTAGCTGACAGAAAGGTTAACCATCTTTGAAGACATTTAACTAATTCCACTCATTTACACTCTGGGTCTGGGTGTGGATATTTGCTCAGGGTATTAAAACAAGTTTAATCCTGTTTGTGACCACATCGCACTCTACACTCTTAACAATGTGGCAACATTACACACATCTGTCAAAACACTTAACAACCTCCTCTGGGATACATTATATTAACAGAAAACAGGCCAAATGACAATGAACCATCGGTGGTTGTGTTTGATGGAAAACACTCACAGACCTGTATGTCTTGAAGAGCTCGTCGCTCTCCTTAAACCCATTGTTGAGGAGCATATTGATCCCTTTCAGAGCCAGCTCTGCGTCGTTGATACGCTCCGTCTTCTCCTCGTCCACGCTCCCCAGGTCTGGTTCCGTCGGGTCCGCCATTCAGACACCCGATACCGGAGGTGAAGAACCGAAAGCGGCCGGCGAGGAGGGAGGTGACGTGCGGTGCGCCTGGTTAGTTTGACGCTACTTACAGACAGAAGAGTCTCAGCCGGTGGCGCAGTTCTGGACAAACGCAGTTAAGTCCATAGTCCATCAGAACCAGGGGGCCAAAGAAGTAACCACCGACTACATGCGTGTTGGAGCTGCTCGCTGTGCCCGCGGTTGTGTTATTGCTGGTCCGTATTGTGCCGCCTGACCGGTGGTTTGTGTGTTCCTGTGCAGACAGGAAGTGTGCTGCATTCACGTGCTGTCGTAATTATCGTCGTCTCTGTCGGATCAGATAGAAGCGTGACCGCAGTAAACCCAACAAAGTGATGACAACAGAGACTTTAAAAGAAGAAAAATGAAATAACCAGTGGTACAGATGTCAATATATTATATGCTCATGTTTGACACTACATATAAAGTGTGCAACAATCCCAAAGCCCCAAAATGTAGAAATTCTGAAGAGGTTGGGTCTACATAAATTGATTAATAGCAAAATTACAAATTATGGCCAGTCAATTATCTCACAAACATCAGTGAAGGTTGAACAATTAACTTCAGCTGTACAGTCCTGGTTGGTTTCTGAGTGCTTGGGAAAATAATATGTCAATAAGTACCTATGAGACACCTAGAAACTTAAGTAATAGCAGTGTTAAATCTCAATTTGTGCGTTTTGTTTAGGCTGATAAATTTCATTTTTTCCCAGGAAGTTAGAATGTTCTGACATTTTATAGACTCATGAGGCGTTAAGGTGTCACACCAAATTCAGTGGTCCATCACACTGAGTTACCTTATAGTATACCACCGAAATTGCTTTTTTCACACTTTATAACACACAATATTTTAATAGCTGGTATCAACTCTATGTTACCTTCATGGACCACAAATTTTTACAGGGTTTGTGACCCGTCATAAGCTGTGGTAGAACTGGATATTGGTTCAACATAATTTTCTATCAGAAAATCAAAAAACGTCCCTGAAGGCAGCATCATAGTGGGCGGGTGAGATCTGCAAGCAGTGTAGGAATTTGGACATAAATTGACATTATGTGTATATTTGAATTATAATCTTCTAATACCAAATTAAACATGAGACCTTTGAAATTAGTTTGAAGTTTGAAATTATATTGATGTAATTTTACAATCAAAAGTATACACACGTTGCTGAGTTCAATTCAACAATGAAGCCTGGATTTCTCAAAAACCGTGTGTTAGTACATGATCACAAGTCAAAAGTCAAAGTTTTCAAATACCTACTTATGTTGTTGAGAAGTATGAATAAAGAACATTACTTAGACAAATGGTTTACAAGTCAGTGATCACAACACAGGAATGCATGTACAAATATGCCCAATTATCATGCATATTTTTTCACATAACACACATTTTGGCAAACAGGTACTATACAGAGCAGATAAGTAAACACCTGCTGGGAAATGTAAATAGATCAAATACATTTTGCATTTGTTGTATCACTTTAGACTTTATAATAATATAGACTAATTGGTCCCTGGATGACTGACCAGAAATGGTGAGACTTGTTCTCATGGCATATTGGCTTTTCAACTCAGAGACATTGCTCCACAAAAATTCAGTACATGCTGTTTTCTGGTGCAACTGATGTTAACAGCAACACAAAAAACTTCATGTATGTGGAAAGGAATGCAAAATGGACACTGAAATCAGAACGACAGTAATACACTATGGGGGGAAAAAAATATGTGATTTCATGGCCTGTGTGAAGATGCCATGTCTATTAAACTAGTTAAAAACCAGAATTTCTACATGCTGACATGTTAGTGTGAATATAAAATAGCTTGGAACCCCCTGATATGCCACGGAAACGAGCACCATGGGTGTAAACATTTAAGTCCAGCAAACAAGCAAAAAAAAAAAAAAAAGATCAGCTAATAATGTTGATCACCATTAAAGCACCATCATAAAAGGCATCATTTGTTTCCTAAAGTGCTTGGTTGCTCAACCTGCAGCCCTGACCAATCACAAGCATATTCAGTAGCATTTGATTAATGGACCAATGCTTTAGGCTGTAAAAACCACTGTTAGAATATGCATTCATGATTTGGTGCTGTAATTTTATTGCGAAATAAATACAGAAATGTTTAACAGAGCAGCAAATATTATGAACTTGTAAGCTGCTGCTTATATCTCTGTTTTATACATTCACATTCACACACATTGAAAGACACACCTCACAATGTACAGAGGAAAAAATAAGGGAACCATGTGGAATTACCTGCATTTATGCATATTTCCTTTTTTCCAACTGCATGTGAATGTTCAAAAGGAATATTTCCCTACATCTGTTAATTAAACAAAGGTCTGATCACATTTTATGACTAATTTGCAGAAAACCAGGTTCCAAAGGGTTCACATGTTTTTCATGCCACTGCACATTCAAACACACAAACACATTCTCTGTCTTGGTAACAGATTGCACATGGTTGGCAGAGGACGTGGTCCCAAGGTTTGTTTAATGATGTTGCAGTGAGGTGCTTTGGCTCAACCTGGACACTCTTTGAGGTTGACTGGACCGAACACACCAGAAAGCCTCTCAAAAGAGATCGAGTCTCCATTAAGCCTCATGTCCTGGATGCATCCCACAAAGGAAGACGCGACAGGCAGCGTATGTTGTGTGGACATTTCTGCAACACACAGGTGCACACGTGATGATTTCATTGTTCCAATTCATTTTTCAGCCAAGCACATTACCTGACATCAACTTGAGGATTTAAATGTTAGTTTGTAGACCTTTCTACAGTGCAAATATATGTATATATGAAAAGAACTGACAACAGCGATTTTTTTCATAATAGACTGTATGTTTGCATTTTGTTGATATGTGCAAAGACACTCAACACAAATTAATTAGATTGATATTAACAGATTAATACTTACCGGGGATGCCACCCACATACAGGGGGTCTTTGGTCAAAGTGGCAGTGGAAGACGGTGGTCCAATCTTATAATTGTCCATTGTGTCAACATGCAGTTGCACAACATTTTTTCTCTTTATTACTAGAAGACACATGGATAGTAACTTAATACAAAAGATGATTTAATCAGTGTCCTTAAAGGTCCTTAAAAGATTGTTCATGGAGTTTCATGAAGTGACTGTGTGTTGTTTACCTGAAATTTTATGAAATGTCCCATCACATAAAGAAGATTTTGGCTTCACTGACACCATGAACTCCCCTTTTCCATTGTTAACCTGTGCCACCACCTGTTAATGGGAGCATGTCAAAATATATTACTTTAAGACAGTACAAGTAAGGAAGACCTGTTTAAAGTCTAGGTTACATTAGGATCTGTTTCTGTCCCCAAAACAGAAAGAGAATGGATCCAAACAGTAGCACAGGGCACTTATTTAATCTGTGAGTGCTGATGTAACAGCAGACAGAGATTCTGTCTGTCAACTCCTTTTGAGTATGCGTGAATGTTATTTTATCATTTTAAATATATCCCTCTTTGTTTTAATCTGTAACTGCCATTTTTTCATTATTTTCTTTTCACAGAGCATTTTGGTCCATTTCGTTGTTTTAAAATGCTCTCCATAAATACATTTGATTAAACTAAGTTTTCAAAAACCTGCCAAAAATTTTATCAATTTTTCTTTTCAAAAAAATAAAAAAAGCTATAGTCAAGTCCCACCTCTCCTCTGAGCATGTAGACACTGAGATAGTGGCCCGTCGTAGATCCATACTGGGTCCTGCTGGAGTCACCAACATGTAGCAGGATTCCAGTCGGACTCCGGGGACGAATATTGAACAGCAGCTCAAAGCTGGATCCCACAATAAAGGAGTCATCTGAAACACAGAAAGCATGTGTGTCGTTCTTGGCACTGCCATAAAATGAACATTCTATATCAATGACTTTGTTTTTTATTGTATCCATGAAGAAACTGAAGTGTTCTTGAAGGAACTTGGGACTCATCATAATGGAAAATCAAAATAGAATCCTTGTTCCTTGATAACTTAACTGCAGTTCATTTCTAGTGTGTGAAGTACTCACTGATAATAACGTGTGTTCCTTTCCCTGAGAAATAAGCCCCTCTTTGTGTCTGTCCCTCGAAGCAGGGGCCAGCACCAAGGTTTGTGGTTGGATTTGACATTGCTTCTCCATTCATTTTAAAATTGCGGACACAGCCAGACACACTTTGCTTTGGAAGAGCTTTCGACTGAAAGTAAAATAAATAGATAAGTATAGAGATTATAATTTGTAAATGAATGTATATGGGTTTGTGTGTGTGTTTTTTTTTTACCTTTAACTGTTTGTGAAGGGATTCAGGGACACTGCCCAGGTACACAGGTGATATGAATTGCTGCATGGATGTCAGTTCCGTGTTTGTCAGCTGACCATCCTGGGCTCTGATCCCATCCACAACTAAACGGAATTTCTTCTTCTCTAAACTGAATATGACCTACAGACATGGTCACCATACAGAATTATGGAGTGAGTATTTTCTTTATTTTTTCTTTTAAGTTGTGATTTGAATGACATGAGCCCACTGACCGAGTGCCACTTTCCATCATTGTACTTCTCCCGGTTAAAGATCTCCTTCTGTTTGCCTACAGACAGTCTGATCCGGCCCTTTGACATGTATAAAGCAAGATGAGAGTGCCCTCCTCTGGTAGCAGCAAAGAACAGCAGACCTTCAGGAGATCGAGTTTTGACATCCAGAGAGAAATGTGGTCTGAGGACAAAAAAAAAATCCCTTTCAGTTTTTGTGTGTGTTGGCTTTGACAGCCATGTGTACTGTGAAATAGTGCATTGAGATAAGACTGATTCCTGACCTGGGCTGCAGGACTTGCAGTGGAAGGCTGTAGCTCAGGCGGCTAACAGGGCCCCACAGGCGATAAGCATTTTGAACCAGGGCAGGCAGTCTACACTCTGACACATTCTCGTTTCTCATTGGCATCACATTATCCTGAAACAAGAGAAACAGAAACACTGACGCACGAGATAAAAAGCTCGGCCTTAAATCTTTGGTAATTCTCCAGGTGGGTTCCACTCTGTCAATAAATGAAGAAGTGATGGTACAATGGAGTGAATGATAGATAACAAATATTGTTAAAAACACAGTGTATTCTGTATTAAACTGGGGCTCCACAAACAAGAAAGTTCTGAAAATGAGATTTTAAGTATTTGTTTTGTTCATGCAGTGATTTAAACCCCAAGTAAATTCACGTTACTATCACAGAACTGTAAGCAAACCAGCAAACATTCATATTTACAGAACTAAAACTAGTCAAACTTTAGATTTTTAGTTTAAAAATTACTTAAATGATTAGCAACATTGTTACGGATACATTTTTATTCTGATTACTATTACAACTTGATTAACAGACCTATGTTAGATAGGTGTCTCCCTAAAAGAATGTGAGTTTTGGTAGGCAGGCAAATAGGCCATCACTATTAACATTGATGGCGACAGGTGGTCCGGTATGGTGGTTCAACTGGACATTAGATCCCTTATTTTGGTTACATTAAGGTTTTTATTATGTTAAGTTTATTTAAGTAGCACAACCCCCAAAATCTTTGACACTAAACCATGTGTTTACTCTCAGCGTAATTAGAATTTGTGCTTGTTTGGTACAAAATGCTTGAAAATAGATGCTTGCACTGTAAAATCTGAGTGATTTAAATTTGGTACAGAATAAATTATGACAGACTTAACTTGTAATAGAGTTGTAGAGCTTATACGACTGTAAACAGTACTGTAAACTCCTCATTTAAAGCTCCTTAAATGGCTCTTGAGGTCTCAAAAATATCAATAATAAGTTAGGGTCAGCTTATAATACAAGATCATATGAAACACTGGATGATACAGTAAGTTATCAATGGGGGGGAAATTCAATAAGGAAACCCCATGAATGACTGAATTTAGGAACAGTTTCATCTGTGTTTGGCTTTCTGTTACTCCTACCCATATTTTGGTCATACTGTCCTTCATGTTTAGCCTGTAGTGTCAAAACAGTTTTGCACTTCTGTGAACTCATGCAGCAGTTGGCATCTCATTAATCAATACATTTTTTGTGTTTTTGAAGATGATGAAAGACAGATTGCAGTTGTGATACGGCCTTCATTCTCATTCAGATGCTCTGAATCAATTACAGAGTTAAATAAATGATGATGGGGATGCAAGAGACACGGTGATGATTTGAAGAAATAGTGTAATCATGCCATTAAGAGCATATAATGAGAGTGACATCTATAAACTGTCAGCACAGCTAGTCTTCCCATATTTCACTGACCCATAATTTAGCTGTGGAATATTGTTTTTCATCTCAGGACATTCTTCCAATCTTCAAAGATCAGCGTGTTGCATCTTTAATGCTGCCCACCCATTCAGGTTTCAAGAGATGTAACACTAGTAACTTAGTTTTGTTTGTCAAATCCTTAAAGTTTATTAGTATAGTTCGATATATATAAATATATACATAGTCTGTGTCATTCTGGCCCACAACAATTTATCTATCCATCCATTAGCTACAGGATTTGTTCGTAAGTGTCACTGGAGGGCTGAATGGTACAATGTGGAAAGGTCAGCAGTTCATCACAGGGCAACAGTTATTCCTTGTGTTTTTTTTTTTTTTTAATTTCCAATTTTATCTGATGCCAAGGTTACATCTACCATGTCAAAACTGGGCATGTCTGTGTATAATGTGTCTGACAGATATGAGTTAGGGGGAACGTGCTTGTGAATGACAATTAGAAAGTGTCTCATTACTGGGTTACATGGAAGAAAGAGAACAGACATGAAATGATTTCAGGATTGTTATTTGTTTTTGAATGTCGGTAATGGATTATTTTAAAAAATAGAATAGACAAGGGTGCAATACATTCTATAATTCTTGTGATTATTGGAACATTCATGCATGTTTTTATTACAGCATCCTGCAAATTAATGAGCTTGTGCAAAAGCTACAAGGGAACTGGTGCAAACTGTCAGTTTTTCATGTCAGTGTTAGATTCTTGTCAGCATCAGCAGGTCTGAGGGCTCCTCTGTCTTCATCTCTGAAAATAAGGCAGCAAAGTACAATGTAAAGAAACACTGTCCAAGTTTCCCAGCAAAAATGTATGAAATTTCCACAAGGGAAAGACTGTATTGGGCACTACTTACTGCTACTGAGGGAAATAAATCACCACCAAGACACTGTGTTCATATGTACACATTATACCTTGAAATAAGATGGACTGCTCCAATAATTTAACATTAACATCTCTTAAAGTTAAAGAACAAGAACCACGTTGATTTGCTTTGGAAAAAAAAACACTTTGCCTGAGAAGTTGTTGCCTTATTTAGAAAAAACAAAACTACTACTAGAATAAATGAGTTACCAACATATATTATAGTATGTGTGAGCATGTGAGAGAATTCCTCACCTTCCTAAAACTCTGATCCAGCATCAGCTGAGCAGGACTGCCTGCAGTACACACATCCAGCAGGATGTCTCCAGAAGTCTTGAAGGAGCTTAAGTCCTCAGCCTTGAACAGATTGGCTGGCCTGTAGGCAAAAAAATTCAATAAATAAAAGTACAGATACAATATAAAGCTGTACCTTACATACAGTAATTTCGGATGTATTTGAAAATTGTTCAGCTATACAATGGAAGGAAGGAAACATTACCGTCTTGTGTACAGGTTGGAAACGCAGCCTTTGAATGTCTCTTTTCCCAGGAATACAAAGCCACCTGTGTTAGGTATGGAAGTGCTGCCGCTCTGCTCCTGGCCCTTATCTTCATCATCAATAACCAGCTCAACCCTGTTTGGAAAAATCATCATAGTAACTCCTGTCAATAAGCTTCAAGCACTACCTACAAGAGGTTTTACCAGTACACTTATTTTTTTTTAATGGTATTGCATCTAGTCTGTTTAATTTCATCTACTGGTAATATTTTTATTGTGAAATCACTGCCTCCTTCATACCTTCCAGCTCTTCTGGTTGCAGTCAAGTAATGCCACTGGCCATCGTGGTACTGTTTGTTAGACTTCCACTTCTTGTCATTGAAACTGAGAGTCACGTAACCATTATCCAATGCAAGATTAATCCCATTGGCCTGGAAAACAGAAACAATAGTGTCCTTCCAGTTCCAGAGGTCCAGGCTGTTTTCTCACACGAATCAGATCTCACAAGTCACAATGATACAATACCAAATTTTAACATAAACGTAAAGACTGACCTCCTGTTTGTCCTGTAAAATGAGACCCTGATTCTCTGTGCTCTTGAATCCGAGAGAGACAGTAACGTCACCCGCCAGGCTAAAGCCTTTGAGCTCAGAAGACAGGGAGCTCCGCAAGCTGAACTCTGCTTTACGAGCAACCTAGACAAGAACATGGACATTTTACATCAGCTCAATAGCCACATGATCCTAACTGTGTTTGAACATGGCATTTTGACAACTGATGACATAAGGTTCTTGACCTACCAGAGCATCTGTTGGACAACCTTTGCTGATGCCCACTTCTTCATCTATAGATTGAAAGTCTTTATTAACCTTCAAATCATTCAAGCATCCTTTGAAGGGCTGTATGGTGATGTTAAATCTGTGAAGACAAACAGAAAATCAACTTATGGTTGCTGCAGGGAGAAACAGATTGACTGCCTAACATAGAATGACTAAAAGAATAAAAATGACCACATACTTTTCCCTCAGGTCCACTGGCGCACCACCAACATAGAATTCTTTGAATTCATCATTGGTGAACCCAGCTTTGGCTGTGGCAACTAATTCATTATCTACACGGACTAAAATTTCTCCATCGTTTTTGATTATGACGAGGATATCTGTGGGCTTGTCAGTCTGAAGAACAAACAGAGGAGCAAGTTGCAGATAAGTTCATTTTTTTATTTATGAATGGCATCTGGTTGAATAATGGTAATTGTCAAGAAATAACCAGAAAGATTGAAGACAACAAAAAAAAAAAAAGCTTATTACCGGGAATGCTTTGTTATTTGTGGCTGGATTTTGAATCAAATTGCTGCGTATGTAAACTATGCTCTTCTCCATTGTCACAATGAAGTATTTTTCCTGTGTTAAAGAGAAAACAGAATAATCAAATTCTCACAAAAAAAGCACAAATACTGAAATGCATACATCAAACACAAAAAATGCAAAAGTTTACCTCACTTCCTATGTATAAGAGCAGACCATGTTTTAGACGAGTCAAAACGCTCATACCGATGAGGAGGAAGGAAGACTTTTTAGTTATGAAAACTTTGCCGTATCCAGTGCCTTCAAAGTAGGAGGACGCCTTTGACGGTACATATCTAGACAGGGAGGAGAATCAAGAAAAGATTTTTAATCAGATTTTAAAATTCAAAAATACTTTGCTCATCTTTCTCAACATTTTCACAGTTTGTACATTTTCTTCAGAACAAATGTATCGATAAAAATTCAATTTTGTCTTTGTTGTCTGAAGGCCCCCCCCTCCCTTTTCTTTGCCCATAAATTCCTTTATACAATCACATATAGTTTTTATATGACCACTACATGGGAATAAAATGATCAGATAACTTTGGCCTAATACTTTATGTCATTATAGAGAAGGCATACAATCATCTTTTAGCATTTAGACACTTATGATGACATACCTCTTGCATGGAGTTTCCAAATTAATTTTCTCTGCCTTGTGGAAATTATAGAGGCTGACAACTTTCTCATTAAAGGAGGAGAACTCAATGCAGCCTATATACCTGGGGTAGTTGAGAGAAGCTGGAGGCTGAGAAGCATAACAAAGAAAGATATTAGAAAACCAAGTTTAAAATAAAACAAATATCATTCATGTCCTTATTTCTTTGCTGCTCACAGTGAAATTGGCAGGGTAGCCTCCAACATAGAAAACAACATCACTGGGGCTGAGGTCCAGGAGGTTCTTGCTATCCCCTCCCTGCTCAGTGCTCCTAATTGGATCTACAGGGTTGGATGAGGTGAAATCTTTGGTCAAGATCATCTCTGCATCTTGGTAAATTCTAAAAAAAAAGAAGGGGTAAAAAAGGTAAATGGAAATGAGTAATCGATACATATAATACAACCCTGAGAATAAGTACATTACAATGAAGTCATCACTTTACCTGTGTAGGTCCACTTTATCAAACTTGGATGACACATCTGCTGACTTGGTGATGTAACCAGTTTTCATCTGGTACTCAACTCCGTTAAGCTTGTACACACCGTACAGCACATTGCTCCTCAGAACCATACCTATGTAGTTCTTAGAGGACTACAAAAAAAAAACAGTTTGTTATTCCTTTGTGTATAACTGTAAAGAAGATCTTTGAATATATTGTATTGAATATTGTACGCATATAGATTTACTTACATCTCTACTGCCGAGGTACATCACAAACATGTTTCCACTGTCTCTGGCCTGTCTGCGTCTGCGTCTTGAATCTCCACCGCCTTGAGGTCTCTGCAGTGACAGAGACAAAGCTGTGTAGGCTTTCAGATCCTCCAGATCCTTTGGTGGACGCAGCTCCACATGTCCTTCCCCTGTAAACTTCATCGGGATCCCAATCTGGACAGAATACATAAAAGAGGGAATTTACATCCAAGAAAAACAGATATTACACGGGGATGTGGACCTGTATATAGAAATGTAAATGCTTTTCCAGAGTGGGAACTTACCCTGTTAGCTGCGTCACGGGCTTGTTTAATAAGCTCTTTGATCTGCTTGATACTCTCAGATATGTTGTTAATGGGTGAGATCTGAGAAGTTAAGTTCTCCACCTCTGAGATCTTATTATTCAAGGATGGAATGGTGTTCAACAAGTCCTTCACTGCGAGTAGAAGGAAAGAGTCAGAAAAAATACGAATGTGTAAAAAAGGCAGTGTCTTAATTTAAACTGTAAACATCTGTTCTATAAAATAATGGTTATTATCTGCCTATAAGTAAGTGGGAATTGTGCTTTAGACATTTTTTTTTTCAAAATCTTACCTGACTTGTCCACACTGTCCAATACGCTGTTGAGGTTGGAGTCCACAGGAGTGATGCTGATCTTGCCAATTTCTTTTCTGATGGCATTCAGTTTGTCCATAGTGCTGCTGGCTGTGTCATTGGCTGAAGCTGCCTTCTTTTTGGCTTCATCAATCATATTACCTATGTCATCTGATTGGGAGAACTCAGTCATTAGTGGATTAGATATATACTCTGGCAACAGACTTGGCAGATTCAGTTTAACATCACTAATAATCATATACTGTAATGCTTCGGCATGTTCTACCTCTTTTAATGTCATTTAATTGCTTCTGTGCATCAAGCAGGTCTTTCTCCAGAGCAGTCTTCTTCTTGTCAGCATTCTGGAGGCGCTTCTTCAGATTATTAATATCGTCTGCAGCGCCTATAAAGGAAAAACAAGAATTAGTGACTGAGTTACAGGGTCATTTTAAAAGAAACAGTTTTAAAGGAGTGTTGAGTACCCTGAAGGTCTTCTTCTGCTGCCTTTGCATTTTGCAGTAGGTCATCACCAGTCGTTTTCAAGTCTTTTGCTCTTTCAGTCAGCTTCTGGTTCTTTACAGTCTAAAGACAGAAAAAAGAATTCAGGTTAAACTGACTTAAATGCTATTTAATTATTATATAATTTAATGAATTTTCTATAATGTCAGAAAGAAATGTGTAAAGTTTTGCAATGTGATTTACATTCAAGGCGTTATCAGCTGCATCTTTGGCCTCATTGGCTGCTGCCTCAGCAGCATTAATGGCATCTGTGATGTTCTTGTAGGCATCGATGGCGTCTTTGGCGTTACGCACATCAGAACGTCCACTTGCGTTCTTCACAGCACTATTAAACAAGATAACAAAAAAAAAAAAGATTAACCCAAGACACATGGTAAATGGATGCATAGAACAACAGACAATATTTTGCTGAAATCTACTCATTAAACCTCAGGTTATGCTGAGGTAGTGCGTCTTTAATGTTTGCACAATAAACCTACTCTTCAAGCTCCTTTGCTAGCTTGTCAAGGTTCTTAGCATGTTCCTCTGCTGCCTCCACAATGTCCTTTTTTGCTGCTGCCTGTGAAATCTCATTCACCTTCTTGGTCAGGTCATTTTTTGCATTGTCCAACTGTGATGCCAGCTGCTCATAATCCTACGGGGGAGAAGCACGAGTGAACGGATGCAAGCAGGAAGTACCTGTGCTCACTTTAGAGCAAAACAAGCAAAATCACTGATCGTTATCTGAGTGAATGGTATGTTAGGACATGACAGTATGCTGGTGTAGGATAAGTGATGAGGCAGCTGATTATGACATAGCTAGTACAGTATAGCCAAAATATTTAACTGTATGATTCTGAGTACAAAGACTACATGAGGAGAAGAATATGTAGGTAATAGTTTGTGAAATGTACCGTTTTACTGTCCGAGAGCATTTTCACCAAATCCTCTGTTTTTTGCAGTTCATTCTCTGCCATAGACATTTGGTCCTCGACAGTCTTTCGCTCCTTTTTCAAATCTTCAATACGTTTCTGTAGACAGCATATGGGTCCATTTCATTAGTGTACAATTGTGTAATAACAATACACTGTAGAGTTATAGCAACCCACATTCTTTTTTTACATACCAAGATAAAACGCACTCTTGTATTAAAAACCACTATGCAGTATATCTCAAATCTGTTATGTGGTGTTTGTAAATAAATACATCAGTCTTATATACACAGGACCCATCATCCTCATTAAATTTCTTTCCTCGCTAACCATTAACCGACAAGCATATGTGTTGCTCGTATATGATAAACTACCTGGCCTGTGAGTTATTACCTGTAGGTCTCCCAGTGCCTGAGTGCTGAGTCCATTCTGGGCATTGGCTGTTTTCACCAAGTTTTCTGCCTCCTTCAGAGCATTGTCCAAGTCCTTCAGCTTGGCCTCGTAATCCCCTAGAAGGCCCCGAATTTTCTCTGCTGCAGCCTCATTCTGATCATACTGCTTACTAACATTAGTCTTGATGTAGTCAAGCACTGGTGAATAGAAGAGAATAGAACAGGTGAATGGAAATGTTAATTATTCTGCGAAGGTGTTTATAACTTTTAGAGATTATATACAATAAAATTATTTGATAAAATAATTCTCAAGGAATTTGCTCACCATAAAAGTTTTGAAAAAATTAATTGAAATTATAGGTGAGAGACTAAGTATCATACGTTTCTTGGCCTCGTCCCTTTCTTTCTCGGCAGCTGTCTTCTGAGGGGTGAAGTTCCTGTTTTCCATCTCCTTCACCATGCGCTGAGCCTCTTCTAACATTTTAGTAAGGCTCTCACTGGGCACCACATCACCACTGGTGTCTGCCTCCTTCAGCTGGTCTAGCAGAGCTAGAAACACAAATCAAATATTACTGAGACTCTGAAAGTCTGCCATTTAATTTCATTAGAAGTTATGATACTATATTTAGAGAGAGAGCAAAAAATACACTATTTAACCAAGCATTAATGCTTAAAACAGGAGAACGTAGGAGGTCAAAAGAAAGTTGAAAGCAATTTATTACAACACCAACAGACAAAACAGAGTTGTTTTTCTTTTACCTTGGATTTTCTTGAGCATGTTCTGAACCTCTGAGTCCAGAACCTTAGCCCTCTTGTGGGTATCATCAACCTCTGCCACTGCCTGCTTAGCATCGATAATCAATTTATCTGCCTAAATAAAAATAAATACAAACAAAACAGATTTACAGACATTGCATGCTGATGTATTAATAAAATTCTAAGCACAGGGCTCCAGTGCTACCTTATAATTGAGGGAAGTGATGTCATCTGCAAGAGTGACTGTGTCTTTGTCCAACTGGCTGACTCTGGACTTTTGGGTGTTGATGGCAGAGTTGAATTTACTGACGAGAATCTGTAAAAAGCACAGCAGCAGAAATGTAAAGTAAAGCTGCATAAAGGCAAATTCAGATCGTAGATTTTTTTTGCAGGTTTACAAAACTCTAAGACTGACAGGGACTGTTTTCAAGAGGTTATGTGGAAATTATTGGCTTGTACATCATAAATCCAATAATGAGGGAAAGAGGGGACGAGGAAACAACCTGTAGCCTTTAGGGCTTATTACCTTGGTGTCTGACACAGCCTTCTCTAGCTTCTTCAACCTGTCCTGAGAGGAGGCACTGGCAGTGGCATTGTCCAGCTGAACCTTGATATTTACCAGCTCATCATCAAGCTTCTCCAGATCATGTAGTAATGTTTGAGCACAACTATCACACTCTGGAATATAAAACGATGGTTTGGCAAATGCATATCATTTATTACACAATGTATAAAATCACAGTCAGACCTCAGTTGTTTTTGTTTATTTACCTTGGCAGTGCTCATCTATATTTGTGTCTCCTGGCTCCAGTGTGTTCTTGCAAACTGAGAAAATGTTCATATAAATATTTAAATGACAGAAATGAACAAAAATGTGTCATAATCAAATAATGAGTAAAGACATTGTTTTTAAAATGAAAGCTCCCAATCTAACCTCCAGTCCGGGGATCACAGTTGTTACCATTGCCATTGCAGTTACAGGGTTGACAGCTTCCTCCTGGTGTAACTGGATCACCATAGTAACCTGGAGCACATCTATGGGAAACATAAATTAACATCACCAAATAAGTGGAAAAATAGAAATAAGCCTATGGTTGTCCAACCTACAGAGTATCTGCACAGTGTTTTAACATTTCTTGGTCTAATACACAGACACTCACCTCTGACATCTGTCACCAGTGTAACCTGCTCTGCATATGCACTGTAATTCTCCATAGACCTCTGTGCAACCTACTGCAAAACTGGAGATTGGGAGGGAGATTATGATTAAATTCTTCAAATACACATTTTCATTTACAGAAAAGCTCTTGAGAGGGGTTTTGGTTTTTTTTACCCACCTGTTTGTGGGCGTGCTGGATGGGCATGGGCACACTCTACATGTCCTCTGAGCCGCGTTTCCATAGTAACCTTCTTTGCAGCGTTCACATCGGTCCCCAGCTGTGTTGTACTTACAGTTCTGAAAATGACATAATGTATTCATTTACCCCCTTGTAACATATATGCTAATAATAAACAGTGCACAAAACAAAATACTTCATTGAAAATTCAAATACTGTGTGTGTACTACAACTGTACCAATTCAGCCAGACATCAAGTCTTTCATGACACTGAAGCAGGAATGCAAACATTTAGGAGGAAAACGAAAATACATTTCCTGCCTATCAGTCACAAGGAGTGTGTTTAGTGCACTCAACAGTGAGAGTGTGTTTAACCGCTTGTGTCCACTTGGTTTTGTGCTGCTAGGGTGTGGAGCACAGGCCCAGTCTTGAGTGTCTTGCATAATGATAACACAAAAGATATTTTGAAATGTGCAGTGAGTGAGAGGGGCCCTGTAGCAGGAAATCAGACAGGCATATCAAATAATACTCGGGATGTAGTAATGAAAAATAGACTGAGGGAGGGGGAAAAGGCAGGATTGAGTGGTAAATGTGTAGCCTTAAAGGAATCCTAAAGATGAGAGGTCTAGACTATAACTAAGCTGTGGCCCACACTTCAGTTTAGCTGGTCTAAAGTAATCACTTATGGATTTAGATGTGTATGAGTGTATATAAAATGTGGTCAGTAAATGAGTGAGCGAGTGAACGACTTTCTTACCAGGCACCTCCCTGTCCTGTCTTCACACACATCAGCCAGGCCGTTACACTCACAGGGCAAACACTGGCCCAGGTAAGGCCCACTGCCATCTCTGTAGAAACCAGGAGAACATTTCTGAAAGAAAATCACAAATATAAGCAATGATTACCCAACCTGAAAACAACTTATAACAACCATTATAATACTAGAGGAGAGAAACAATCACACAGGAGTGTCTGTTTTTGGTTAAGGCAGTGATGTCAATCCCTAAAAAATTAAGACTGTAGCCTGCCTCTGCCTACAAAAGTATTTAGGTCAATAAAACAGGAGGAGCAAGATTAAATGCACAAACTATACACACTGCATCTGTTTCATTTTTCATAAAATACCACAGATTTTGGCACGATTTACAGAGAATGATTAAAAATGACTCTCTGTTTAGTGTGTCATGAAGGGTAAGAGTTTGCAGAGCACACAAGAGTAAACGTGGCCTAAATTGAATGCAAATAATTAACTCTGAAGAGTCAAAGGTGGCCCCTTGCTTTCAGAGATCTATCTTTTCAACAAAAACACACATCACATTTTCAGATTTTTACCTGAATCTGAGAACTGGCACCACCATCAACAATGGGATACTGAATTGTCTGTCCTCTGTCATGCAGCAAGGGATAGCGTAGCCCTTGTGAGTCTTGGTCATATACTGATGGATACTCTATCCGCTGAGTTCCCTGTTCATGAAGCGAGGGGTACTGTATCCTTTGAGTCAATCTGTCATGATGGCTAATGTAGCGAGGTCGCTCTCCTGTCTCGAAGGGCCGGTTGCCAGCACAGCAAAGTCCCATCAAAGTCCAACATATCAGGCTCTGAAGCAGAACCCCTGTCCGCCACTGTCTATCCATAAATGTATCCGGCAGGCCTAAAGTTTAGTCTGCGTGAAATAATGCTCTGTTCTTCCCTGCCTCAGCCTCTTAAACACACATCCTCACACACGCACATGCACGCAAAGAGGACACGCCCCATCTCCTACCTGAGTCAGTCCTGTACATCAGCATGAGTGTCTACGCACAGATTCAAGTGTTTACATGCTCTCTACTCTCTCCATTTCTCTCTTTCATACACACACACACACGCACACACACACACACACACACACACACATGCAAACGCAGACAGAATTGTTTGAGATATATCTAGACAGTCATATGCAGGTGCATGCATGAGCATGCACACAAAGGAAATCCACTGTTAGCATTTCTGAACACAGAAAAAGAGAATCACAATAATGTAAAGCCTGCTGCATTTGCTTAAAGCTGAAAGGCAGAGGTGACATAGTCTCTACTGTAAAATGGAATTAAATAGTTCAACAGTGTTTTAATATTCTGTAATTTCCTGTACGTATGAGTCTGTGAGTGGTTTATAGCAATGTTTGTGTAAGCATATGTGACTGAGAGAAAAGTCAGACATCCTCAGACTACACAGACAGCAAATCACTCCTGAATCACGCTCCTCAATCACACAACAGACACAAGTAGGTGTGTCAGCTGTAGCTACACTGTAGGTGCACTCAGGTGAACGCACTGAGGTCTATGAGTAACACTGTGTTACCAACTGCCACACCTCATGTATCAAGGTGAGGCGCCTTGTCATATGGCCTCTGGGCACATATAATCAGCTTCCTTTAAACACACCCAGTCACACAGGTTGGTAACTATTTCTATGGAAACAAACAAGAAACACTCTATGAATGTTTATTGATATTACTTTTTCTTTCCACTAATAAAAGTGCGGCATTATCTGAAACCTCAAGTTTAATTAATGGTTGCTCAGTTCTTATCTGAAATTTGGTTTTGTGGGCAAAACTGCAATAATCATGTCTATACAAATCAGATACAAGAACTACAAACACACAGAGTCAGCTCAGCATCATTTCCAGGATAAAAAGAAGTGAAGTAAAGGCTTTACTTAGCAACTCTATCATGGTTGTTTCCACTACATTTCTGTGAGCTGTATCTATGCTAGAGATTATAGCTGTATAATCACTAATATTATGTCTGTGTGATTGTGCATCATATCCCAGCCCAGGGCTACACAATTTGGCTGCACAGCTCACCAGCCGGTATTTTCCAGTGAATTCCAACCAAGGCTCCTCAGCAGATGAATTTTTCCTTTAGAAATGGGTGTGGTACTTCTTTCAGGCATGTCAGGGCACCCTCAAAATATGAGGAAGCGGTATGGCTCCTCAATCAAAGCCTTGCTCCACCCTGATTGCAATCACCACTGCTTCTCAGGCCTGATAAAATTAACCTAATCTCCCCATCCTGTCATAGTATTTTCATAACTGTTTCTCTCTTTTCCTTCGGACTTGTCTACTGTACACATACCAGCTGGTTTCAAGTCTAGTTATTTAGAGTATGGGATTTTTTTTCAGCATGGAAGTTCTGAAAAAAAGCTCTTTGTCTCCAGCCCAGAACAGATTCACCAACCTGCAGGACCCAACTCATTTGTGGTAATAATTGTTTTTTTTTTCTATATGTGTTTATAGGTGACTATTTGGTCGCATGGACTAGCGACCTGTCCAGGGTGTAGCCCTGCCTTTCACCCAGAAAGAGCTAGGTTAGGCTCCAGCAGATCCCTGTGACCCTAAATAGGAATAAACTGTATGAATGAATGAATATTTGGTCACATTTGTAACTTACATATTAATATGACCTATAAAAGAAATCACTTGTAACTGAACAATCCTAAAGTTATTTACTCATACACCTTGAAGTTGTGTAAAACCTAGTTTTCTTCTGAAAGGCCAGACTGTTCTTACAGTGACTTTAGCAGCCAGACTGTACTAACACAAAGCACATGAATAGGCAACCTTATTAAAAGCTTCTGCCCAAACATTTAATTAACATGCTATATGTATGCATGATGTGCATTGGATAGTAAAGATGAACGTTTGCTGTACAAATGTTTAGGAGTATTCAATACTAACGGCACCAATTCCTCACCTCACAGGAGTCACCGGTGTATTCAGAGGGGCAGGAGCATTGCTCTACTGTGTTTCCTGGACTTCCAGTCCCTGTGATGGTGGCCTCCTCCAGGCCGACTTCCCCTAAACTGAGTCGCTGGCTTTGAGTAAAGTACAAGGCTCGGATCCTAAGTCCCACCAGACCAGCCAGCACCATCATCAGTTCCTCTCTGGACACTGGCCTGTTAGTGACAGCATGACGCCAGTTTCCCTGTGGGCATAAATGTATTGTTTTCTCTCTAAATTACTAACATTACGCAATCATATGTTATAATCTAATAATAAATGTGTTGAACTCACTACTGGTTAGTCATCTAGGTGAAATAAAATCACAAGCTTTGGTCAAATTAAAAAAATAACTGTTCTTTACTGTTGGTATAGTTTACAGTACCTCTACAAGCTGGACTCTGCCCTGATACATCCTGTCTGGGATTGGCACTTGTGGAGCCATGTGGATCAGAGTCATGTCCTGACCCTATGGAAAATAATGACATTAAGTGTTTCTGCCACTGAAAAAGAAGTGTAAGAGTGAAAAAAATAGTAGCACTACACACAGTCAGCACAACATCATGTCTTCTGTCGATCAGAGTCATGCCCTCACTGGGAATCCCAAAGGATTTGGACTGGTAGGTGAGGAAGCCACCATAAGATGAAACCTAGGAATAAAGGTGAAATCCCAAATGTCTGTTATACAGAATATAGATAGATAGATACTTTATTCATCAAATTCAGAAATGTAGTGATGTAATGTAATGAAAATATAGCCTCAAGGAAAATTAGAATTTAGTACACAATCTATGTACCCCACCAACTGACTCACCCTGTTTCCCAGGTAGGACGGTGGTGCCACCCAGTGTAGAATCTGAACTGTAGGAGGAAGCTCCTGGATGTCTGCCACCATTGTATTACTAGCTGTGTTCAGGACAGAGGGAACCTCTTGATCAGGGCTTTCCAAACGCCAGGCCCACATCTCAACAAACTAACAACAGGAGGTATAAGTTGGTTAAACCACATAACTTATGCAAAATCTCCATTTAAAAAGTCCTACTCCACATATTATTGACAGTAGTGTTAGCAGATACTAGCATAATATGCCATGGTGATTTTAATGGGATCTAGGTTGTTGTATGAAAGCTTTAGCCGTAGCTTTCAAAAGTTACTACATACATAGCCCTTATTCATTATCTCATGACATGATCAAGTCAAATGTGATCAAGGCTCTTGTCTGTGGTTGTATTTTGCTACACCATTGTACTGCAGGTCATCTTCCTGACTAGAAACTGCATGTTCTGCATTCAAATGATACTGTCCACAACACAACAACAAACACAAACCTTTCCCCTGCGTTTGCTGGAGCTCTGACACTGGTTAGTGACTCCAAAGCAGAAGCAGCTGGTGCAGCCATGAGGGTTGAAGGGGTCAAAGTAGAAGGAGCCTTCCTTACAGGTATCACACCTGATGCCAGCAACGTTCCTCTAAAAACACAGTGATAATCCAGGATGTCAGACCAATGACAAACAAAAATTACGAAGAGGAAGTTTTTAAATCAGCAATTTGATTAAATAAACTGACCTTGCAGAGACACCTTCCTGTGTCAGGGTGGCACACATCAGGTGTGACACCACCTTCATTACAGTTACAAGGCACACAATCAGGGAAGCGATAATAACCTGCAGCACAGCGATCACACTGCCGACCCCCAATCCTAGGCTTGCAGCTAAGTAAAAACACACAGGCACATTAGCTTTAGTAAAATTTTGGATGCAGTTTATAGCCAGATGGGGTTTAAACATTTATAGAGTCAGATATTAGCAAAATGAAAGAATAAAACTACAGTCACACATTAAATAATCATTAAATTGAAACTGATCTTTTGATGAAAAGGAAAAATACAGTGCAATCATATTCTGCTATTCTCATTGTTTTTTTTATCAACAGAGACACCAGCTAAGTGATGCAGCTGATTTTGAGACTGAAAATCTGAAAAAAAAAAAACAAAAAAAAAACAATCCATGTAAACACGAATGGAATTTGCAGTAATTAAGTGGTTTGGTGCCATGTTTCACTTTCATTGTTAAAAGCTGCAGGCCTCACATTCCGGCCTCTTTCATCACTCAAACATTAGTGCATGAAAGTGAAATTGTACTGGCAGCTGTTTAGTAAAACAGAACTTTAAAGATAAATATACAATAATACAAGAAAGTATAATAATATATATATATATATATATATTATATAACTGTAATCAGATTGTATATATATATATATATATATATATATATATATATATATATATATATATATATATATGAATAAGGAATACACACTTGAGTAGTTTTTAATCATAGAGCAACAGTTCAACTGCATAGTAGAATAAAAAACCAAAAAAATCTGATTGCAGTTACAGTAGATTAGTGACTTCCCAGGGGGTTACTTTTAAAATATTTATAAAATACAAAGGCTGGTCTTTTTATCATTTTGAGATTGCAGTTTAAAAAGAGTTAATTAATTTAATCAATTTAGTTTATGCATCTCACAAATGAAGTCTAACCTCCAGTCTTGGTGATTAAACAGCATTCTATAAGTTTCCATTCACCTGCACTGTCCAGTGATGCGGTCACAGTCAGCTCCTTCATTGACCTTGATGCCAATCGGAGAGCATTCACAGCCTTCACAGCCTAACAAAGGGTGGTAGCTGAAAGTCTGATGCTGACACACATCACAGGCTGGTTTGACTGTCTGTGGAGGGCAGATACAGCGTCCGGTCACCTCATCACATAGTCGGTGGCCACACTCACACGCTGCAGAAGGAGAGAAGGAATTTTTTTTTTTTATTTTAAGTATTAAAAGTTCATACTGACTAGAGACTGAGAGTGATTTTATTTTTGTGTATACCTTGCATACATATTCATGAAGCATTTCCAGTGTGTCAAAACAAGTCAAAGCAAATAGTTACTTACGCCTGCAGTAGGGGAAGCCATAGTATCCTGTGGCACACTTCGTGCACCGCCGACCAATGATGTGCTGCCTGCAGGGACACTGTCCTCCAACTGGATCACAGGTGGTTTCTGTAGAGCCAGACTTGTCACAGTTGCAAGGCAGAGCTCCACTGTTATAGGCTGCTACAAGAGAGCGGGCAGAGTCTCTGCAGAACTGTGAAGATGTTCTTGGGCTGAAGAGACAGAAAAATAACAAAGGTTCTTTCCAATACAGATGTTGCTTCATACACAATCATCACTGCTAGAGGGCACCATTTACAAAAACTTCCACAGTACTGCTTAGAATTGTGAAACTGCTGCACTGATGTAGATACAGTATATTAATGGCATGTAAAACAAAGCAAATCAGACCTTTAAAGTACCATTTAAAATAGATTTGAGTACAGTTTGTTTAACCAACATGGTGAATACCTACTCAATATAGAACCCTTCTCCTCTGCACTGCTGTATGAAATCTGAAGATTTATCCACAGGCATCTCTTTTAGGAGATCTGGAGAATAGCCATTATCAGGAACCAACAAGATATAGTCCTAAACAAAAGACAGAAACCCACAAATTATAAAAAAAACACAAATCTCACCAAAAACCTCTAGTTTGTTTTGTGCTTGAAAGCTACTTTAGCTGTATGAGTGACAAACAGACAATTGGCTCATTTTAAATGTTTTAATCACATTTTTCTGTGAAAAGTAAACCAAGTGATCCAAAAGCAGCAAAGCCAAATTTGCCCCAGTGTTACAGAAGCTGCAAGCTTGGCTTTTATAAAGCTGTTTGAGGCTGCCAGATAGAGTACAGCCCCTTCATTGTTTTTGTTGGGGATATGGAATAACTCTGAAGAGAGAGCACCTCAGCATGCCAAGTCCCCAACCTGAACAAGTCTGCTACGAAACACAGGTTCCTTAAACAGTCAGATTTTACACAACGGTATGTCTCTCATAAAGTTCTTTGATGGTTTTCTTACATCTTTCTCTAATGCAACCCTTTAAATATTAGTGGGTTAACATAATCTAAACTGTGTTTCACATAGCTGAGAAACCACTGACCAAAACAAGAGTCTTCCGAGGTGGCACAATCACAGAGATGGTTGGCAGCCGCCAAGAATTCTGGTCAAAGTCGAGGGTGATGCGCCCATCTGCGATCACAACTTCCCTGCAGCCTGAGACTGCAGGGCAGAATGATGCATTTATTAAACCTGCAAGAGAAGAGCAGAATTCCAATTGATTAAAGAAGGAAACATTAGCATGCACAATAATCTGCCTCTCCATTAAAGCCACATAGGGAAGTGTGTCTAAGTCCTTTGATCATCTTTGTCATGAGCCAAGGACTTAATCTGTTTTAAGGAGGAATCACCCCCTCATTGAGAAGCCTTTCCCAGTCACTACCAGAGTAAACATGCCTACAGCCAAAAGGAGATAATGAACTCTATAATTCAGTTTAATCCAGCAGGACATATCCTAGAACTTCCTTGAACTCACCCCTCCAGTCATGCCCTGCATCCACTCTGACCTCCACAGGGAAAGAGGTATGTTCAGGCTGGTGATAATGGACTATAATCACATACCTGCCTGGAAGCGGCACCCTGGGAGTAAAACTGATCTGTGTCTGGAAAAAAGGAGTGGAAAGGTAAATGTCAACCAAACAGGCCAAAACTCAAAATTAGTGTCAGTGTAGAAGTTTCTCGTTGAACGTCTCCAAACTTCCAGAAGCAGGGTCAGGTTCAGAAAGCTCAAATTATTCAGCAAGTACATAAGATTAGGTCGCATTTATTACTCTGATACCTGAGGGAATTTAAGAAGTATCCCATCACTCTGACGTTCATGGACAGGGAACAACCCAGACTGTCGTCTCTGTCTCCAATCTTCATTCCCTACTTGTTGGGGAACAACAGCTGGTGTGGGCGAAAGCTGGCCATCACGGGCCGCATACAAAATCCAGGCTGAAGCTGGCTTGTCGAACTGCCTAATAACACAGTGCCGACTGGAAACAAGAGCAACAACTTGTTACTTAAAGCCTGTTGGCAGTGTGTGCTAGGACCTGTTGCAGTGGAAAATGTGACACGTTAGGAGAGGGGTCAGTGGCTTGTCAAAGGTTATGACCTATGAAACAACATTCACTAATCTTCCTTTTAACCTCAAGATCCTCAGGCTATCATACTCACTCTCCATGGCATGCAGTAATCTTCACATACACACATATTACAACTTCAACTCTAACTTTGCCTCCTCCTTATATATATATAATATATTAGATATCATTTGGTAAAGAAGAGAAAGTATGAAAAGAATTTTAATAACCCAGATGAGATTTACCTTTGCTTTTCAGGCAAATCTAGCTATTGCTTTATTGCCATAGTTTTTACTCATAGGGCTATAAACACATGAAACATAGTCATTTGGTTTGCAGCTAAAGTCAGTCTGGTGTGAGTGAGAGATAGATAAAAGTTTAGCCTCAGGTACACTAAATGACCCTGCCCACCTGAAAGAATGCATACAGTCACACCTGCAAAACAGATGTGTGTCTCTACTCTCCCTAACAACACAATACAAAGGTCTGATCCTGTGACATCATCTCCTGAATTGTAGCTTCTTCTGATGGGTGTTGAAAATATTCTGTGCAATGGGATAAAAGCGTGCAATGGGATTTATTCAAGGTACAGTAACTTACCTGTCTTCAGTGAAGCGGCCATGAGTGGAGACACAGAGCACCTTGGGGTTTACATATTCCGTTGTGAATTCCTCTGTAGGTACAGCGTACACTTTGTACTACGAAGAGAAACAGGTTTGTTGAAATCCTGTCCGATCTACTCTAAAGGATAAACTTTGATAAATCGTTTGTGGACACATTTCTCTCACCAGCAGGAAAGACGTTGTGGAAGTTTGCAGGAGAAGCTCTGTCCTGTGAGTAAGCTGTAAAACTGCCACCTGATTACTGCTGTCCACTGCCACACTCCGGCACAAAAAGCTGAAGGAATAAAAGCACACACAGCAATATATAAAGTAGATATTCTATATCTCTCTAAGCTTTTACATATTGTAAGGACAAAAAGCGTCAAATACAAACAGTGTATTAGAAGCTGCAACAACAAATAAATGACTTACCTGAAGGCACAATTGTAAATGTTAGCTCTGGCTGAGATGGGACCACCTGAATGGCCACTGATGACTATGTTTACGTTCTGGACAGTGTCCACCTCGCTGGCATACTCCAGGACAAGGGCATAAGAACCAGGATGAGGCACCCGCAGACTCAGCTGAAGCTGAGACTACAGGACACAAAAATGATCTTTTACAAATGGCATTTAGGGATTTGAAGACTGCACACTGACACATGTGCAGGTCCTGATATATGTACTGATAGAACCCTGCTGAAGGACACCAGTCTATTTTATGGTTTTGTGTTCAATCCATTCATGCTGTAAAGGTGATCTCCACAACACCAAAACCAAACTCTAAATTTAATCTCAAAATTGTAGATGTATAAAAGACATGGCTTCCCACCTGTCTGCCATTGAGCACAGCCATCTCAGGGTGATCTGGGGTGGGACGCCGCACTCGAGCCTGTCTCCTCCTACGCCTGTGGCGGCTGGTGAGTCTTCCCTGTGAGCCCAGTGCAAAGCTGAAACCATCCATGGCCACATGCTTATACAACAGACAGCTGAGACAGACACACAAAGAGGCGTTTCAGAGACAGAAGCAATGTCACCAAGATGAACATAAGACAAACACAATCATCCTGTTTAAGTAAGCAGGAAGGAAAGTCACTACTACATTACTTAGTGTAGTGTTTCACGTTTAGGAACATAGACCTGCTGTAGAATTGTTTTATGGTTATTTTAACCAAATCCAGTAATGTACATGGTTGCTTTATAAGCAGTGAATAATAAATGACCTGACTATAAAAACACATGAGAGAAATAGGCTCAAAAATATTAAACAGATTCTTTAAAGAATTACTTTGTATTCCTGTTTGCAGTTGGTAAGTATGTGCAGGGCTGAGTGATCTTTTCCTGCAACAGAGGAGCCTCATAGTAATCCCGGGGCAGCAGCACTAAATAGTCCTGGGGAGTAACAGTGATAGTGTCAGCCTATTGTGCATTTGCTGTTTTTCTTGAATGAAGGTATGAACAAAGTGAAATACTACATGGGAATAATGTACATGATAATTTCTCCATTGTACTCCTTACTGTACTCACCAAAAGAACCCCCTCTGCCCTGATGTAAATAATCCATTTCCCTGGAGTCAAAGCAAAGGGCTCAGCAAAGCCCTCCCCAGGGACAGTGAGGAAGGCTGGTGAGCGACTCTCTGGGAAGATCACTTCCTTGCTTTGATACGACCCTGCAAAACCACAAGCAAAAAATGGCTGTAATGATTTGAGAGCACAGAAACGAAATAGTCAGGGACATCATGACCTCAACATCATCACGCAGCAGCTTGCATATAAACGTCATGAAGAAAATGGGTTGTTTAATTTATTTCTTAAACGATGGGTTAGGTTTGATGATACCTGCAGTGCCTCTGTTATTGGTAACCTTTATGCTGCCAGCCACACTGGTGCTGCTGGGGTTAATGAACCGCAGAACCACACGGAATAAGTGCTGCTGCTCATCTTTTGGGTCAACATGCACTGTTACTCTGGCTTCACTCTGCAGGGACGAGAATGAAACACAACTGACTGCAAAGACTCAGGTCTGAGTCGACTGTGAAGGTATAATGTTAAGAGAAAGGTTAAAAAAAATCAAGTCTGGCAGGCAGAGAAGTTAAACAGAGCCGGTTAAATAGCAAACAAGCAAGCAAGCAGAAAAGTGGAAAATACAGGCCCTGCACTTACAGTCACAGCAAGACTGAAAGCCACCTTCGTCCACCACCAATATCCTTGCTTTCACTTGTGCTCTCCCCTTAAGTTTGGGGGTGGTGTAGCACAGAACAATATGGAAAGGGCCAGGAAACCCAAGGGTAAGCGATAGGATCACTTCCGGCTGAAGAGAGATAGTGTTAGTTCTAGGAGAGCTGGTGTCTATATTCCCACATCCCTCCATAATAGAGGTTTGTGTGTTTTAAGCAGTGCAGAGATGAAAGCTTTCAGAATAGACTGAAAAAAGATGCAGATAGGGGTAGTAACCCAAAAAACTACATAATTTACCAGCATTATCATGAGTATATCCAATCTATGTTAAAGTAGCATTGTGAATACCTGCGCAGGGGACATAACAGCATAACCTCTCCAGCTGAAATCTGGGAACTCCTGGGGATTATAACCAAAACGCAGTGGTCTGGCATTTGGTGTGGTGCCATCCTCCACCTCAAACTTCAGCTGGTGTAGGGTAGGAAAATAGTAGCTTGGTGCTGGCCTAACAAGGTGCATTTAAATGAAATCAACGTTAGGTGGTAATCATAACAGCATTCATTTAAAACACAAAGAAATTGAAATTTCAGGTATAGTTTTGTTACAGCCCTAAACTGAGTTATAACATCATATCTTACTCAGTGCATTTACGGCCGACTATGTTGTTCCAACACCGACACTGTCCAGATATCTCATCACAAGCTGTCTCAATGGCACCACCTACATCACACTGACAACCTATAAGGTAGAGCAACAGAGATCTTTTTTTTTTTTGACTGATAGCCTTGAAAAACTATTTTCACCTCTATTCCTTGCACCAATCAGGATTCAGCACGGTATGAATCAAAATGTGATGACAGGTGGAATATTTGCTCATTGTCTGATCAAATCTGATCAAACCATACCCACACAGTGCCAGTGAAGCAGACTGGCATACTTTTATAAATGTTAATGAGTGTTAAAGTCTTAATATGACATGGGTGTGAGTAAGTATAACTTACCTTGACAACCAAAATATTTTTTTTTCTGCAGTAGGAAGTATCCATCCTTACAAGAGTCACACGAATGCCCACATGCATTAGGCTTACAATAACACTGTCCACCTGTCTAGACAAACAAATAACCAGGAGAAAAGTAAATGTTACAAAATTGTACCTTAGCAATGCAGTCACTGTCTTCATTAATCTAACAAAGTCTGAGTGACAGGGATCTCTTGATCCAGACGAAAATGCATGAAATAGTCACCTGTTCGCACTCTCCAACTCCACTCAGGGTCCCTTTCAAATCACACCGGCACTCTGGTTTGAGAGTGAGAGACAGGGTTACGAACATGTAAAGGCGGATCTACAGTGAATAGGCTCTGATTACAGGATTTTGTCACTTCCATGGGTGAAATACAAAAGCACAAAACCCTCCAATCGTCAGAGATCTGCACATCAAAGGTCCAGAGAAGCTTTACTGCCACTGCTTTCTTTCAACACAGCAAAAACTGCTTCCCCTTAATGTCCGGCCACATTCAACCAGAGGCATTCTTAAGATATTAAATGCACTTTTTTTCTCCTTGTCTTGAGGCAGTGTGGTAGTGATAACATTCTTGCTAGAGAGCAGAACTTGTAACATAAGACAAGTATCTGGACAAAGCCTGAAGCCGCTCCCTGAGTCGCTTGCAACTCCACACTGAAAGCAGTCAGGAATTTTCTTGTATTAACGTGTTATTCCTCTGCTCTCCTCTGTGGGGAAGAAAAGCATATCAAGCCTTGCTGACAGGAGTTTGTTGACATATCCTCTGGGTAAGAGGGGCCAAGACCCATATTAGTGCTTGTCACATTGCTACTGGTGATTTAATACAGTGGTACTAGAAAACACAAAAAAGCTTTGTGGAAACAAAAATTAGACTCGGGCACATTTGGATAAATTTTTTCTTTTTCTTACTCCTTTAACAAAATTAAATCAGTAATAGTTTTTCTGGGATTTTTTCCAGATTTCCACTTACCTATGCAGCCATCGGCGTTGTCTGTAGCCAGATTCCAGTAGAGAGGTTTACATCTGTTGCACAGGGTTCCCTCTACATTTCTTAGGCAGTGGCAGGAGCCCTGAAACAATAGATATAACTTGTAAGGACTGTTGAGACTGGTAGTGTTGAAAGCCAGGTTGTAATGGTTCACAGTCAGATATATTGAAATCTGTCCCATGCTTTGAAATAGTGCGCTACGCTTCATGTTTTTTGAATGATTGGAAACTGGCAGCGTTTTGTTCTTTCTTTTAAACATATAATAAGCTCCAAAATGAAAGGAAGAAAGCTCCAGTTCAAGAAAAGCTAAATTAGCTGAGGATTACTTCATACTCTTGTTTTTCTTCCTCTTCAAAATGGAAGGAAGTCTCTTTTCTTTTTTAGATAGCATTTACATTTCAGGGGAAAATAGCTGCTTGTAAAATCTGCTGGGGGAAGCTCTAGCAGTACTAGTCTAGTCCATGAAAATCCACACCCAAAGGGCCATTGCTGGATTTAAACTGTAACCACTTCTGTTATCAAGGCTAATAAAAACCTGATCAAGGTTGGGCTGTGTTAGAAAAGTACACTGAGAGTGAAATACCGTTTCAGGATCAACGACTTCGGTTCCTGCCCTATTACACTGACTGATGGGGGCTGGAAGAGAAAACAAAACAAGAGATACACACAAGTAATTAGTTACCTCAGTGCACCATTAAATAAGGAACAAAGATAATAACACGTGAAGTTTACATCTTAAAAAACACTGAGCTGAACCCTAACCCTGCCGTATAAAATATTAGTGGTTTTGGCTGATTCTGCCTCAGTATGATGCTTATTGACATTGATACCTGAGCACTGAGGGAACCAGAGGCCAGAGGAACAGCGGTCACACTGCTGGCCCACCACCCCTGGCAGACACAAGCACTGACCCGACAATGGGTTGCAAACGTTGCCATATGAGCCTTCTGGTGAACATCGGCAGACTGGGGACACAAAACAACTTGAATAAGTAGATGTTACATCCAGCAAGCCCATGTACACTATGTTGTTATCATTAGAGTCAACAGAATCTTTTATAAAAAAGGTTTGAATCCCTTTTTAAGTGCCCTGTTGTCTATTCTTAGGCATATGATTCACTAGAAGGAAGAAGTCCATATATATATATATATATCTCATGTTCCAGCTCTCTGTGATATGTTGTGTCATGCAAATTACACTAAATAAATCAATGTGGATGACAATTTAGGGTCATGAGAATGAGAAGAGGCCACAGTAAACCCAGTGAAACCAGCAACAACATCTTTTCCACCAGCACAAAGGTCACATGCAGCCAAATGGTTTATATATCGTAGTCACAATGATGGAAACACACTCACCAGCACAGTCTGGGTATCCATAGTAGCCTGGGGCGCATTCGTTACACTCCTGTCCCCCATAGTTGGGGAGACAAATACACTGTCCACTTGGACTGCACACACTGTCAGCCACACCAGCCCCATCACAAAAGCATGCTGGAGGAAGAAAAAAAGGGAGTGAGTATTCATTATTCTGTACAAAATAATAATCATACCTGTATATATACCTATATAAACTAGATATACAAGCAAGAACCTGTAACATAGAATAAATTACAAAATAATAAAATAAAATTATTTTGTTTGTTCTCAGGAACAAAGCGTTAGACCTATGGGTTTCAGTATCAAAAACAGCCAACGAATGGTCCTGCTTAAGTGGCCTCCTGCAACTACTGCAAGCAGATTCATAGAGACAAGGACACTTTTGTGTAACAATAAAGCACAGGGATGTTAGACAAACGGTTTAAATTCTTTGCACACAAACCCATTGGCATATAACTGTCTTAAATTAATCCTAAATTTAAATCCTGGCCACGGTGCCCTGTGGAAACATATCCACATTTACTTCTCTGGTTTGTTGCCTTTGTTTGTGTCTACATTTGGACAGCTTCTGGCAATATCTTTCAAAATAAAGGTCAGGTTTTAGAATCACTCTGACAAGTAACACTGATGGGGTCTATAAGGGGTGAATGCTCTTTGGTGAGGTAATTGTTTCTTACTGTGGCAGTCTGGGAAGGAGTGGTATCCAGGTTGACAGCGGTCACATCGTTCACCTTCCACATGCTCGCGGCACAAGCAGCGCCCTGAGGTGTCACACACCTCATACACTGTTCCTCTGTAGTCACATATACACTCTGTGTGCAATCACATTAGAAATATTAATAAAGTATTCATTCATTCATTATCTATACCCGCTTTTTCCTAATTGGGGTCACAGGGATCTGCTGGAGCCTATCCCAGCTCTCTTTGGGCGAAAGGCAGGGTCATCCTGGACAGGTCACCAGTCCATCACAGGGCATAATAAAAGTAAAGTAAGTTAAATCCTAAGTAATGGAAATTCAAATGAGTAACCCTGTTGAACCTTGAAGCCTGCTGGTAAATGAAGCCTGCTGGTAAATGAGCCTGAGCTCAGCTATTGTGGCACACTAGTGCAATGTGGCCATCTTGTCAAGCCTCAACTAATAGTGGTATGTGGATGGGCTTGACACTACAAGACAGCCACCAGAGAGACTGCCACAGTTTTCCTTGCCTCTAAGCAGCTCCAAAATCTTAAAATCAGCTTATTATGGGCTGCTGATGAAATTCCTTCTCAGTCAGCTCAGTGGATGAAAGGCAAATTTCTGGAGAGACAAGTTTAGAAAAAGACTACACTGTTTGTCTACATTCTCTGACAAATGATAAGCCAGAAAAAGCCAAGGGCTAAAGGTCTTTGTTTTAATAGAAATACCATATTAGTAATAATAGGTCTCCTTGAAGAAACCCAAAAAAGGGAATTTGGTAGGGGTCATAACTAATAATAGACTGATTAGTTCTCACTGAACCATCCCAACAGACTAATGCTATCATGAGAGGACGGAGACCACTTGAAACTAAATCCCCACGGATCATAATTTAAGGACATCAGACTGTTATGCTCAACAATTGCAAAAGATTTGCCAGTTTTTTTAATCCCTGAACAGAACCATAATATACCGCTTTTGTTTTCAAAACATAGTATCAAACAGTTTTTAGAGAACATGTAAATGACAAGAAGTAATAAAGATAGTTAACATAGTACAGCCATGTAAACACCCTGATAGTGGCACAACAAATCGTGTCTTAAAACTTAATCACACTCACGCTGGCAGCTGGGTGAGCCAAAATAACCGGGAGGGCAGGCAGTGGGCCCTATATAGAGAGAATGAGAAAAAGATGGAGAAGGTCAACAGTAACAACATTAAAATACACTTTAAAAATGCCCCTTAAGTTCAAATGTGGTGTTAGACACTGCAATAATTTGTTTACTGAACTTACACACAATAGGACCCGCAGGAGATTTGGTAGTTGCCGGATATATGGGATATCCTGATTACAGAAGAAAGGCAAGTAAAACCTCAAGTGTCAACTTTATTTAACATAGTCTAAATTGTGAGAATTTTGTGGATTTGTCATGGTAAACAGAGCCCAAATAAATCCATCAACAAAAGGAAAATCAAACTGAAGACTAACAGTTTCAGGCTGTCTGTTTGTGGAACACACATATCTACGGCTGAGCAACAGTACATTCATTGTTCTATTTCATGTTCTCAACATTATATATATTTTGTGTTTAATCTTGCTTTCCCACCCCTGGTATAAAATACATATAAATAAAAACAAGGCAATAAAGAGGGTTAGGCAAAACCTGCAGACTTTGAGCTCTACACAAACAAAAGTATGAACAACGGTAGACCCAGAGCCTATCATTAAAATGTCTGCAACTTTTTTCTGTCTTTGTATACATTAAATATAACCTCATTTTGATTGTCATGAAAATAAAAGTATTACATTTACCGTATTAGTGTGTTTAGTGCATGTATTATTTATATTAAGCTGCGGTAAACCTCTAAATCTTTTGGCATATAGTGAAGGTGAGGTATATTTTACTGAACTAAATAGTGAACAAGATCAAGATTCATACAGTGACACAAAACAGCACAGTCTCCTTAAACCCAGATAGTCCCATAATGACTCTCTACATGTTTAGACTAGTTTGTCAGCACTAAAAGGCTGGAGGTGAGAGAAACAGTTTTAAGACCCAGTTTTAAAAATAACTTAGTAATAAATCTATAGCTCATATAATTCAGAGTCTAGATTTATCAGTACACAATTCATTTCAAGTGTATTTACCATGGGACATAATTCCCTCAGGGGAGAACTGCAAGTCTAATGACTGTGTTTAACGATGAATACACTGTATAAAAAATTGGATAATTAGGGTAAAAAGAAATGTGGATCTTTACAATTATATGAGGCCACCAAATGCCAACATACAGATGCTTCAAATATTCAGATCCCTTCACCTCAGTACACTAGTGTTACTACACTACTTTTACCCATCAACCTATATTAAACATCCCATATTGACAGTAGTGAATGTTTAGATTTTTAGTAAATGTACTGAAAGTGAGAAACTCAAGTTCTGGTTCTTAAAATCAGCTGTTCTACAGGGTTTAAGCCTGGGTTTTTGGCTAGCACAGTAAACAACAGTCCAAAGCTATTCCAGCTTGGCTTTAAGCTTCAGGTTACTGTCGTACTGAAAGGTGAACAGCTGTGTGCACTCTGGAGCATTTCAAGGACCCATCTGTATCATTGATCCTTGCCTCAATTCTGACCTGACACTGGGAAGCATTCCTACAGAATGATGCTGCCACCACCATGCCTCAAGTTATGACATTCTCAGTTTAAAAAACGGGCTATATATTGAGGTGTAAAAATTGCAATTTTTACAATTTAAAATAAAATCTACAACACAATAACACATCTGAACATAATCTGAATATAATGTGCAATAGCAGCTGAAAACAGCTTTATCCAAAATGTCCCCTCAAAACTAAAAGACTAAAACACAAAAAAGGCAAAACAGACATGAAACTAATTCTGGCCATCAAATGTTGGGTTCAGGTTCTCCTTAACCCTGTGTACCTTCACACTCTGAGCTCCCACAGAAGACACCTCATTTTATCAAGTAACATTTTCTCCCTTATCCAACTAAATTCCAAGGTGCAACAGTGAGGCAGAGCAAAACTTACGAATGCACTGAGGGTAGTAATAGTATCCATCAGCACAGTGATCACAGTTATCTCCAGCAAACTGTGGTTTGCAGATACATCTTCCAGATCCCATTTCACAGCCGGATGTAGTCCTTTCATCACATCTGCAGGCTGTTGGGGTCACATGGTTTCACGAAAAGTGAGTAGAAATGTCCAAATATTTACACATATTCACCCACCATATCACTATTGACTAACTTGTACATGCATGCAGAGAAATACTCAGTGTATGGCAAAGGTCATTTACTGTGCATAACATACAATAACAAGTACAGGAAGCTTTCCCCCCTCCATCATCCAAAAATGAGAGATCTTAAAAACAAATAGCGATTACTGACTCTGTTTTTGCCAAAACAAGCACTTTCCTGCTGCTAAACTCTCTTAATTGAATTTGGGGATTCTAAGGTTTACTTTTCAAAGCGCTCAGGGCAACCAGTTTAATTCCAGTACTTTCTAATGTCCAAACATAACTGGCAGCTATTTATACAACAAAGAATAGCTGTATAGCTGGACCATTAAAGTAATGTAAACAAGAGGAGAGCCCAGTTTAGCAATATTACAAGCGGTGGTGCCAGAGGTGATTTTACACAGGTGCCATTTGTCTCTGTCTCCAACAAGACACTGACAATGACGCTCTCTTTGAATTTAACACTGTTTTGGCTTCGCTTGTTAGTCATACATACTGCTGGCCTAATCCTATGTGTTGAACCATAGTTATCCAATTAGAGACAGAAATAAGCCTGCACCTATCAAACCCACATTTCCACAGCATTCCTGCATACTCAGGCAACACTCAGATCTTTTCAACATAAAAAAAAAGTCAAATGATCTACAAGAAATAGGCAAAAATAAAGAAAAAAATTCTAAGAACTGAAAATGGGGACTTCAGTAGATCAAGGGGACAAACACAGAAAAAATGACTCACGTATGCATCCAGTGGGAGACTCAGGTCGTACTCCATAAGGTCTGTAGAAGCCTTCAATACATCTCTCACAATTCACTCCAGCAGTGTTGTGCTAAAGAAAAACAGAAACTGTTTGTGTAAACCATCATCCATCTATACAAAACTAAGTAAGGTGAACACAGGTGCCCAACAGAAAACACCAGTGTAGGATAACAAGTGTCTTTGTTTATAGTATAGACAGTTTGTTTGTATATTCATGTAACCTGCATTTAACACAATACAAAACTTAATGCTCAACACAAATTATTTTTTTTAAATGACGCAACATCTATTTCCTGGAATGGTAAAGGGAAAGTGCGTAAATGGCAACATCCAGTTTGTTTTGGCCTCTAAAACCCATTTGCACAAGTTGGAAAGTAAATTGTGCAGTATGGAATGCACCAGAGAGGAATCCATAAAGATATATGCAGGCAACATTGATTTTCCTCAGTCTTTATTCCCCTACAGCCCTGCAACCACACACATGCATACACAGGAATCAGTTTAGACTTGATGTGTATGTCATACCTGGCAGTTGATGCACACTCCTCCTCCGTCGTACCTGCCGAAGGTGTCTAAACTTGCTCCCCTCTTTTCTACCTCTGGGTCGTAATAACAGTCAAAGGCATGGGAGAAACACTGGCAGGCTAAGGGGGAAAACCCCAAGACAGAAACACAAACACACACACACACACACACACACACACACACACACACACACACAGAATTATTCCATAGGTATGCAACAGCAAATTACCTCTGACTCCCACATTGGTATTTATGAAACTTAAGCTGCTCATTCTCCAAAAAAGACTTGTAAGTCTGGTTGTTAAATATTAAGAGCAACAATAAAAACCAAACTAAACAAGCAGCTTCCTGTATACCACCCCTGTGCCTCATTAATGTTTATGAACAGTTAGGGTACATTTTCACAGCATGAGAGCACTGATTGGATTACAAGCCTTCTTCATCTTTCTGTCTGCTTTTGTGGCTGCTGCAAGGTCGTATTTCATGAAGGGAAAATTTGTCAACAATCCAAAGCAATTAGGTTGCAGCTGATACAGGCTCTGCTGGCTGACTGGATGGCTGGCCGATAAGCTAGCATGAGGGACTATGTAGTAACACCGGCGCAGGCCTGGCTAAACAGCTGACTAAATGGCTAAGCAGACAAATGCAGCTATCCTGGGGCTAACTGTGCACTGTGCTGTTCATCACACATACCTTACGAGGAATGTCCTCTCAACTCTTCACTCAGGCTCTCTACAATACCATATCAGGGCATCGACAAGGGAGCTTCAATATCAGAGGCAAAGAGGACACTTCATTCCACTCTAGTGGGGTGGGTGGTCATAGTTCAAAGGACCAGCAGCACGGGGAATAGAAGGGTGTGTTTTTTTTTTTTTGCACATTGAATAACATATTGCAGACTTACGCTGACACTCATTCGGGTTGTCGATAGTTGCAGCGCGCCATGGCTTCTGGTTAAAGCCTGGGCAGCAGCGATCACATGACTCACCGCAGGTGTTATGTTGGCACTCACACTGGAGTCTATAAAGACAGGAAACAATACACCTGGATTAAGTGATGCTAATGTTCTCATACACAGATTACACTGAGAGCTCAAAATTCTGAATTAATACCATTTGGTGCAGCAGACAGACATATTGTTATGAGAAATGTATTCGCAAACAGCTACCTATTCACATGTCCAGAGACAAAATGTAATATTAGAATTAACCTAGAGTCATGTTTCAGATAATTTGAGGAATATAAATCTTAACATTTACTGTCCTTTTAGCTCTGCTTTGGTAGTCCTCATGAAAATATCTGGCTCTGTAGCTGCCAGCTAGCTAACACTTTGCCTGTTTGCTGCTTAGTGCTGTGCATGGAGCATATCAGAGCAGAGAAAAAAAGGTTTAGTGTTGTTTCCAACTTGGAACCACAGCTGATGAAAACAATGATACGTAATCAAAACAATAAAACTAGGTGCTGTAAAACCAAAACAATGAGCTAAAAGATACTAAAACACAGATAGCAACTTCCAAATGTTGATTATACCAAATAAATAATTCCTAAACTACTATCAAACTTTCATGAATAATGCAGTTGTTCTCTTGCTTACCTGTTCAGAATACAGAGGCAGCTGTTCAAAGCAGCACTTTATCACACATCTCTACCTGCCATTTACTACATCTCAGCCAGCAATCAGACTAACCAAAATAATCTGCTAATCTGCTGCCTTTTACAATGATGATGTCAATGTGCAAACATATGAGGCAATTGCCCTCAGAAACAATGCAGCATAACACAAATGACTACACCTACTCTTGTACTCATCACACTACAGTGCTATGCACAGTGGAGACCATTGTACATTATCTTGACTTCAACTCTGTTAATGAATAAACAAATGAAATGGGAGTTAAGTTACTTCTTGAAGTTATACTTCAAAGTTAACATATGAAATTGAAGTTAATGAGTGGTGAAGAATGCTGTAAATGAAGAATGAAAAAAAGAAAACTTTTTTGCATTTCAGCTCATAAAAATATTATTAATTTTATCAAGAGAGGACCTGTTAAAGAAAATATTTCTTACCTGTTAAGGTTATCTTGGTTATGCCCCCCACACTCCTGGGCATGCCCATGACAGACACAGCGTCCGCCGATGCTGATGTCTTTGATGCTATAGTAATACTGTCATCAAATAACAAAAATATTATCATTGCCAGCACCATTTCAAAATAATAGTGGTGTTATCAGCAACAACAGTAAATTCACCCAGAGCAAATGTCTGGCTTTGCTTGGCACCCAAAGTGAATCACACAAGTACATATTTAAACAGTGACCCATGAGATAAGGCTAGCTTTATGGGGTGGATCGATGCATTAAAAAAAAGATATGAAAGATAACAACCGACAGCTAATATTATCATTTTACTCTCAGCATATCGAATACAAAATTATTATTGACTGGTTTTGACATGAATCCTAGACATACATATCTGGAATTGTCTTGTGTTTTTTAAGAGGTTTACTTTACAGCAGAATTTTAAAATAACAGTGCAGTAAAACTATGTTAGAGGATCTCTCAAGGCACTACTCAAACATAAAAGCTTTTTATTAACATATGTTATCCTGCTTTAGGGAGAGGTGCCATGTTCTGCACCTGCAGTATGTGGGAGCCATCCAAACCAGTCTCTGCAGTCTCTGCCAAAGGAATTACCACAATAACTGGACAGACAGATCTGGCATTTGGCCTCGATGAAGATGAATGTGTGAGCAGGTCAGTGTGTTTGTGTCAGCAAAAAGGAAGCTGGAGGGTAGGTGATGGAGAGAAATAAATTTGGCTTGGCCCAAATGGAAAACAAGACATTGCCAGCATGACACCTTTGTGTTAGGTTGTAGAGTTTGTGCCTCACCCTGCGTGTGACAGTGGGATCTCTCTGTGCCTTGGAGATGAGGTGGCCCAGCAGGGTGTTGGTGCGGAGGAAGCGTAAGCGGATGTTGGTGGCCTTTGTAAAGTCTCGCAGCACCGGTGAGTAGGTAAAGTTTTTGGAACCTGGCCGACCGTTGACCAAGGACACCACAATCTGAACAGCACAAATATGTTTGGAAGATTGTTTTTGGTTTGCCATAAAATTTAACTGATTTTAACAATTTCATGTAATATTTTACCTCTCCATTTTCCAAAGGCACAATCCGCGAGTGCTCTGTGGTGCAGAGCTGGTCATCATCATTTAATATACGAGCATTGGGGTGTTTTCCAAACCTTTCAATGCATTCATGCTTTGAATCTGCCAAACAAAATGCAAAAGCCCTTTAATCTCTAGCCCCATATTCCATTCCTTTTTTACTTTAAAATACTGATAATAATATTATCCTATGGATAACATATGAGTAATAAATACAAAAAAAAATCCATTTTGATTAAGCATGTTTTTAGCCAATTGTTATGTTGCATACATAAACATCTGATATGTAAGAGACAGTTGCCAAAAAAAATCATGAATCATGTTATATGACAATCAAAAATAAACATGGCACAAAGCAAACAAATATCATGCTAAATGGATTCATGTTGATTTTAAATATTAAAATCAGGAAAATAAGCCAAAGATTCTCATGCTTTTTGAACTATTCAACATAAGAAAGTTATAAAAATATCAGAAGTATTAATATTATTATCAGAATATTTCAATCACAATATTGTAAGAAAGGAAACCTTGAAAAGTATTAAAGCTAAATGAATAAAACATGAGAGCTGCTCAGTAGTGGACTTCAGGAAAGGTCCAGAAAGAACGTGGACTTGAAAATGAAAATGACAGCAACGATAAAGTTTGAGACTGTAAATCTGTTGAGTCACCGCTATATCACCTGGTAATCTGTGTGCACAGGTGCCTCCCAGATATTAGACATCATAACTCAGATATGCCAACTCAGCAAAGCATGTCAATTCAGGTATGCAGTTCAGGTACTTTACACACCAAATCTTGTTGTAATGCAGATTACACATCTGTACACTCTTCCTGGAATTAACTCAAAGTTATAATGTTCTTTTGTCCTATTTTTTTTTCCTGACTTGTTTCCCCCAATTGTGAACACATATACTGACACTTCCTGTCTTAAACTGTTTTATGCAGGTTTGCCAGTGTGCACGGATTAAATGTGTGCCAGTAAACAAAATTTAATCCATCTTCACAATGGGCCTTTTTCACTGGAGACATTTTGACTTGTCATAGCAGGAAAGGCACAGGTGTAATTATTAATAATGGTTGAATTCCATTTAGCTGTGCCAGTTCCAAGACTCTGGGCCTGCACACCCTGAACTTTGGAATGAAGTAGCTTAGTGGGACATTAAAGAGGATCTGAGCCATTGTTAAAGTTCTTAGATACACCTGTGCCATGAAAGTGGCCCGTTGTAAATCAAAGTGACAGGTTTTAGTTAATTATGATTTAATCACTACCTTGTCTATGTATTTTGTGATTTTGGCTGGATTTTGTTAATGAATAGTTACTGCAGTTGTGCTTTTACACTGCATTACACAGAGAGCTCTTTAAAGTCGCTTCCTGTTTGTTCCAGACCTACCACTGCTGCATCTGAAGGGAAAGCCTTCATCAACTGGGGATTAGCTAAATCATTACCATGGTTTGCAGTTAACAATAGAGACTAGCAGGCAAACATGTACAATAAAAAAAAATACAGATTTACTCCAAATATACAAACATGCATTCCTGGTTTACCAGATTTGCTTACAAATCGCTGGTACTGGCACTGGTGGTTTATATGTGTAAACAATTATAGCTTCAGTTTTGTGGCCCACAATCTGAGTAACATCTCCAGTGGGTAATTCAATGAAAATGTTTCAACATTTGATTCCTAGCAAAGTAATAAGGCAGTGTGAAGAAAGCCCTGTTTTGATTCTTAAAACACTATAAAAACAAAAGCATTAAAAAATGTAAATGCCGTATGGGAACTTACGTGCAAAATACTGCCAGGGGGTGAATGTCCTCCCGTTGTCCACAGAGCGCTCTAGCACCCACAGGTCAGGACGAGGTGAGTTAGCAAACTTGATGAGGACGTACGCCACATGGAAGAGCTAAACACAAAGAAATGGCTAAACAAAAGGCAGGTCGTGCTCTGAACGGATTTTGGCAAAATACTGTAGTTTCCTGTGCTCTTCTTGTTCTATCGAGTAAAGCCCACTCTTGGCGAGCAGCTCTGACAATAACCTTATTTCCTTTCTTGTGAAAGCCTGGGCACAGCTTCAGCTCTGGTTGTATTGCTGCAAATGAGCTTCACAAAACTAATGGCTTTAATGGGGATTTAGCCATTGCACTAAGTCAAGGTCAAGGCATTCAGTTTTTTTTTAGCCTTGTAGCTTGTCTTCTGCAGTTTCTGTGTGGCCACAAAACAAAGTGCAAAACAATTCACCAACATTTGCCAGCAATAAAATAGTGCAGGTGCAGCCTGGTTAATGAAAAGACATCAGTTAAGCCCACATGATCCAGGTCTGGTCTCTGAGCTCTCTATCTCTACCTTTGATCAGAATATACAAGCCATACAAGAGCAGAAAATGATGCCAGTGATAGTTTCTGCCAACACTGAGCTTTCTGTCAGGCCCATGACGCTCAGTGCAGTACATTTCCTTTGCTGTTCATCAACATCCTCATCAAGCACTAAAAGCGGGTGACTTCAGCTTGATTGAACATTGTACAATGGAAAGGTAATTCGTGAGAGTCAAAGCTCTCTTTGTCATGGTCTGGCATGGACTTGACATGGCTTAGAGTTTAAAACCTGTGACAGCAACTTGTACGTGACGCCTACAGTGTCAACAAAAGGCCTCACCTACACCATGTCACCACACCCCTCTCTTATTTTGTTTATTTCCATGCAATTTCAGGGCTGACATGGATACTTAAAGCAACATTTGACATGTTTTAAAAACAGGCTACTAAATTAACATATTTGTAAAACTTGTAGTACCAGCTCAGTACTAAAGTGTTGAACAGAAACAACTTCCTAAAAAACAGTGTGATATTTAAATAAAAGACATTTCCATAGACTGTCTTCACTTTGAGAAGGACGAAGGCAGGCCTGCACTCGTCTAGCATCTCACAGCTCCTTGATGAAAACCCCAGCAGGCATTTGAAACATTCAGGTTTCTGTCTTTCTTTGCATGAGACAGGGAGCTACACTAACATAACAAAGCAAACTGATGCACAGTAAAGCCTCTGCTCTGGAATCATGGACTTTGTCAAGAAAGCTCCACAGTCACCTTGATGAATTCTTCCCCCTTCTACCCCTGAAAAGAAACGTCCTGAATGCCAAGTAGCTCTTGGTTTGATGGATTGTGAGAGAGTTCAGAGGTCAGCTGGGGAATAATCTGGCCTTGTTTGCTGAAAACTGTCAACAATGTATAATAACAAGCAACAAGATCACAAAATAATTAGGCTGCAAATCCGAAATAGTCTGTGAGTTGATTGTCCTTTAATCAGCACGACCATTGAGAAAAACAATCAGTCTCTAAGTAAATAAAACAGCTTGGAGCACCTTCCTATGACCTCAACTTTGAATGGGCTGTGTCTTAAAATTAATCAGAGAACACTTCCACCTACGTGTAACAGGATGCCTACTATCAATACTCCTCCTAAGGACCAGGAGGAAGTTTCATTCACACAGGCTACGATAAAGCAGGAGGGTGAGATGGGGGCAGGGTAAAACAGGTAGGGGTGGCTAAAAACGTGCTGGCTGGCATGAGGCCCCCTCTCAGATTCCAAACATAGCACCAACATTCCTCTTCCTTCCTAATGCCCCCAAAGCAGAACATGCCATTGCTCATAGACGCTTGTCACTGACAGCAACAAACAACAATGAAAATCTTCTCCGCTACTTGTCATGGATACCGATAACGGGAGGTGATCCAGTTTCTCCAGAATAACAATGTCGTTTATCATCAACTTTTACAGTCATACAGCAAAATTTGTGTTCTCAGGGGATTTGTGGGTTTGGGTGGTGACATATTTGCATTACATTACCTTTGTCAGTGTCTTGTCAAATGTGAAAGATGATTCTGCAACACTGAGGAGGCTGCATGTCATTCAACCTAGGTGTTTTGGGATAGATTGCATAATTGTGTAGAAGCTGTACTTGAGCAACTAGTGAGCTGGTGAATAGAGCTGGATCATAATTTTACTGGTGCAAATACAATAACTTAGAATCTGACCAAAAAAACATCTCACAACAAACCCTACTGGACTAACATAGTGTTGTTTAGTGCAGGCCTAAAGTTCTGTTATTTGTCTACTGTTCTTAACCAGACATAGTAGTCATTGCAGTAGTCACAGTAGTCATTGTAGTACTTTTTTTGAATGTCAAAGAACTGAAAACACTTAACAGTAAAAAAATAACTTTAAAATAGCCATAAAAGAGTAAAACAGACAATTGAATCATTTCTTATTTTGTCTCACTTCTTTGAAAATACGTACATTCTTTGAGCCAAGGGTAGCACAAACCTGGTGCATTCAACTTTTGTTAAAAATACTCATCTAGCCATACATATAGAGATGCTATTTGCTGTGGTTGCTATGTACTGTAATACCTGATGCCAATAACTGAATAAATCTTCCAAAAAACAAACCCAGTCAGAAACAGACAGCATGATCTTGGAAGGCAGAGCCTATCTTGGCGCAGCTTTGCTTAATTCCAGTCCTGTATCTCCAACTGTGTCCTGCCAGTCTAAACACACACTCTTGAAATATGTCCAGCACCTACGTATTGTTTAGAAGGAGCATGAACTAGCGTGATGGCATGCTAAGCACACCAGCAGAGGATTCCAAGTGGAGTAGAAAGACATGAAACAGATTGTCAAGCATGTGGCAAAAACATTTTGAACAACACTTGAGCAGAACCATCCACTGCTCCTTCCCTACAACAGCAACCTCAGGCTTTGAATGAGAGTGTCATGCCTGGAAGTTTAGTAGGTGGCTGATGGTGGGTGTCAAAAAGGTCAGGGCTGGAGCTGTGACAAGAATGGACTGTTTGACACCCGCCATCTTTTACTCAACCTCTTTCTCAATTTTCTGACCTTGACCCCTTACACTAGTGTTACATATACAAGCTATAAAGTATACACAGCTCTTTTAGCCTTCTAATTAACAGGGTAACAGAACCAGTTATGTTCCCTAATGACCTCATGATCAACTACATATTAAGATATCCCCCTCTCAGTAAACTCGTACAACGAGAACGAGAATATATTTTGAATCTATTGAGAGAAATTGTGTTTGCGTGTGTGTAAACAATTCTAAATAATTCACCTGAAAGTTAGTTTCTAGTTTCAGTGTCTGACAACTCAAGTACTTTAAATGACACAGTTAAGTGTGAACTACACTGTTGCCTCCACCCAGAAGGTCTGTCCTCTAACTTTAAACACATTTGAACTTCTTGCAATGTAGCCACAGAGCAGCATTTTACTTACAAAAAATCCCAAGTTACAAAAAAGGTCTGCATGACCCTTTTTCACTTACTTTAGTTGCCATGGTCATCTCTTCAATATAATCTTTGTGTTGGTTAAATGAAGTGTACTAAAAAATTAACTACACTGTGAACAATTACTGTTCCTTTATTTCATAGCTCACAGATTTAATATATAATGTTGCTGCGCTGCTTTAATAGCAGGTACTGTATGCTACCATGTAAAGATGCTAGACACAGTTTATAACTAATATACTAGTATACTATTAGTTAAACATAACTAATTTCATATCTAACATTACCTCATGTTAAACAGGCATGAGATGAAAACTAGCAATGTAACTTCAACATTTTCAGCAAATACAGTCAAGAAGCAGATTTTGAACACTGAACATCCTAATTCCAAATTCAAACAAAGTGTACTGCAGATCCACACAGACTCCATCTACAATAAGATCAGAGTCCTGACAGATAGAAGCCACCTGAGCAAACTCCAGTGAGTCTGATGTGAGAACAGAGGAATGCAGTTCAAAGGAGGAGAGGCATCACCTTCTGTTGGAGTAAATCAACCTGCAGGACAGAGCACACTGCAGCCCAGTGGGGTGGAACAGTTGCTCTCCAATTTGTAACAACGCAATGTACAACTGTTTGTCTGTTTGCAACAGGTGGACAGTGGAAGGGGAGAGGGGTTGTCTGGTGTATTTTTCTCTGTCTCCATGACAGAATTAGTTATATGGTAACAACAGCTGTCCAAAAGTCACAAGAGAACCGTAGCTGTAACAGAAAACATACAGCACAGTATCCAGGTTTGACCAAATGTCTCAGTTGAAGGCTAGAGGAGCAAGAAAAAATGTCTGCACTGACTACAGCATGTTTGCCCAGTTCTGAAATGTCAGTATTTAAATGTTTCAATGGAAGTTATAAATTGAACAATAAATGCATTCAATGACAACTGAAACTGAGATATCGAGATGAGGGTCAGTGCAACACTCTCAAATCTGATAATAATTTAGTACAAATTGAGAAAATTACTGTAATATCACAGTGTTAACTTGATGTAATTGTTTGTTCCAATATCAATAACCGCAATTTAAAGTATGCTGATGGCTGTAGGATACCACTATTCATGAAACAATGGGTCTAGGAAAAATCCTGCTCGCTCTCTACACATCCCCATTGTGTTAGTGCCTGCGTCAGAAAGCCTCTGACCACTGACTAGCATTTCTGAGTATGAACTAATGACAAAGGCCTTGAAAGGTGAAAAGATCCCACATTAACCCCCAGAAGCTTTTCCACTACAGAGCTCCAGATTTAGGAGGAACTGCAGTCCAACTAACAACTATGATGCACTCACGGAGTCAGTTCCTGCTAACTGCACGAGGTGGCTGTTAGTGGAGTAGTAAATATCTGCTGTTTGGCCTGACGCCTAAGGCGGACCATCTAAAGGCAAGCCCTTACACCAGCTCCATCATCAGCTCAGCAACACGGACATGTCTAAGAGCTGATCTTGTTAGCTGCACTACATGAGCAAATCTTTGCAACCATGTAAATGAACATACTAGGACAGATTTTAAATAGCAATTCTATTCTTGGTCTTTTATGGATTCCATATTCAAATCACCTGGCACCTCAGTTTGTATTATAGAGCTACATGTTTACTAACCACTTTATTTCAGAGGGATGCAGTGCAGCCATCATGCATCATTCATGGCTGTATCTGAATGTCTATTCAGTTCGAAGGCTGATGTCAGTGGAAAAAATGGAATGCCAAGCGTGTTTTCTAATTAACTACTTTCTCACTACGAAATTACACCACAACTCCATTTATATCCATTTATCCAATGAAAGGAGAAGACCAGGTCACTTTCAACAAAGCTTAAAAGAACCAAACCTTTGTGAGAGTCTGAGAGAACGAAAGGATGTCACACAATACACACTGGAAGGACTCTAACACAAAAGGGGGCGACGGCTGCAAATAAAACGTTCAAACCGACTTTGGTGGGAGGTGAACCCCTGAGAGAGAAGGGATTAGGCTCCAGGGGAATGCCTTTAAAATTGAGTTCTTGGAAGCTATGTCTCTGGATGATTGCAAAACTGTGAGCAGTCAACGCAACTACACAAACCTGAAACAGATCATTCGTCCTGGCTATTTTATTCAAAGTTCAGGTTCTGGCACTTATTCTCATCCCCTACAAAGTAAAAAAAAAACATTATAGACTGTTGAGCAAAAATAAATAAGTAAATAAACTATGAATGATAGATAATAAAGCTGTTCTGAAAGCTGAGGCATTTAAATCTGCAAAGTTTGATCATCAACAGTAAACAATCTCAAGAGTCTTACTCTTCACTCAAATTTGTTACATTGACTGTACATCAGACACAGCTTTATTTATACCACTAATATCTTATGTCCATTCAGCGCCTGAGATCCACCAATCAGAAGCAGCTCACTCTCATCAGATGGGAGAGAGACAGCAGTAAGCTCTGGTATGTTTGCCTCACATGGTCTACTCAGGGATCAGTCGGGCAGATAAGCACATGTGGTCAAGGGTCCTAAAATACATTCCCCAGAAAAAAGGAGTGACTGGCAGTCTGATACGTGTTGTAAATGTTTACCAGAACAATGGTTTGCCTGCTGTGTACTGTAAATAGTTTAAAGGCAAAAGTTCCTGGAAAGCTTTCTGGTAGAGACATGTGGCATACATTTACAATCGCATGGGCAACAAATGCTTTACTGGTTCTTGACACATAAATGCATGTGGTTAGACAAAGTGGCCATTAGATAGATGTATGCAAGCTAATAGGTATATTAATAAATGCCAAGTAAAATGTAAGCTGGGCTCCCATAAATATAGCAAATTCAGTAACTTTGGGCCAGTTACTCTAGAAATAAACACACAATTATGCCAAGGACTGTCTTTATTTGTCATATAGCAGCCAACTAAAGATCAGTAAGGTTACTTCTTGATATTTCATGCTTCAAAAGCCAAGTCATTAAAACAGAGATCAGCTAGACTGCTCGCACTGGCCTGCCTGAGCCACAGGGCCTACCCCAAAGAGATTTAGAAAGTGATCGTGTCACAGGCAAGGGGATCATCAGTGTCAGTAAGGCTATTTGTACCTGCGGCTCTGGGGACCTGTACATAGTTTTATGATAATCCACCCAAAAACTGCAGAGATATTTTCAGTCTGGTTTATGGATCAACAGACAAACACTGCCATGTCTAGAGCCAGGCCATTTGCATGTAGTTAATCAAATCTGTAATTTGACAAAATGATTTGGTTCACCATCAGCGAGATTAGACTAGCTTCAAACTAAGCAGACCTTGCTTCAAACAATCATCTTTGAAACAGAAAAACCGGAAACAGCCCTGTCAAAAAAAGGCCCCTCTATTTGAACCTCATAACATAACATAAACATCAACTATGCCATTATCTAACAATCTACTGAGAGCTATATAGACAACAGTGGAACAGCCAGGTGTCTGGTCTTGAAAGAAACCACAGAACCCTTTCAGCAAATCTAGCCCACATAATTCATTGAACACATCATTTATCCTGTGCATTTAAAAAAAATCTACAAAGCTATCACATGGAACAGTCCAACAACATGACAGTTCTAGCCCTGTCTTAGACAATGTGAGAGTTTGCGTTTGTAGGGCAGAGGAGAGCAATAAAGCTCTCTGGTGGGCGAATAAATCACCTTTTTCAACTCAGGAAGATGCCTAAAGAAACCACCATTCCATACTCAAATCATAAAATATGAGTTTTTATTGCATTGTGGTGCTTGCTAAATTGTTGTGTTTCTGGAGTGACTAAGAATGCTAAGTTTGATTGTGTAATACACAAGAGGTTCAGAAGCTGCCAACTGATAAAGTTCTCAGTTGTAAATCACAAACTGCACCTGACATGCATGGCTTGTTTTTGCATTTTTCTGTTCCTTACATAAATCCAGGTTTCTTCAGATTTGGACAGAGATTGAGGATTTAATCATACAGCTTACAATGCAATGGCAGCAGGTGAGTCCTGTTTACAGACTCGAAGTTGCATCAGATGCCATTAAAAGAAAACTGTGTGTGACAGGTGTGTGTATGTGGTCAGGGTAGTGTTGTGGTATTGAGGCAGGGCACGGTGTCGTGTGGTTGGTAGTCACAGTAGAGATCTAGCCGTGATCTTTTTAGTGCATCATAATGCAGCTTTCCCCACTCCTAAATAAACTGGGCATTACCACGTATTTAAATCAGACATCCCTTGTAAGCATGGGTTATATTTAGTCGTACTGAATCTTTGCTCAGCTCAGTCTGTCTAAAAACAGATAGAAAAGCCAGCACCCACTGTCTGGCTCCCAGTGTCCATTGGAAGCCAGAGATGTAACACATGTGGAGGGAAGTCCTCTTGTTGTTCTCTTTTTGAAGTCTATTCCAAAAGTAGTCAAAACCCTCCTCACACAAGAGGCATTCACCTGCACTGCTCAAATCTGATTTTACATCCCTCTGATCCTTAATCCTGAGACAGAATTCCACTCTTTCCTCACAGTGGATAATTGAATGTGAGATGCTGTTTTATGGGCCTTGAGCCAAACTCCCGTCAGAGACACAGGCCATTATGAAAGCACATTCACCAGCCAAGGGGCTTTAATCTGATTCCTGGCAAGCACCCAGCTACAGGACATTTCTCACATGATCACTGCTGGTTGAGGTGATGAAGCTCAAACTGAAAACATAATCATCTAACACCTTTAGAAAGTTTGAAAATGAACACTCACGAGTCAAGCATCTTCATAGCATATCCAAAATAAGCAGCAGCAAAACACTGCCCTGAAGAAGATTTATTACCAGTGAAGATGCTCTACCATCTCACACAAATGACACGACATATCTCACAGCAGCAGAGCAATGCAAAAAATATGTTCCTTCTCTTGCAACATCCATGTGCCATGTTTTACTGTCACCACAGAGCAGTCATTATTCAAACAGGTAGCAGCAAGTAAAAAGCTGTTTACAGCACAGTAGGGTATGATAATCTCACCTGCCCAAGATCCAGGGTAACATTCACCTCGTTGTAGCCCAGTCCCCTAGAGAGAGGAGGGCTCTGCCACCACCGCTCAGTTCCATCGATGGCATTGATCACTGGGTGAGCTCTATTAGGGTCAATGGAGTTGCAGTAGTCACAGAACTGACCCTAAAAGAATTCAAATTGTTAGTATTGAGAAACATACATACATACATACATACATACATACATACAAACCCCAGTAACAGCAGCAAGCCACATGTACATCTTATAATTGAGGAATAATTAAACTGCAGCAAAATGGGAATAATATTGCAACCATTACAGCATGTCAAATACAAATCTTAAGTTTAGGAAAAAAAAAAAACTTCTGCATGCCTCAAATTGCAATTTGCAAAGCTCCTGGGGGGATAGGACTATTGTTAAAGGGCATTTCCTTTAGAAAACCTGAGACTCAATTACAATGCTGTTAAACTATTTCTGGCTGGTGTACAACTTGTTAAGGGCGAGCAGAATTGTCCGGGGTCCCCGGGGATCTCTAAAGACTCATTTAGTAGTTTACAAAGACAGAACACTGTATAAAGAACCAGTATTTTTTGTTTTTTTTTTAACTCAAAACAACTCAATCGACAATAGTTATATATTAGTTAGAACTTCCTGCTCATTGTGTGCTCTAGATTACTACATAACCATTACAGGTTATGTGTGATGCTATTCCCCCTTTACGAAAAGCTGCAGTGGGGCAACAAGCTCCCACGTTAGATTCTTACCTGTATATTTTGAGTGAGAAGTCCGATGGTCGGTCCTCCGACAAGCTTACAGTATAGATCATTTCTCGGCGTCCCAGCCTCATCCTGACCGCAGGTCGCCGTGGCAGAGATACTAGACCCCTGAGCGAGGTTGAAATACGGCGGACTGAGACTAAAACTTGTTATGTCATTAACTGCGCCTTGTCCCTCTGCGTCCCTGAAAGGAGCTATGGAAAAAGTAAAAAATACAGCGAGGAGATGGGCTCCTCTCATCCCTCTCGCCATGTTCCCCTTTGGAGATCCCAGTAGATGCTGAGCGCAGCGTGCAGGTCGTGTCATCTATAGATCTCCATGACACGCGCCTGAACTGTGCCACTTTACGCGCCGGGTTTCTCTTCCAGCAGGGCTATACACGGCACCTTATGTCAAACAAAGCTTTAGGTTGATCTTGCGCTGTTGAAGGCGTGCTCTCTCTTTCTGCTGCATGTTTTCAGACTAACAGCGCCAGCTTTCCGTCTTCCTAACCAAACCGTGCTCCTCACTGCAGCTATCAGGTGTCAGGCTGTCGATGGTCTGAGCTCGACGCTAATCCCCTGCCAGGGGCCACAGACCTCCTGTCAGTTTACACAGCGTTTACCAGCAGCGACTGGTGGCCGACGCATTTATTACGCATCATAGCTGATATGTGACCGAGTGTGGTGGGTAATCTGGGACAAAAAAAAGAAAAGAAAATGCCATGGTCAGTTTTCTATTCCAGTCCAATCGTACCAGCAGCACCTATTTTTATCCGCTGTCTTTTCTACAGAAAACCTATTCTACAAATGTAATGTAGCTATATAGCCGTATATGGTGTTTTGGGCTATTATTTTAATTTAAAAACAAACATGTCATTATGAGACAGAGACCAACTTCCTAAGGCTTTTTATCTGGCTGCCTCTTAGGATTAACGCAAAACAATAAAAAACGGAATAATATAAAGAGAAAGTTTGGTTGTTAAATGAACTAGTAACTATGAAAATTGTGCTTATAGAGGCTTCTATGCTGTGTGTACAGTTTAATTTGTAGAAAGTCTTCTACTATATTTTCATAGATTTGATATGAGCCTTCAGTAAAGTGTCCTGTTTCCTCTTAGAGCCCTAATAAAGCAGGGAAGACCCCACAACTTGGTTTGAGGAGCTTTTTTTAATGGTCTTGGAGTGACCTCTAGTGGAGCAGACAGCCATCACACTAGTCGTTAATTACGTGGATCATATAGTTTTTACTAAGTCTCAGATATTAATGTCATTTGGAACAAAATCTTCTGCACTGTTCTAAAACTAAAAGACTATTTTCTGCCTTATTTTATGCGCCTTGGTGATTAGACTACACCTACTAACACCGATGTATTCTCAATGAAAGCAAATACCGAGCTCAAACAACTCTATTTATTTGGATCTCTGAAACAGTTTGCTTTTGTCTGTAACTGGCACAACAGCAATCCAGCACGGTGACGCACGGGCAGGAGGGTTTCCGTGTCCCAGCATCGTTGCCATTCCTCTGACTGGGCATGTGTCAGCGCTGAGGGAGTGATAAGCAAACAGAAAGTTGCTGTGTGTTGACTACAGGACTAGGTGGATGAAACAACTGGCAGAAATCACGGCGTTTGTGTTGTGTTTATTGTCACAGGACACCGCATGGAGCCAACAACTCTACAGGTAGGATGAATAACTTTCCTTAAAAAAGGGAAAAGTTCCTGTTTGTTTCTGAAGTCGAGTGTATCTTATCGAGTGTATACGCAAACTGACGGCTTTCATTGACAGACAGATAATTATAATTCAGTATTTCTAAAGGTGTCATAAGTTTAGTTTAATGAAAACAACTCCAAATGTTTGTTAGTCTATAGCAGAATAAGCGGTTCTTAGTTTGAATACAGAGGTGTCAACTCCTGCTCTGTAAAAACTGACTGAATCCCAACACTGACTCAAAACAGTGATTCACATCAAGTCCACAGATTCAATGGCGGTCCGTGAAATGAGTCACTCAGTGTTTTAAATAGACAGCGTGGCCAATTGTAGTCTTCTCTCTGCAGTGTGAGTGCCCTTGTAATGTTTGCTTCAGTTTCACCAGCAGCATAGAAATTCTATTTTAATCAAAATAGCAGCTATCTTAAAGGTCCTCGAATGGGGTTTTTGGGGGTCTTAAAGCAATTGGACTAACGTTAATAAGTCATTCTGACTAAGAATTATAAGGGTCATCCTGTTAAGGCAAATGCTAAGTTGACAGTTTAATCCTATTTTAATACTATACAATAGTTAAAATATAATGGAAGGGAGATGTAAGACAGTTGGATATGATAAGCACAAACAAACATCAGATTTTCACTGACCAACCTGAACTGACAATGCAGTTTTGGAGTTATAAGTTAAAAGACTAACATAAATATCAATGCTTATAACGCCTATAAATAAATTCTGTATATTGCCTTTGCACCCAGGAACGTCACACTTACTAGTGGCAACATGTTTTAGGCTCCAGCAGATCCCTGTGACCCTTGTTAGGAATAAGCGGGTATAGATGATTGATGGATGGATGGATGGATGGAAGGATGGATGGATGGATGGATGGATGGATGGATGGATGGATGGATGGATGGATATTGCCTTTGTTTTGGCTGAAATAGATTTGTACAGTTTGTTAGACACTGAAGTGATATGAACTTACTCAGTTTGAGGTTCATACACAGACCTTTATAGAAACACAAAGTATTAGTGAATCTGAATGTTAATGAATTGTCTCCTCTTTCAGAAAGCAATTGCTGTAGCACAAAAGGCATCACAGGAGGACCAGGCTGGCAACTATGAGGAGGCCATCCTTTCCTACCAACATGCTGTCAAGTATTTTCTGCACATTTTAAAACGTATGTCCTCATGGTTGGAAACAAAATGCATTTAATGTCACACCGCACCTACAATAAATTTGCCTTTTTATGTATCCCTAATAGTCTGTACATGGGTGTCCATCACTGTAATTTCCAGAAGAATTAGCATCTACAAGTGAAATTGAATAATTAATCATCATTTTTGTTTCTATGTACATACTGATTACAGTAAAATGACAGTAGCAAAATTTAATAACACTATAGGGTGGTTTTAAATGACTGTTCTTCTTCCCATCAGGTGAACCCCAGGGTAAAGATGGGAACCAGAAGATCAGAGATAAATGTAAACAGTACCTGGACAGAGTGGAAGAACTGCAGGAGTACCTAATGAATAAAGAGGTTATTACAAAAATTACATACAGTGGGTACGGAAAGTATTCAGACCCCTTTAAATTTTTCATTCTTTGTGTCATTGCAACCATTTGCCAAAATCCAAAAAGTTCATTTTATTTCTCATTAATGTACACTCAGCACCCCATCTTGACAGAAAAAAACAGAAATGTAGAAATTTTTGCAAATTTATTAAAAAAGAAAAACTGAAATATCACATGGTCATAAGTATTCAGACCCTTTGCAGTGACACTCATATTTAACTCACATGCTGTCCATTTCTTCTGATCCTCCTTGAGATGGTTCTGCTCCTTCATTGGAGTCCAGCTGTGTTTAATTAAACTGATTGGACTTGATTAGGAAAGGCACACACCTGTCTATATAAGACCTTACAGCTCACAGTGCATGTCAGAGCAAATGAGAATCATGAGGTCCAAGGAACCGCCCAAGGAGCTCAGAGACAGAATTGTGGCAAGGTACAGATCTGGCCAAGGTTACAAAAGAATTTCTGTAGCACTCAAGGTTCCTAAGAGCACAGTGGCCTCCATAATCCTCAAATGGAAAAAGTTTGGGACGACCAGAACTCTTCCTAGACCTGGCCGTCCAGCCAAACTGAGCAATCGTGGGAGAAGAGCCTTGGTGAGAGAGGTAAAGAAGAACCCAAAGATCACTGTGGCTGAGCTCCAGAGATGCAGTAGGGAGATGGGAGAAAGTTCCACAAAGTCAACTATCACTGCAGCCCTCCACTAGTCGGGGCTTTATGGCAGAGTGGCCCGACGGAAGCCTCTCCTCAGTGCAAGACACATGAAAGCCTGCATAGAGTTTGCCAAAAACCACATGAAGGACTCCCAGACTATGAGAAATAAGATTCTCTGGTCTGATGAGACCAAGATTGAACTTTTTGGCATTCATTCTAAGCGGTATGTGTGGAGAAAACCAGGCACTGCTCATCACCTGCCCAATACAATCCCTACAGTGAAACATGGTGGTGGGAGCATCATGTTGTGGGGGTGTTTTTCAGCTGCAGGGACAGGATGACTGGTTGCAATTGAAGGAAAGATGAATGCGGCCAAGTACAGAGATATCCTGGAAGAAAACCTCTTCCAGAGTGCTCAGGACCTCAGACTGGGCCGAAGGTTCACCTTTCAACAGGACAATGACCCCAAGCACACAGCTAAAATAACAAAGTAGAGGCTTCGGAACAACTCTGTGACCGTTCTTGACTGGCCCAGCCAGAGCCCTGACCTAAACCCCATTGAGCATCTCTGGAGAGACCTGAAAATGGCTGCCCACCAACGTTCACCATCCAACCTGACAGAACTGGAGAGGATCTGCATGGAAGAATGGCAGAGGATCCCCAAATCCAGGTGTGAAAAACTTGTTGCATCATTCCCGAGAAGACTCATGGCTGTACTAGCTCAAAAGGGTGCTTCTACTCAATACTGAGCACAGGGTCTGAATACTTATGACCATGTGATATTTCAGTTTTTCTTTTTTAATAAATTTGCAAAAATTTCTACATTTCAGTTTTTTTTCCCGTCAAGATGGGGTGCTGAGTGTACATTAATGAGAAATAATGAACTTTTTTGATTTTGGCAAATGGCTGCAATGACACAAAGAATGAAAAATTTAAAGGGGCCTGAATACTTTCCGTACCCACTGTACACTATATTTGTTGTACAAATATGGACAACATTTTCATGAATATATAATCTGAGAAGTGTGGATATGCTGCTTAATGACTGGACTTTTACTTACTGCTACATTTTCACAAGTTTAAATTTAGTTAAGAACCTGAAAATTATTTGTGATAAAAATGTTTCATGTTAGATTGACACTTAATAGTTCACTCATAGTCTGAGAGTGATTGATTCTGCATTGACTAAAGCATGACTGGATTATTGACTACTGGTGACCTGTCCAGGGTGTATCCCTGCCATTCACCCAAAGAGAGCTGGGATATGATCCAGCAGATCCCTGTGAACCTAAATAAGAATAAGCGGGTATAGATAATGGATGGATGGATGGATTACTGAATGGGACTAAGGACACAGCAGCAGGGTCCAGAGATATCAGGGGGGCCTGTGGAGCTTGCCTGTAAAGAAAAGAAAGAAAGAGAACATTAATGATACATAAAAACAGTCACAAAAAAAGACAAAAACATACAAGAGATGTTCTCAGAAATATTACAAATATGCACAAAGAGATGCTAAATAACTGCAAGGAGATGCAAAATGACTACAAAAGATATACAGGCCACTGACAGCCAAAACAACCAGAAAGAGATACAAAGCTTCATTAAAGAGATTCTCTTTTAGTCTTTCTTCTATGTAGGAGGCCTTTTATGTATCTGTATGCAGGGGCCCATTGTGTTATAATCCATCCATGGAATAAAGAGATGAAGAGAATGAGTTAAACAAATATAAAGATGAACATGAACTGTCACTAATAAAAGAATATCAAAATAGATAAAATTAACAAATAAACGAAAAATATATTCGCAAATGATCAGCAATCTTGTAATTAAGTTAACACCGTTTTTATATAAAGGCAATAAACTGTAAAAACGTAGAAATGCAGGTTCTGGACAGTGACGAGGCTACGTCTTGACGTCATCACATTCCGTGCATGCGAGTATCGACTGTACAATACGGAAGTTTGCTGCTCGGTCGTACTAGGGAGTGATCTAAGCAACGAAAACAAGCCTCGTAAAAACCTCGATTATCGAGTTAACAGTGTTGTTTTAAGGTTCAATTGTAAAGCAGACTGGTTAAAAGTTGTTAACTCACGGAGGCGTTAGATTCACTTCGATTATCGGACAAGTGATCGGCCGTTATGGCTACCAACAATAATTTACAGGTAGGTTAAAGACCAATCCCAGATGGCTAAACGCGAAAATAAGTTAACAAAGTTGTTCATATCTAGGACTAAACTCAAAACAGCACCATTGCTATTTGCAGCTAAAACGTGTGGTCTAGTTTTGTCGGGTGGTGTTCGCTAAAAATGCTTCGGACGATGGAAAATAGCGTAAGGTTGTAACATTAGCTGCTAATTAGCACGATTGGCTAACTTGACTACCCTGGACATGAACCCGGTAGCTAAATTTGTTTAACGTGCGGGAAAAAGAAAACACCAAAAGCCGACACAGTGGCCTGTGTGGTCCCGTCTTATATATAGGTTGTCTTTTTTATTGTTACAGTGAATGCTGTCGTTAATTTTGCCGTTAAACACTAACAGTTAGCTTAGCAACTGTTTACTAGCAAGACCCCTATTGAGATTGACGTTGGTAGCAACCTGGTTTTATTCGGCCTGTGAAAAGATAGCCACTTCCAAAATTAAAAACAAAGAAAAACTGTAATTGTTGTATTTGTTTTTTTTAAGTGCATAACGTTACTGTGCCATAGTTGACGTTAGCCATTTATAGCTGCGATAACCAAAAGGAAGTGAAACAAAGTGCCTTCGAGGTTGGATTCAGACAGTCCTACCTCATTGTGTGTAATGTCATCACAGAGCACACGGGGAGCATTCATATATGCCGATATGATGTTAACGTGCTGGTGACATATAACTACACACTACTATTTCTTTCTTCACTTCATAACTTCCTGCCCTTACGTTTGTCATTTTCTTTCGATGTTTGTGTTGATTGGCCGACATGTTGTGGCGTTTTCATAATTCAAGTGCATTGGTACTGACCTTCTCAGGCCTCCATGTTTTTTCTATCAATGGCAGAACCTACAAGTGCAAACATCACAAATGTTGATCTGTGTTTCTGTTATTTTAGAAAGCTATTGATCTTGCCAGCAAAGCAGCTCAAGAGGATAAAGCTCAGAACTATGAGGAGGCCCTGCGTCTCTACCAGGCTGCTGTTCAGTACTTCCTTCATGTGGTGAAATGTAAGCCATAAGACAGCACCTTGTCTAGGGTATACTGTGTCCTTAGTCATGAAATCTTTCTTGATATGGCTGTGGCCCGTTGTGGGCATGATTCAAAACACTTGTTTTTACCTAAATAAAACACACATTATACTGTAGAATTTCATAGCAACAGTGATGGCAAACAGAACAAAGTAATTCCCTAGAATATTTCTTCCCTAAAATATATCTAAATGTTTAAACTGTGTTGTTTAGCATGCACACTAAAATTGCTAGAAAATCTAATTATTTGTGTAACTGTTTTTATTTTTGTTTTCCTGACAGATGAAGCCCAAGGTGACAAAGCTAAACAGAGTATTCGGGCAAAATGTGCTGAATATTTGGACAGAGCTGAGAAGCTGAAGGAGTATCTAAAGAAGAAAGAAAAAGCTCCTCCCGCTAAGCCTGTCAAAGAGTCCCAGTCTGATGACAAAGGGTGTGTTTATGGGTGGGGCAGTGGGGTGTGTCTGCACATGTCATGCCATTCAGATCAAAATGAAATCAGTTTTCTCCTAATATATAGTTAATATGTGTCACTGGACATTTTGACAATAATAGTGTGTTCTGTTGTCCATAATTTTATTTTTGTGTCCAGGAATGAAAGTGATGAAAGTGAAGATCCAGAGAAAAAAAAGTTTCAGAATCAACTCTCAGGTTTGTACTGCTTGTTGGTATAACTGGAGTTTCTGTTAACTCTGTATGTTTTTTGTTTTTTGTTTTTTTTTTTTCAATTTGTCTTTTTTATCTAAATTGAGTTTTTGTAATAGTTTTGTGTTTATGGTGAATGTTTGATACATGCATCATCAATGTATCAACAATCAATCATTGTTTACACTCATTGGTAATGTGGTATTTTGTCCAGGTGCAATTGTTATGGAGAAACCAAACATCAAATGGAATGATGTTGCTGGATTGGAAGGAGCCAAAGAGGCACTGAAAGAAGCTGTTATACTGCCAATCAAATTCCCCCACCTTTTCACAGGTATAAAATTTCATTTATTCCTTTGCTCTTAAATAACAGAGGCACACGGTGTTTGGAATGTATGCGTCAGAAAGCAGTTGGTAATGTTTTGGTTAGACTGCCATAGACTACATTCTGGCTGTAATTGACAGGAAAGAGAACTCCATGGAGGGGGATCTTGCTCTTTGGACCTCCAGGTACAGGAAAGTCCTATTTGGCTAAAGCTGTTGCCACAGAGGCAAACAACTCAACGTTCTTCTCCATCTCCTCATCTGATCTGGTCTCCAAATGGCTGGGAGAGAGTGAAAAGTGAGTCCTTTTTTTTTTTTTTTTGTCAGCAATCCACAGAAGCGTGGTTTAAACATATAAAGTATACTGCAACAAACAACGCACTCGTATTTCACCACCTGAAAACTTTCCCATTCACTTCACAGGTTGGTGAAGAATCTTTTTACCCTTGCAAGGGAGCACAAGCCTTCTATCATCTTCATTGATGAAATCGACTCCCTGTGTGGTTCAAGAAGTGAGAACGAGAGTGAGGCTGCTCGCCGTATTAAGACAGAGTTCCTGGTTCAGATGCAGGGTAAGTCTGATGAGCTGAGTTTACACCAGCATTAAGCTCATGTTACCTTGACTGGTGGGACAGATGGCAATGGGATTTTAAGGGCAAAACAAGTATTTTGTTTCATAATATGAAATTGCAACTAACTATTATACATAAGTAAATAGAAGGACTTGTGTTGAGACTCAGATACAACAACAAATTAAGTCAAATTTACAAATGGAGTATAGTCTGTTAAACTAACTAAACACAAGTGGGTAGGACAGACTTCCTGCCTTTATTTTATTATTATTAGAGAAAATAGTGTTTGCGATCTAAAATGGCAGTTGAATTGAAAATGGATGTTTATGCACTCAATGCAGGTACCCTTTCAATTTCAGTCACTTCTCTGTATCCTAAATATTCATTAGAAATGTAGTTACAAAGCATGGGTAAGGGTGTCACCACACATACTTGATGTGTGTACATGAGAAATTTATAGCTGCCGTAGCTGGGTGACTTAAGTCCTGTGACAGGCAAACTTTGTCTTCTGGGTTGTACAGGATTTGTTTGAGTTGTCTCAAATTCTCTGTTCTTCTTCACTTACTGCTAACTGAGGCGTGAACAGTTTAAATCAGCAGAGTCCCATGAGGCAGAAAACTTCTGCTGCAGCACTCCAAATACAATCATACTTTACATCATATTAATTCTGAGCACTCCCCCAAACAGATGTGAGAGTAGATACACTCTTTGAAAAATGACATCACTGTTCAGATGTTGCATGTTGTTTTTGTTTTTTTGTTTTTTTTTTTTTAATCCACAAAGATCAGTGAATTAATGAAAATGGAATTATAGTCCTTTCCTCCAGCTGTTATGGTATAAAGGGGTACTGATTTTGTTGAGAAAAGCATGTAATTCCAAGTGGGCCTGTCCCTTGGTTTGTTGTTTTGCAGGTGTGGGAAATGACAATGATGGCGTGTTGGTACTTGGAGCAACAAACATCCCATGGACCTTAGATTCAGCCATCAGAAGAAGGTAATTGTTATTACTTGGTGAAAGTTGTTAGTAACCATGTTGTCATTCACATGGGCTCACTGTACGCCAAAAATACTTGTTCAGATTTGAGAAGAGGATCTACATCCCTCTGCCTGAAGAGCACGCCCGCTCCTTCATGTTCAAACTCCACCTGGGCTCGACCCCTAACAGTCTCTCTGACTCTGACTTTGTCACTCTGGGGAAGAAGACAGAGGGATACTCGGGAGCAGATATCAGTATCATTGTCAGAGACGCTCTAATGCAGCCTGTTCGAAAGGTCCAGTCAGCAACCCACTTCAAACGGGTATGTCCTTTTAAAGTGCTGCATTGTGGTTTATGATTCAATGTAATGTGCTATAGCTAATTGTCTCTTTTATGTCTTTTGTTATATTTTGAATTAAATAAGGTACGAGGAGCTTCAAGAACTGACCCCAAACTTACTGTAGAGGACCTCCTGACTCCTTGCTCACCTGGCGATCCCAACGCAATAGAAATGACATGGATGGAGGTTCCCGGGGAGAAGTTATTGGAACCTGTAGTAAGCATGGTAAGAATGTAAAAATACTAGATGCTAAAAAGAAATACTAAATCCATATTACAGCCCACACCGTCATTTTATATAATATTTATTCCTCTTTTCAGCCTGACATGTTGAGGTCTTTGACCAACACAAAGCCAACAGTCAACGAACAAGATCTGGACAAACTGAAAAAATTCACAGAGGACTTTGGACAAGAAGGTTAGGTAGGATAATTGAGTCAAGCCAAACCAAAGCAAAGGAATCGTGATTGTCTCTCTTTACTGTCCCTGTCTCTCTTTTTTTTTTTTTGTCTCTGTCGGCTCCTAACCATTGACAAGACCTGGTTGTTTATTATAACTGGGAAAGATTACAGCTGTGTTCTGCCAACCAGATCAACACACAAATGGTGGAAGACCTAGTTCTATTTGATATTCACTGTTGCCCAAAGAAGATTAAACACCTTCCATCTGCAGCTGATAAAAGAATCAAAATGATCTTGGGAATTTATAGTTATTTAACTTATGAATTAAAGAGTAAAGGTATTGACCAGCAGAATACCCGAGCAACTGAGGGAAACTAACAGCAGGGATTGATCGTCGGTAATCATGATAATTTATTTAAAGTTAGCTCCAATGTTCTTATTTTCTAGTCAGAATACAGATCACTAAACTAATAAAACAGCCCATATGTATACTCTATTTTCTATTATAAAAAAAAACAAGCATTTTATAGTGTATACTGTACTTTGTGGAATGTATAAATTTTGGGCTGGTGAAGTGGGACATGAGTTCATAGAATTTGTCATGTTGAAATAGTCAGTCATGTCATTCCTGTCTCAAGGAGGTCTATATTATAGAGCTTTGAGACAGAGATATTCAGGATGACAGCTGCGTTAGGGCCTGTGTCAAGTTTGGATTATCTATACAAATGACAGCTGAATTTGTTTACTCATTTGTCATTTGAATTCAACACGGCTGTTAGGGTGGATCGCCAGTGGTGCTGGACCAGCATTGTTTGATCAGTTTTCAAGGACCCATTGGCATCGAATTGCTTTGTCACTCAGCTCATTTTTTTTTTTAATTTTCACAACGTACTGTACATATTTTTCATACCTATCCACAGGCTTTGCTGATTATCCTAATGTAAACTGCAAAAAACTAAGCCTTATACTAAGATTTAAATTGAATTTTGATATAAAAAAAAAAACACTGAGGTATTAAAGTTGGACCCTGATGGCTCAGGTGGAGAGATCATATTGTATATTTTACAACATAAGATTGTATCTCGAAGCATGAACTATTTGTAGCCATATGTGGCAGTGTGGACTATGTGCCTTCTAGAAAAGCCGCAAGATCCTTTTTTATTTGTTTATTTCTCAGTTGAAAATACTGCTCATATATTGAGTGCTTTGTCACTACAACTAAGAAATGTATACTACTTGCACATTTCATGTAAACTCGTTTAGAGACTGTACAACTGTACTCTTGCTTCTAAGATGTGCAGACTGTCTCTTTTGAGTTTCAATGGGAAGCATGTCTTATTTTACTGTAAATGTCCATACATATAGCAACTCTTGAGCCTTTTCTTTGTGTAGGTCACCCATGCATACATTTTCTGTGTTTTCTCTTCAGTAATGTAAATAAAAGTTACCTATGTCAATAAGAGTTGTTGATTTTTGGTAACAAATTAATTACCATATTACAGCTTTTGTTATTTTATTGTTATTATTGCAAATGTTGGTTAATTAATAAATGTTTCATTATTTAAAATTGATCCTAATTGATCCTACATACTGGACACCAGATATGTTGACGGAGAGGAGAAAGTAAAAAAAAAAAAAAAAAAAAGAATCCTACACTTCAATGGTTGTATGAAGCAGAGGTATGTAGCCAGCTGAAATGCATAGATATATACATTTAAAGGCCAAATAATATGCTGCTGTCCGTTACAGAAATACTTCAGTGACCACCACTTAAGAGAGGCAACATCTAGCCTCCTAAAGCATGTATGATTATGAAGGCAGGAGGTCTGTCCACAGCAATAATAACACACTGAATTTATAACTTTCCAGCTGTTTTGTTCACATATCACAACTGCCTTGACAGTGAACTTGGTCACCTCGGTAAACATTTCAAAAATATTTACAATGATGTTACACTTGGTAATAATTGAAAGATAGAACTTTTGGAATTTTGGAAATAAAGAGTGAATACAAAAATAGATAAATGCAATGCATACTAAATAGCCAATACAATGTTGGAAGGCTATACAATTATTTGTGGTGAGATCTTCATATTTTGCTCATTTTCACTTTGACCATATTTATATACAGTGTACACGGTATGGGAGATAGTTCCGCAGTTTGAACAGTTTTCTGATAAACCAATTTTACAGCTGTGTAGGGCCAAGAAATGCCTTAGAGCTGCACGTATATGGAAACACTGCCAATTGCATTAACTTTGTAAAGATGTTCTGGTAATGTAACAGAAACCTCTGCTGCTGTTAGATCAGACCAGTCCTGTCAATCTTCTAATGACAGCTGCAGACATCTGGAGAAGTCACATGACTCAGTATTTCAATTATTACAAAACATATATAACAACTCTGTAATCATGACTGAAACGGATACGACGAATGAGGAAGCAGAGCATTGCATTGTGGGAGATGTTGTTAATACAGTCAAGCTGCGTTGGGATTCCTGTGAAACACATTGGCTTTTGAGAACTACAAGTACCAAGTACTGTCGTTAGGCGTTCGTTTACTCTGCACAGTTCGATTTGTTTTGGTTTACGCAGACTGTGCTTTGTCACGGGGAGCCAAGGTCCGCCGCGGCACTAAAAGCTGACCCTTAAATATCTTTGACTCACTGCCAAACCATCGAACAACTCCTCCTCCGAGCTCTGTGTTTCGTCACCCCTCTTCCAGCGCCGCCGCCTGCCTCGCAGAGCCGTTATCGGACCCCAGAATCTGGCCTGCTAGTTAGCGAACAAGCTAACGATCGCCAGATTTCACCCATGTCCTCTGAAGAAAGCTTGAGCTCCACGATCACAGATTGGCTTTTCATCAACTCCTGGTGGCTCCTTCTTCCCTTCATCATGCTTCTTGTAGTTGCCGCCTTCATTGTTGCCTTTGTGTTGCTGTTATATATGATATCGCCCCTTATTAGCCCCAAACCTCTGAAACTGAACGGGGCCCACGTCGTGGTGAGTGTGCCAGTGCTAACGGTCCTCCGCTAGTTAGTCCGGTAGTCTCATTTGTATGAGGTTAGCTTCACAGCTAACTGTGCGATATAAACTAACGCTAGCTGCCTTAATGTGTCAGAGCTGGGTAATATACAATCAAATGCATTAGTGAATATCTATCGTTAGTCGCTATTGTTTGACAGAAAAGATATTTTTCTGGGAGTTATGACGCGGGACACGCCCACGTAGCTAAGGAGCGAACTAACTCATGTTCTAGTTGGTTTAAGGACTGACAGTATTTGCCTGAGCTTTATCACTCCGCTTCATTATTATAACCTCTAGACATGTTGCATTAAAATGCTTTATTTTGAATTAGGACTATCTGATAAACAGTCAGGTCTGTGCAGTTTTGCTCATGTCACTTCATTATGCACATTTAGTAGTAACACCATAGCAGAACTGACTTGCACATAAAATCTATGAACGTTTTACAGACATGACTGCATTTCCAGTTTACCTGCCACTGCAGCCTCCAAGTTGCAGGTCAGCTATTGGACCTTTGGGTTTATGATCTCCTGACTCTTTTGAACTTTCAGGTGACAGGAGGCTCAAGTGGAATTGGGAAGTGCATCGCGATCGAGTGCTACAGGCAAGGAGCGTTCATCACTCTGGTGGCACGAGATGAGGTCAGAACAAAACCACGTTTAACCAGCGCTTTCTGCTTAGCCTAGTCCCAGCCTGGTTGTCTTTATAGCCAGGTGAAAAACGTGCTCCAACCATGTGCAAAAAAATAGCTGCATTTTGTGTTTTGACAGTGAAACGTCATGACATTCATCAGTGTTTTCACAATGTTTTAGTAAGAGATTAAACATGTACTTTTTCTCTTAGACTAAGTTGCTTCAAGCAAAAAAAGAGGTGGAGAAATTTGCCATTAATGACAAGCAGGTATGGGTTTATTTGAGTAGAAGGTGGCACCATCAGACATTGTTTTAAAGCACCTGTCATGTGCTATATATGTGTTTATATAGCCGATGCCATTTAACTTAAGGTTTCATAAGACTGTGTACAATTTCTTAATTCAGGTGGTGCTCTGCATATCGGTGGATGTTTCCAGTGATTATAATCAGGTGGAAAGTGTGATAAAACAGGTAATGTTACCTTCTCAGCACAGTGGGACATCTCCTCTAATAATTTATTGTTAAAATATTAAAGTGACTTTTTTGCTGTTGTGCAGGCTCAAGAAAAGCTGGGACCTGTTGATATGCTTGTGAACTGTGCTGGAACATCTGTTTCTGGAAAGTTTGAGGAAGTGGAGGTGGACCGTTTTAAAGTGAGTATCTAGGAGCACAACCAAGACTCTGCCATTGACGCAGTCATGGTCAAAAGTCACTAGGCTACTGTGAACAGATGTTATCATTTGCTAATATTTACAGCAGGGCAAGAGAGTCTGGGGAAAAAAAGAGGTGGTTGTTTCATGGTTATAGCATGCCTGGTTTTAAGCTTGTGTGTGTAAGGCCATATATTTCTAAATTAGAATTGGAGTAATACCTAAAACATGTTTTCTGGAATATTTCCTGTCAAGCAGGGGCATGTGATAAAATGACATACTAGATAACTTCATGTGACAATATAGAAACTAACCTTGCACAAAACTTCAAGGTAGATTTGCACCAGGAGCACAGATTAGCTCTTTAAGAATGGGTTTTATGCATTAAGGCAAAGGCAAATTTATTTGTATAGCACCATTCATACACTATGCAATTCAAAGTGCTTTACAAGGCATATAATTACATTAAAAGCATTGAAAAGAGCATTTAAAAACAAAGACATTTAACATTAAGTACCTACAAGGAAAAAAGGTTTGATTAATGGGTGAGTGTTTTTTTTGTTACTGTTAAAGGACATTAAGAAATGCCTAATATTTCATACAAATTACAGTCTGTTATTTATTATGATATGATAATCTAATAACCTTGGCCTTTTTTTTTTTTCAATAGAAACTGATGGAAGTGAACTACCTGGGCAGTGTTTATCCAACTCGGGCCGTCATAACCACCATGAAGGAACGCAGAATGGGCCGCATCATGTTTGTGTCCTCCCAAGCTGGCCAGATTGGCCTGTTTGGATACACTGCATACTCCCCATCCAAGTTTGCCCTGCGAGGCTTGGCAGAGTCACTGCAGATGGAGGTGAGTTTCTTTTTTTTCTTTTTTTTTTTTTGTTTCCTTGCGCTTGAATGCATCTTTTTGCAGCAGTTCAAAGTCAACTTCACAATGGTCAGTGTTATTGTTCTTCTGCTCCAGATAAAGCCGTACAACATCTATGTGACCGTGGCCTACCCGCCAGACACAGACACTCCAGGATTGGCTGAGGAAAATAAGACAAAGGTGAACATCTCTTTAACAAAATAAATAGAATCTTAATTTGTTTTCCATTTCCATTTATTTAAACCTTTTTATTTCTCTTCCAATTTTCTCTTCCAGCCTCTAGAGACCAAATTAATCTCTGAAACATCTGGCGTTTGTCAACCAGAGCAAGTGGCCAAAATTGTTGTGCGAGATGCAGTAGTAAGAAATTCAGTTCACTTTCCAATGACCAGCCACATTTATTGCCCAGCTTTAAATATTACATAAATGATTTTGAAGTAAAGTAGATAATCTGTTGTAAATCTGGCTTCCTGTTTGTCTTTTGCTCTCACAGCAGGGGAACTTCAACAGTTCCGTGGGACCTGATGGTTACATGCTCTCTGCCCTCACCTGTGGAATGTCACCTGTCACGTCCATCACAGAAGCTCTCCAGCAGGTACAGCCATGTACAAAGATACTGTATTCCTCTAGACTGTTGTTAGTAGTGTAACCTCCCGTTTTGTCTTCTGTGCAGATTATTACCATGGGGTTATTTCGGACCATCGCCCTCTTCTACCTGGGGAGTTTTGACAGCATTGTACGCCGCTGCATGATTCAGAGGGAGCAGTCAAAATCAGCTGACAAGAGGGAGTAACAGCAGCCTTACCTTATTCACATCGCAACGCCCCTGTCTCCACACGCATCCTATCCCCTCTCCAGCTGTACAAGTGCACAACCATAGGTGGGGGAAAAGGCAGTTTTGAGTGCATTTTTGATATCAAGGGCGATACTCACTCTTTGCTTTTCCAGTGACACAGCTCTTCCGTAGACTTCACAGCCAGTTTCATTTTCAAGTCCTTTCAAAGCATTCAAGTAACATTTCAGTTTAATATGTCTACCTGCTTTTTTCTCTGGGAGCAGCCTTACTTTAGGGTATGAGGGCAGACTAAACATCCCACAGCCTGATGTTTTAAGTGGCTAGGCTTTGTGAACAACTTATATTTTAGATATCAGGCCTTCCTGCCTCTGCTTGCACAGAGTTGTTTTTTTTTTTTTTGTTTGTTTGTTTTTTTTTCCGTCACAAAGAGAAATAGTAACACATAGCCTGTCTGACCGGTTGTGCCAAATATGGCTTGAAATTCCTTCCCACCAGAGGCTATAATTGAAACCAGAATACTAACTTTCACCTTTTGTCGTATTGTTGCATGTACGTCTAGTTTTACCTTGTAAGAATTTACAGGTTTCATTATGTAAATCCCATTTCCTATACCTTTTTGTACCACAAGGCTTTGCAGGCAAAGCACCTTCCTTTTTGAATGAATAACCTCTGTGTTTGAAACCAGTTGTGACCCTCAGTGTTTTGTTGCTGTGGGATGTTTTGTTGTGATACAACAGCACTCTAGAGTGATATCACAGAGAGAGAGAGAGAGACAGCATTTGATGTTCGACTTTTTTTTTTTTTGCTACTACTTGCAAAAACAGAATTTCCTGAAAATAATAATCAAAAATTTTAGAAACAGTGTTGAGGCATGGAATTTGCAGTGAATTGTGTGCATGAATGTGTGTATGTGTCTGTTTGCTGTGACTGAGCCATCCCCAGGGGAGTGGACAGAAAAGCCATTCGATTTTTATTGTCTCTGGAATAAATAACGCCAAATTGTTTTCTCATCATCCCAGCTTATTTCATTGAGGAAGGAAAGCAGGTACTACGGGTTGAAGCCATGAAGTCAAAAGTTGGGGATAAAGCCACCAGCAGGGGTGATTTCACTTTCCACCGGTGCAGTTCAGTAACCCATTTGTCCTTAAGTATGTGAAAAGAAGCGTATCATTTTTACATGCAGTTTTATGTGTCAGTGCACATATTCAGCTACCCCAGTCAAGATCGAAGTGGGATCCATAATCTGTCGGGGTGGCGTGTAAGTCAGGGCAGGGCAAGACTCGCTGGTTCAAGTCATGTCCCTGTAGGTCTAGTGAGCATGCTAGAGATTTGTCTTACATGAAGTCCAAAATAGAGGGTCTAGCAGCGAAGTGCGATCCTTGTCCCTCTGATTTTGACCTGCTGTCACTATCATGCACAGCTGGGACTTTGTAACTCACTAAACAAAAATATCGACCCCCCCCCAACCCCAACCGATTTCTGCTGAGCTTTGAAAATCTTTTATTTACTCTGTGACTTTCTTATTGTTTTTGCATACAGAGCCAGAAAAACTACATTAACTCTAGCAAGTCTTCCTTTGGGCCATCACAAACAGGGAGAATGTACTTTAATACTAAGGATACAAATCAGAACATAGGAATATTATTTTTAAAAACACCAATATTTGAATGCCAAAACACGTGAAGACAATTTATGTAGATGCAATGCATTGATTTGAGATTTATTTCAATTTTGCTGCTCTATTGATCTTAGTTTGTAAAAGCTGCGGAGCAGTGTGGGGACCCATTCTAAGCCTTAAGACGCGACTACTGATGAAAGCTAATGCTATAAGAATGGACCTGTCCGCAGAAAACTGTGGATTAACCCACGTTGTTTACCAGTTCATTTAATATGAATTTGTAGTGTAAAATTACAGCTGTTGTTGTGTATTTTGTCAATTCCAATCTTTGTATATGACAAAAAGAAGCCTTACTGGAATCCAAGATATGAAAGTGAGAATGCATGACTCATGTTTGATGATGTTCTCATTTGATATTGGTTAAAGGCATAGTGTCCTGCACTTAAGAGCATTTCATTATTGTACTTTTATTGTTTTCAAAGGTTCTGTTTTACCTTGAGGTAGCAACACGTAGTTGACGGAACATGTAGCCCATATAAAAGCATTTTGATTTAACACCTTTAAGCTATGCAAATGGAGCCTATGGTTACAATATGGTTAAACATATAGTTAAGATTTGAGTTCTGTAAGAGTCACGATAGTTTCCCCCTAGTTAAGGTGTCGTCATCAGATAATAATTGAGGTAACATATTGAACGTCAAAATGATAATACATTCTTTTGTTTCCTTGTTCTTTTCTTGCTTTTCACTTTTTTTCTGCCAAAAAACTTAACACCTTCACCTTGTGTGCCATTGAAAGAAAATGTGAGAAGTGGAACGTTTCTTTGTCTTATTTTCTTACGTGATAAACTAAATAAATACCTGTGAGGCAAAAAACAAAATTGCATTCCTTAGTCTTCATCCTTTTGTTTTAGGTGTTGGTGGAGGTTTGAGGCCCAAGATGTCTTGTCACTTCTTACGTTGCATTGTAGCTAAAGACCTCTAGGCAATTACAGTTAAATCCAAAGTTGGGAGTTAAAGCGTAATGTTTGAGGAGATGAGATTTTATCATCCATAAGGGGACTTTCCACAGCTGCAGCTCTCCCAGCTTTGAGGAATACAAACCCTTTGTCCTGTCAGAGAATAAAAGGACACACAGGATAGAAGATGCTGGAAGAGACTGGAGACGGGATCAAAGAACAGAGGAAAAGTGTGTGTATAGCTACGTTTTATTATTATTTTGTACTACAAGGTTGGATCTCCATCCACAAGGGGGTGGCTGAACCACATCAAAGCAGCCCCTCAGCAGAGTGTTATGGCTCAATGCTCTTCATGAATTAACCAGGATCTTCTAAGAGCTGTTCCTGTACGACCCTGCATCAGCAGTGAAATGAAGGTTATCTCTGTATATTTTTGTAGATAGAGCCGCCCGGATTTCAGTCACAAAGTTGATGTTTTAACCATGTAATCAAGAGAATATAAGGTATGAATGACTTTTAGTGCAGTTCTTCGTGTGCACTTGGAGTCTCTGAGCGCAGCCAAAGGAATTACTCTGGGTGGCTGACGTCAGGAGTACCTCATCAGCAGAGTGCGGCCCACTGACGATAGGCAGGGAGCTGCTGAGGAGGATATGAGGAGCAATCGTGGAAGAGAACCCAGTCCGACCTTGCCTGGCTCACAGTCCCGCGCCTGGCTGTGCGTAAACGCGGCTAAAATAGTTGGCGGCGTTTATTGCGCCTTCAGGCGCGTACAACTTTGGCCCTCATTCATGTTTTTTTATTTGCAACAAATCCACGACGTGATGATGTGCACAAGAATAGACCAACACTACTCTAACCTCTTCCGCATATTGGATTTCTATGCAAAGAGAAGGTCGCCTGTGTCCCTCCTAGGATTCGGGAAATGAAGACTACTGCAGACACGGACTCAGTATTTTTTGACTTTTGAAACGTTTTCTGTGTAGTTTTCTTCAAGGATTTTCTTCAACTCTCGAAGCATTTTCCTCCTTATGTGGAAATACTCGTTGCATTGCTCGTATTTGAATATAACCGAGTTTTGGACCAGCCTGCGCCGAGCAGTGTACCGTGCACACATTCGATCATAATGCATTTCATTTAGGACATTGTCTGTCTATACAAAGTGCCAAATTAAGCTGGGATGGCGAACGAGTGTAATCGCAACATTGTGGAAAAGTATATCTGCCATAAACTCTCCAAACGCGGCTACGTGTGGGGATTTCATAACGTCCAGGATGAAGATGCTGCTAATAATGGCTCTGTAGTTGCCCCTCCGCCGACTGTGGTCCGCCGGTGCCGTGACGCGAGCACCGGGCCCGACAGCGAGAGCATCCCCCAGCTCTGCAGAGGGCTCCCTCAGTCCGACCCACAAGCCGCCATTCACAGAGTCCTGCGCGAGGCTGGAGATGAACTTGAAAGACTGTATCAGCCGGACTTTACGGAGATGTCGCGACAGCTGTATCTCACCTCCACCACGGCGCAGAGGCGATTCGCCGAGGTGATAGATGAACTGTTCCGGGACGGGGTGAACTGGGGCCGGATTATCGCTTTCTTCGAGTTCGGCGGCACCGTGTGCGTGGAGTGCGCGGCCAAGGAGGAGATGACATCGCAAGTGGACAACATCGCGGAGTGGATGACGGAGTATTTAAATGGACCTCTTAACAGCTGGATACAAGATAACGGGGGATGGGTAGGTCTGATTCTGTGTAGTTGAGCGGTCTGCAGCTGTGCGCTACGGGGTCGCTAAAAAAGTCCTCTGCTCTTTTTACAGATGTTTCTTTTCACTGACTCCAGCTGTGTATAGGAGTTTGAAACCTGCTCTCTGATAGGACTCAGTGCTGCACGATATCGAAAGCACATTTGTAGTTATTAATCATTAATAAAATCCATCTATGGACGTGCCCATTACGCAGAACGTTCGAGATGGACGGCCTCACTCATTAGCTGCTCTGATTGGATGCTAGTGGTGGCTGTCGCATGCAGTAGACCAATCAGACAGCTTGCTATGTTCACACCTCCCGACGCTCCACACAAGGCCCGCCCTGTCAACTGTAGGCTCTTGTGCAGCCAGACAGCTGTCAGGGAGTGTAGTTCACTGTAATTCATTATGAAACAACGCTCACATAACCAGTATTTCGTGTATGGCACTAGAAGGGACAGGAGGCCCATTTCATCATGAACATGTGTCTGAAGCTTTATATACCAAAGTGGTCCGGTGCTGATGTGGTGGGACATTTTAGGTTGTGACTCCAGGAGGAGGACAGAGGAAGGAGGCCAGACACATGTCAGCAAACAACAAACTATTGAATTAATGTGTTTAGGCCTCTGGGCACAGCTGGACAGGGTTCAGCTGTCACGGCTGTTTTCTGCACATCAAAATGACACATCAGCTTCAGGTACTAATGAGGAGAGGCGTCTTGCACATTGGGTTTACCTGCCTACACACATGCACACATTCGGTGAAAAATCACATGCATTTCGCGCTCATTTCTCCTGCGACCTCCCGCATTACCAGTGTGGAGCACAGCAGCCATTAAACCAATCTGCCATGAATTAGCTTCTAATTAGCAGAGGTGTTTTTAATGAGAGCATAACATTTGTGCTGCTTGGTTATCTTAGCTGGAAGGTATCAGATTTGGGGTGGGAGGGTGTCATCAATGATTCATATTGAACATTTCACCTCAAAGGGAAGGACCGTTTATCATTCCCCTTGAGTCTGTCTTGCCCCTGGAGGTGGCAGGTTGTGCCCTATATCAAAGGCAGCAACAGAGGGAGGGCCCTCCAGGAACACAGAGCGTTAATCTGCAGCCCCTGTGTTTAACATGCAGTCCTCTGTGCATCTAGGTTGGAACTCTTTTGTCTGCTTTTTCAGACTTGTGCCTCGAAGCTGGAGCAGGCTGCGCTGCTGAGATGCCTGCTCGAGGTCTCTGGAGCCTGTGCCCACTGTATAATAATGTAGGTCACCATAGTCTGTGTTTTCCAGGCGGGCGGAGATGACTGCATTTCTGCTTGTTCCACATCCGCAGGAGAGAAAAGGCGCAGGCTAATAATCCAAAGGATTATTTTGAATTATTTGAAAGCACAGCATTTCTGCTCTCTGCACTTTGGAAACTATACACAAATTATTTTGTCTCAAACACTCTCCAAAACTGGGCTCCAAAACAATCTAATACATAATATTTCAAGTTTGCACTGGCTCATGTGGTCTTTTATCTTGGATATTTTTGAGCTTCGGCATAGACGTATTGGCGTCTAACAGACACTGATGTTGATTTATATAGTCATTTGAATGCTTGTCGGGAGGGGAATTTCCTGAGTTGTGTGTGTGTGTGTTTCATTTATTACCTGACATTTAATAACTGACACTGCAGGCACAGAGCTGTGTCTGTGCTCTTGACTGGATTTCAGAAACTCAGTTTCTGCTTTTTTATAGACTTTCTGGCTGCGCTTTAAAATATAACGAAGGTCACTGTATTGTGTGTTATTCACAGTTGCCCTTGGACCATATTGTCTGTTTTATACTGGACAGTTTAGGATGTTTCTTTGGTGGAAACAGCAGCAAAAGCTAAGTGATTTTGTTGTTATAGTTGAGATTATTAATACGAATGATCACAAGTTATATGTTATGTTAGAGATATTAGGATATTGGTTAATCCTTTTTTTTAATTCATGTATTGGTTTTAGTAGCTTCAGAGAAGTTAATATTAAGCACGGTAAGTCTCAAACTGTATTAAATGAGCCATGTAAATACATAGGTCTGTGTTTTAGTTGTAGAATGTACATGAATGCCCTGATTCCCAGAAAAAAGAGAGGACATGACCTCAGTGTTCTCAGCTTTATCCCTCTGTGGACTGGACAATGGCTGCCACTGTTTGGAAATAATCTGGTACACAATCTGTTTTAGTCTGGACGTTTTGAGTCTGGATTGCAATGACGCAAATGTGCCACATTTCTATATCTAATCTGCACCTCTTGGACAAAGGGACCACATTTTTGCACAATTTCTAGTTACATATAGGTCATAGGGTTTTTTTTTTTTTTTTCTATTATATTATTATATTTTTTTTTTCCACCTCAGGACAGGCAGCTGCTAGAAATGAGTATAAACTGTTTAAAACACACATTTCAGATTTCAGTCCCCCTCAGATGAGCTTTTGGTTCTATGAGGGTACAGTCTATAACAAGAGATTATTTATCTGGATGGAGTTTACACAGCGAAGACAATGAATAAACATGGCTATACATGCACTTAGACAGGTTGTCTTTGTGGTCACTTGCACTGTCCATTGTGTTAATGTGTGCTAGAGGTGAGTCTTGTGTTTTCCATCCCTCCTAAAACAAAGGTGGGGACTAATCAACCTACTACTGACATTTTGACATTGCAGAGTGGTGTGGAAACAGCTTTCTATCAGCAGCCCACTATTTCCTGTTGTTTTGAGACATTTTAAGCCCAAAATAGGAGTGCCCACTAATCGTTGTTGAGTCTAGGCATCACCGGTGAGTCAAATATACTTTTAGTTAAACGCAATTATCTGCCCTTTAGAAATAACAGCACAGTCAGTGTGTTTGAACAAAAAAAAAAGAAAAACAGCTGAGAGTTAAATAACTCCTTTTCTGCACTGATTACTTCCCATACTCCAGGATGTGAAACTCTGTCCTTTCATTGCCACAAACACATTTTTCTCCACCTGTATAAATGCAGTGTTTGTGCTGCCAGAAATTGCTCCTTTCAAGGAGACAACTGCATTTAGGCTGCAGTCTCACCCACACATGGTGCACCTGTGTTTATATAGAGGCGCTTGCTGTAAATACCAGGTGACTGAACAAAGTAGTCAGACCTCTTAAAGTGCATTCTTGACCTCCGACGTTTGACTGGCTGAGAGACTGGTACGCGGTAAATGTAGGCTGGCTTCTTTTTATGTCGTAGATGAGAGGAAAGAGTTAAATCACCTGAAATTTTTTTTTTTTTTTTTGGAAGGTCTCAAAGAGCAAGATCAGGTGTCTGAAGTATGCTGCTAGCCAGGTGGCCTGTTTCTCTGTGTGTCCCAGGCGTGTATGTGTGTGGGAACGGAGGACAATGTAAGTTGGCTTGGGTTGGGTCCATCCTGTGGGGGATTCCCTGAGCACAAGCTGCTCATTGACGGGTGGAACCTGCATGTTGCAATGCTACATATGCAGGCATCTGGCTGCACCCCACTCCTGTCTTGTTAAGACTGAGTGGCTCTGAGACAGCAAGGAAATCATTAATCTCCATATAGGTGACATGTCGGAAGAGTAGAGGAAGGGGAAAAAAAAACAAAAACAAACTGAATCACAAAGCAGGCACATGCAGCCACTCACTGAAGAGCAAAAAAAAAAAAAAAATCTGGTTAAGATCTCACTTATATCCAATTTATGTCTCTTAGATGCAAAGTAAGTCTGTTTAACACAAGTCATCATCATTCAGGAAGTGCTCATGGCTGATTCCCCCATGAGAACACATGCTTTAAATTGAGCCAACCATTCTGAGCTAGAAATCCCCTTTTCTTTCACTCTGTGAGTTCTCACAGTCATTGGGTTCCTTTTTTTCAGCTGCTAATTTGTTCTCAAATGACTTGTTCATCACAGTGGTCTCACAAATTATAGAGTGCAGGGCAAACACTGATTTCTTGTTTCCAGCAATTAGACAGAGGGGTAAACTATTACTTTTCCCTCCCACCCATCATTTCAAAACAGAGAAAAAATGTAATTTCACTACTGAAAGAAAGTTCTAAGGCTGTTTGAAGATTTCAGCAACAACGTTATCTCTTGATGTGGACTCTTAACTCTGTAATGGAGACTGTACGCCACGAAAGGGCCTAGTGAGGTGAGATGCAGCCAAGATTTTCCCCTGTGCTGTACCCCTTTTGCTGCGCAGGCCTCAGTAGCTCGCCATCTGCCACTGTGTTTACCCCCATCAGCAGAGCAACTGTAATCTCAGAAACATTTCCTACAGACGCAGGCAGCTCTGGGCTGAGACTCTCTGAATCAGTCTGACATGAATACTTTGCTTCAAGATTGGGCTTAGAGAGATCTGAAGCTTCTCTGCTATCTGGAATCTCTGAGATGTTGAAAGCACGAAGTCTTTTGTCCCACACACTCAGTCTTGTGGGTAGAATATGTAAGAAAGCATATTTAACCCTTCATAGTTTAGGTGGTGCAGTTTTAGTGAGGCCACTTTAGTCAGTTCCAGTACTGAGATCACTTCTATCTAAATCATTGCCTAAATACTTGGTGAATTAAAACACTATGGATTATTGTGGCCAATTTCTAAGAACACTAGGTTAACTGACATAAGCTTTTGTTGCAGCTGGATACCTGCTCTATATTCAAAATATGAACTGTAGATCTTGCTGGCAATAAAGTCATGTTGATCTCTAAACTGCAGACATATTGTCAGTCTTAATTATAGAAAACACTGCTGTCATAAAGACAGGATAACACGCTGTCTCTCTAAAGTTCACCCAGCTAAAGACTTTTTATGTTTATGTGAAGTCAGAGATTGAGTTTGATCTCCTTTCAGCTTGACATGACACTCTTTGCTTCTGCATCATATTTACCATTCCATGCATGCATAGCATTTCACCAACATGTCAGAATTGTGCACCTCTGCCGTGTGTGTGTATTGCACTCAAGTTAGGCATTTAGTGTGGAAGTACTGTTTTGTCACAGTTTCTGGAACAAAATTCTGTTGCGTTGCTAATGCTCTGCCTGGTTCCACAACCTCACTCCTCCCCAGAGACCCTCCACCCCGTCCTGTGTGCTTTTTTTTCTGGGCCTCCTCAGGAGAGCCGGAGGAATGTCTGCTGGGGAACAGCAACTGTAAATAAATAATAGAGACGACCTGGGTGTTTCTTTCCTGAGTGGCCAGTGAAGGGTGTGGGCGATTTTTGTTCTTTTGTTGGATGATCGTGTCAGCTGAGCATGCATCAGTCAGGAACCACAGTAAGCAGTTGGCATGCTGTGTGTGTGTGTGTGTGTGTGTGTGTGTGTGTTTTTTTTTTTTTTTTTTTTTTTTGTTTTGGCATGTTGTCTCTCGCAAAATTCTCTGCCATGTGAGCCTACAGGCTGGTTTTGGTGTTGTGAATTCAGCTATATGATTGTGTTTCCTTTTATTATCTCGTTCAAATCAGTAATCACCACAACCTGGTGTTTTCCTGTTTCATGAGGGACACGTGCCTGAGCTGTTTAAAAGCACTGCTGTCCAAGTGAGACAATGAATAATATATGGAGCACATAAACTCAGATACTAAATGGATGTCCCTCAAGTAGAAAGGCTGTTTGAGCTCCAGTAAAGAGCTTACCTCTTGTTTTTCTCTTCTTGATATTCTTATCCTCTTCCTTTTACCCCACCACCACAAACATACTCATTTACACGCACCTTAGTCCCATCACAAACAACACACTAATGCCCTGAGACTTGGCTTTTAGTCTCAGGTCGCGTTCCAGATCCCTGAAAAATGCAGGGACATGCGAGAGGGGTCTAAATATAGAAGCGTTACCATCACTGCTCCCGTGTGGTCCTTTAATTGTCATGTTACACATAAATCCCTGTTTGCATCTGCGCTATCGGTGCACTCATATCATAAATCCACTGCCAATCTGCATGGAAAAAATGTCCTAATGAACCATTTGAGACAGCAGATAAAAGCGTTTTCCACCTTTCCTGTCATGTCGGGGGCTGGATAATGAGGAGCCTATTGAGACGTTAGTTGACTTTGCCAATGGGCACACCCTTGCAAGCAGTGCAGCATATCAATATAGGGCAAGGTTAAACAGTTCCTCCCATTGTCTAGCTATTGTAGATATTTTTGGGACAAATCCCCAAGTGGGTTTTAAAAGAGATTTGATATTCTCAATTAATTTTTAGAGCAGCAGTGGCTACTGCTGTTTGATATGCAGCTGGGAATATTCCTCAAATTACTTTCTTTGCTCACAAACAGAGAGCCTGTTGCATGGCGAGCATGACCATAATAGATGTTAGAAGATCAGTTAACCCAAATCAGAAAAATGTGTTACTTACCACCATGGTGGACATTTGAATGATTTCCTACCAAAGAAAATGTTCGTGGAATTACCTGCAACATCGGTTCTGGGAGGAAACGTCTGTGTGGAGTTTTTACTAGTCATTCTGTTATATGATGATCACAAATACATTATCATTCGCTCCAACTGCATCGTGGCTAAACACTCAACAGAGACTGTAAAGCAGTAACTTCCAGTGTTGTAGTCAGGGTGTGACAACCAATTCAGCTGTAAAGTCAAAACTGACATTACCATTTCTTGCCTATTGGCTGTTTACACTTTTAGCTGGGATAAAGCAACAATAACTTGAGGCACCTAGTGAATGCAAATGTAATCACTCTCTTTTTAGTGCCGAGCCAGTCAAACCTGAGAATACATGTGTGGCTGTCTAGCTGTTAAATGCCCCCAGAGTGTTTTCCTAACAGCTGAGAACACAGGAGAGTCAGGTGATAATTTACTGTTCTCATCTCCTGCTTGCGACACTTTTGACATTATATATATTCATTCAATGATATAATGGCAAGTTAACTGTTAAATAAAAAATATGGTTTAGGACAGCTTTAAAACCTTACGTAAATGAAAAAAAAAATCTGCATGGATAGATAGGAGAGAGGTAGGTGGGAAAATGTGTTTTTTATGATTTGGTTGAATTGACCTTTCAAGGTTTATAAAGTTCATATATCACACACACACAGGCAAACACAAAAGAGGATGTACTGGTGCAAATCAATTATTTGCTGTCCACAAAATGGCTGTGCACACACTCACACATATGCATAGACATCTACTGAGGCACATCAGCGTGTACACACAGAAGCGGATGTAGTGGTGTGAATCAATAATACTCTGTTGTCTCAGGGTGACATGTGAGCCATGGCAGGGAGCAGATGGCCCCGGGGTGCCTGGCTTCCTGTTAGCTGTGCCATTCAGCCTGAAAACACAAATACACACATACACAAACACACACACACACACACCTGCACTCACATACACACCCGCACACACACAAACACACTCACCCACTGCAACGATCTCCACTGGGATTTCCCGGTGCTAGCCACAGCACTGGCCATTAACAAATAGCATGCCATTATTGGCACTTCTCTGAAATGCTGAGTACATGATCTCCCAAAAAATGACAACCAGTCAGAAAATGATAAATACATTTCTCTGCCTCGCCCATGGAGGTCTGGGGTAAATAATTCTCTGAACCCCTTCCCCATTATCATTTTTTTTTTTTGGCACAAGGCAAATAGCCTTTAGGAAATCTGATCTGTTTCAGTGGAAACTGAGTGAGGTCAGCCGTTGCTCAGATATCACTTTGACTATGTTGTATTGATTGAGTGTTTCCGATGGTTTGTGTTGGTATCTCTGGGCAAAGACTCAATTAACGCAGTGAACCAGTGGCTGTAGATGATTCTATATGCAGATGATTTACCGTAATTCGTGCTGAAGGAAAAAGTTTCTCTGTGGAAAGACCTGTTTTAGTACTTTTGTGGTGATGACTGTCAGCTGGTGTGTGTGTGTGTGTGTGTGTGTGTGTGTGTGTGCAACTGGGAGGTCTCATGGATTGCAAACCTCACATGGCACCACCCTGTTGGCAGTCACCTTTGATGGCAACTGATTAGATTTGAAGTGCAGAGATGGTGATACGCCCCTGACGGTTGGAAGATAAAAGATTTTCCAAGGGATTGTTGCTGCTGTTATGTGGGGTTTTCCAGGCAGCGATCAGTGTTCACTCTTGATGTCCTCCCGAATCCACAAACAGATTTTGTTGCTGTCACAGATAACTCCTGCTGTATTCGGAGGACCTCTACTGCATGACCCACTATTGCCATAGCATTATATTACATCAGTTTCACTGGGTCTGCTCTGAAGGAGCTGCCTTTAATTGGTTGTTGGGCTGTCATTACATTTTCGAATGATAACAGGTACTTCAAAGAAAAAAAAGAAGTGAAAACAGAAGAACTGACAGTGATCTCTTTTCTTCTTCTTGTTTAGCATTTTCTGGTATTTTTTTGACAATATGGTGATGATTTATGCTTGTGTATGTTCTAAGGATACATCATGTTGTGACTTATTTTTTATAATGCCTGGGATCAGTTATGTCAGGCGCCATGTCGCTTTATAGAGGAGCGTTAACTCTGGTGTGTCTAGACCAGGGTCATGTCCATAAATGTAGCAACTAGAAGTTTAATCAACTCTGCAAAATGACCTATGAGGTTCTTTACTTATCTTTCACATTTGATGTCGCCCTGTGTCATGTAGCTATTAAAAGATGAAGAAAGAGCGCAGGAAGCATCTATTTTGTCTCCTCTTAATCAACAGAATTTCAGTGTATCATTGTAAAAAAGGAAAAAAAAAAAAAAGACAGATTGTCACTTTTCCAAATGATCACCCAGTTGTGCAAACTCATTTTCTGATACCACTCAATCTATCATGACAGCCACTCAGACTCCTTGACCTTCAGTGTGTCCAGATACGAATTAAAGTAAATCCACATTCCTGCATGTCAGGGAGGATGGGGGGTTAAAAATATTCCTGGATGAAAAGGCTGAGCTTCACAAGGTGTCTTTGATCAGGAGCTGAGGCTAACAGGGTTGCAGAGCAGGAGAGATGGAATGCCAAGCAAGGAGAGGAGGCTTATAAAGCCATGAGCTGGCAGTCCACTTCTCCTTACTGCCACATCTGGTGCAGCCAAGTCGAGACTGATGAGGTAATTGCTGGAAAAAAGTATGGATGGTTGGCAAAGTACGACCAGGACCACCAGGGCTGAAAGACCAAAGCATACCAAAGCTAGTGGAGCAATTTGTTTCGAGTTAATTGGAGTTCATGCTGTTAAGTAGAGCAGGAGTAGATTAGCTCACTCCACAGACCTTTAGAGCTCAAACTTGGATAAACTTTTCTGTTAAAGTCATCTGACACAACAATCATCTGATTCTCAGCTGATCCATCTGCTGACTAGAAAGCGGAGGATTGTACTCGTGAAATATCCACATGGGCATAGCACACTGTAAAAATAAGGACAGGAATATTTCCAACACTCCCACTTCATATTTAGAGTCTGAGTGTGATGTAGTATAGTCTCATCTTCAGCACACAGCAGCATTCAAGGTATTCAGCTCAAAACGCTGAATACCACTAATGGCATTTTCCATTGATTACTCCAAAGAGAAAAAAACTCTGCTGTTATGAACGTGACATGCCTTATTAGCTTTCCACACATTTTCACACCACACCTTCAATGTCACAATACACAACTTATTATCATTCATCAGGTAGGCTGTGCTTGTTTTCCTTTGGTCTCTGCATACAGACAAGGGAAGGTCACACAGCCCTGAATGAGCCAACCTGCTACAGACAGTTCAAACAATCGGTCTTTTTAAAGCATGCTGCTCAACATAGCTCTCTCAAGGTCTCTGTGAGTCACATTAAACTCAGACCAAAGAAACGATTAAGGATTGGGGTTGGAAGTAAACTCCACCCTGACTTTTAGCTACTTTTTTAAAGGCTTTAATTCATTTTTCAATAATTCAGTTTTAGTTGCTTTATTACGTAATTGTGTTTTTGCTCATTCCTTCACATATCAGGCCTCTTAAGGCGCCCACAGTGCTGTTGCTTGTTTACGCACATCAGTGCATTCCTATCATTCCTCTTCGCCCAGCCTGTTCGAAAATCAGCTGGTTGCCTGAGAGAGGTCATTGAACTTTTCCCCAGTATTCCCAGTCTGAAAAGGCAAAGCGAGGGGGAGTTTTCTCACTGGAGAATATTTTTATTTTTTTACTTTTATTTTATTTTAGTTTATTCTGAGCTGGTTTTTAATACAGCTGAAAATCAGAGAGTTGACCTTTGGATACATTGCATGATTTGTCAGCCGGAAGTCGAATTGTGTAAGAATAATTATTGCTTCCCCTTCCCCCGTTTAAAAATGACCTCATGCTTCATGCAGGATGGAGACAGTTTCACAGTTTCAGTCCTCAGCTTGTGGGAAAGCTGCTTTTCCTTCTCATATTGAGTTTGTTTTGTCTTCCCACATGAAAAGATCATTTTTTAAATCCCCTGATGAAAATGTGACAACAATGGACAGTGGTAGAATAAGTATTTAGATTTTCTTTTGATTAAGGTACAGCCTGTAGAGCACTGTAAAAAGTACTTCATACAAGTAAAAGTTCTGTATTCAAAACCTTACTTAGTTTTATCAGAAACATATACTTGCTCAGTATAAAGTGATTTCTATATTATTATACAGCACAGAGCCAGGCCCCACCTAAGGCTCACAGGATAAAGTTGAGGGGTTGTGAGATTTTTTATCTTTAGACCTTATACAGGTATTTAAATTAAATAATCTGAGAAGTTTAGAGGCGAAAGCTTTCTCTAATGTAACTGACAGCAAATCATAGTGGAGATGTGACTCAGTGCACCAACTAGACATTGCTCTTTTAAAAAGGGTCAGGTGGCAAATGTGCTCCTGAGGGAGCTGCACCTCAAACAGATGATTGTTTTCTGGGACATTACTGGACATCTGAGAACCCCAATCTTCTCTGCTCGCAGCATGTCCTGTCCCTGACTGTGGCCTCTCTCATTTCCATGGGTACATAGAGAATACAAGCTTAACCTGAAACTTGGCCCCATGTACTCCAATCACGTCAACTGCTCCAATATCTTGTTCTGAAAGCTCACGAACTTTTATTTAGCGGTTTGACTTTACAAGACGTGTCCCGTACAAAAGACGAGACTACTAGAGGTGCTGGGCATCTGGCTTTGATCTTCTAATACCTTCTTCTCCACTGAAATCTTGAATTCTCTATTAAGTTTTACGCCTGGCATGTTTGGCAATGCTTCCTAAATTAAGGAGGTAACTTGGGATTTCATCAAAGGAGAAATTACAACATTGCCGGTTTTTGTGAACATAAAACTTTTTGATATGGTTTGCTTTCTTTTAGACTTGAGGCTATGATTTAGGAGGCAGCTAATGGTTCAAAACAAATACAAATCTCTTAGTTACAGTGTCTAACCAACTGTCGCTCTCCCCTGCTGCTCCTCCTCCCTTTCTCAACGGTATTAGTATGACTACATGTTTGGCTTGCTTCTAGTCTTTCCCTAGTTACCCGCACAGAGTGTGTGATTTAACCATACTTGGCTCTACCACAGAGAAGCTATAGTCTCAAACCAGACAGTGATGTAATCCCCACAGCAGCTTTCACAGGAAGTGACTTAACACTTACTGAACTGTTGAGGTCTATTACTTGATGTAAAAGCCCTTTTTTGAACATCGAGATTATGTAATTCTGTTACATCAGTGCTTGAAAGAAAAAAACCTCAGGCACAAGCAAACAAAACCACAACAACGGAAAAGCTGAATTTCAATGAATAGTTCCTGGAATGAAGCCAAATGACGTTATTTCTTGGGTTAGTCCAGAACAACCAGCCACCACATGTGCTTCACACTAAGGACGAAGCCCCGCTGCACCCTTGAGGTTCTCACACGTCCCATTCATTAGTGCAGTAGTCATTTTTAGTCAGTCTGTTTTTGGAGTTGCCTGTTGGGATGGTGGTTGTGTGGTCTCAGGGTCTTAAAGGTTCAATGATTCTATTTTTTAAGGCTTGAAGCAACTTGCTGCCCCTGCCGCAGGAAATGAACCGTCTGATTGGCCACCTGGGAATCTGCTGGTTCCCACGATCTTTTTTAGATGTTTCTATCTGAACCAGTCATCTCTGTTTTTAAGTACCCTTGTTTAGCCAGAAAGCAGTTTCCTTGGATCCTGTACCCAGCAATCCAAAGGACGCTTAAAGCTGATAAAGCAGTTTGAAATGTGAAAGCTTTACCTCGATGTCTAATCATTAACCTAAAATGTGGAGTATTAAACATGGCCTTGCCTTTTTCATCCGACTACTTTCCCTTACCAAGAGACTCTCTATATAGTAGCCCTTACATTCTTTAGTGCAAAATTTGAACAGAAGAATCCAGGAAGGAGGTTTCCACATGATTATGTCAGAACACGCACCACAACTTGTTGGCTTCCACACTGCTTACATGACTTTTTGAAGCCACAAACACGTTACTGGAGGAGCTGATGTATTATAAGCCGCTTCCTTGAAGAGAACATGGTTATTAGCTATTAGATAACCGAGTGGCAGGCATCCTGCCTTTACTGGAAAGCCACTCAAGCCTCCACACGTGTGGATGATGACTCAGCTCCTCTTTTAAAAATCTCTTCTCTGCTCCTGCGCGTCATCGATGGCCTTTTTCACTGGGCCGGGCAGCAGACACGGGAGTCGTTTTATTAGATTGGGCAGCCCTGAACCAGTAGCTGAGATGAAGCCTCTTGATATTTATAGCACTACAGCAGTCGTGCCGCTTCTGTCCGGCTCAACTCTGTCATTTCCTCCTCTGCTGAGAGCCGGATGGGCTCAGTGCAGACATCCTCAGACGAGGCAGACTTCCCCTTTTAGCTGCATTGTATCTATTTGAGGAAGCCATTGTGTCAAGTTTTGGCAATTGTAAAGGTTTTTGGATCAGTTGTGGAGGCTGAAATAGGTTTCAAGGTCAAAATCACAGGGCTGGATTGTTCTAAATAATGAAAGAATGATTTTGTCTCAGCTGCAGAGGTTTTCTGATTTATTGTGAGAAAAAAGTCTTGTCTCTGTGGCTTTCCTTTTGCTTTGATGTCCCATTGCTCTGCATGCAGAAGTGACTGATTGTAAATGATACACTTTGAGCTCCACTAAGGTGCAGGGGTGCCAATAAATGGGAGCGTGGGAGGAGAGAGGGGGGAGAACAGCAAACACAGACTGCATCCATCCACTCACCCACAGTCCTCTGAACCTGCAAGGTCACCCAATCCTTCATTTCATGTTGGATCAAAGCTTTTCAATAGAAATCAATTGATTTAAGAATAAACAGCCTGCGAGGATCATATAGCCGCTCAGTCAAGGTTAGGTAAAAGGATCAGAAATGTTTGTCAATTGAAAATCTGTCTGCACTGCACAAAAAACCTTGGGAATGCAGGATTCTGCAGCACAAATTGGTTGGTTTAACTCCAGCGGTTCTCCTCCTCCTCCAGCATCCACAATCGGATAAAAAAAAAAAAAAAAAAAAAGCAGGTTTACTGAAGCATTATTCATCTCCAAAGAAACCAAAGTCTCATGTGTAAAGTTACAGTCCTCATTTATCTGGTGGTTTAGACAATGAATAATGGAGACAATAAAAAACGCAGAGTGTCATGAGGAGTGTGGGTGATTTACTGGCGATCACGTTTCATGTTCCAGTGGAGCAGGCTCACTCCCACGGGAGAGCGCTGTGTTTTGTAAACACACAAATGCTGCTGCTGCTGCTGCTGCTGCAAATTTGAATATTTCGGAGCCTTTAGGGTAGTACCCAACGTCAAACTTGTTTCTCCCCTTACACAGTTCAGTGTAATGACTTGAAAATTCACTGGCAAGTAGGAAATTTGAACCTTCAATGAAACTCAAGTGAGGAAAATTTAAAAAAAAAAAAAAAAAACTAATTTCCTTTGTTTCGTATCAGGATGTTCCATTGAGCTCTCTATCAGATAAATTCATATTATTATATATATATAGTTACTATATTGTCTGGCCATTTAATATACTGTTATGTCCTTGGTTGGATTTTTTGGAGAGTTTGGAGAATGAATCACCTCTTTTCCCAAGAGTCCGATGATATCAATGCTAGCTTTAAAATACACTACTAACTCAGTTATCATACATTATGTTAAGAGTTGCATTTATTAAATATTTTCATTATTTCATTATTATTCCACATTCTATTTTGACACATTAACAAAACTGATCAACAGTCCAATGTACAAAAATGTTTGTGAAATGTGAAAAAAGCAGGAATCAGAGAGAATTTGACATTTAGTATAATCAGGGAATAGTTTCAAATTTGAGGAAATACCCTTCAAATGTAAGACCAGAGTCAGCAGCTTATATTAGCACAATGAAAGGAAACAAAAGGAAACAGTTATCTGGTCTGTGTCCAAAGGTAATAAAACTACCCACTGCTAAAGCTTTCAAATGGACATGTCTTTATTGTGTCGATTTATATGTGCAAAATGAGCTTTAGAGGTGCAGCTAGAGGGTTTTTATTATGTTTGGACACTGTCAAACTACATGTTTTCCAGTTTTCAGTGTTGATGCTAAGCTATGCTGTTTGGCTTCTGGTGGGAGCTTTGTATTTTAGTGGTAAATGTGAGAATTGTATAAATCTTGTCATCTAACTCTCCACCAAAAAGAGACTCAGCATCTAAAATGTCAAACCATTGCTATTACAACACAATGCTACCATGACATTTAAACAAACAATATTGTTTTGTTAGTCTCGTCCGCTGAAGGTCTGTGTGCTGATGGGAAATATTACCCAGATTTTTACCACTTCCCATCACAGATTGTCATCACTTGGCTGAGTGGTTGTTGTTTCCAAGTATTGCATTATTTTCACTGTGTGTCGTGAAGGGCTTAGTGTCCTCAGCTTTGAGCTGTTTGGCAGTGCTGACACAGGGGGATTCACTGGGTAATGAGTATTGAAAAAAACTCCTCCGTCATCTCATTTTTGCCATGCCAGTCGATGGATGACACTCCAGAGACTTGATCGAACCCGACCTTGCTGCCAGACAAGAAGTTGCTGTCCTATCACCTATTGTGTCTGGAGAGGGCTTGTGTTGTTTTTTTTTTTTTTTGCAACTCTCCATGCATACATACATAAAATTATAATGTGCACTCGCGAAAAAGAGATACAAGTATGTACTTTGATTGGAACAGCTCAATTACAGAGGACGTTAATGCCTTGCTTGCGTTTTTTTTAATCTCCCATTACTTCCCCTTGGCTCCTGAAATGGGAGTTTTGTTTGACTCTAATTAGCTACAGAGAAGTCTGAGAGAGGCTCATTACAAAATCAAAGTTGGGCAGCATACGCAATATTATGAGCAGGTTATTATGTGAATGCTTAGGAAATAAATAGGGTTTAGGGAGAAGCTCAGTTCAGAGGTGAATATAGCAGCAAAACCACAACAGGCACTTTAATTACAAGATGAACTTTAACCCACATCCCTTTCTCTCAGCCTCAGTCTGCTTGCAAGTACCCACAAAAATGTCCCAAAACAGAGATGACTGCCTAATCATTTTTTCTGTTTTGGCAAAGCGCTGCTTGGTGTTTCAGCACACAAGATGACTCATTATCTTCCACAAAAGCTGAGGGATCATTCCCAGTAGCAAGGGGAATACCCAAAGGAACTGGCCAGTGGTATTTCCTGTTACCCTTAAGATAGTGTAAGGCCATCCGAGAAATACAGCAGTGTAAAATCTCTTTGTGTCCATGGCAAAAAGAGTGAGCAAAACCCAGAGGTCTAAACTATGTGAAAAACAAATCAGAGGTCGAGGACAGGCTCTCTCCCGCTGGTGGGAAAAGCAAATCATGTGTGAAGCTTCCAGCCTGGGTAACCATGACACTCAAGACAACAAGCTGCCGCCCTATGGCCCAGTATAGGATCCTCTCAAATCCACACCTTTACTCTGTATGTGGATCTGTCAGGGATTCATTGTTTCTAAACCTGGCTGGGCCTTTTCCCATTGGATTGACGACTTCTGTAGGGTGGCTGTGACCTTTCGAAAGCCACTGATCCAAAAAATGAATACTGTAGAGAACTGCTGCCTGGATTTTATTTCCCAGATGCACACCTGCTGCTAATGGCAGATGGCTTGCTGCAGGGCAAAGATATGTTTTTGAGCATTATAGAGTCTTTTGTTGATGTGATGAATGCAGATGTTTTGTCCTTTCCTTACCCATTCATTCTTCTGTGCCCTCCTCTTCCAGCTACTTATTATTACAGTTTTTTTCCCCAAAAGACTAGATTTTCATACCGACAGTCAGCACAGACAGCGAAGAAGACAGATGGGGTGAAAGTGCCAAGATTTGTTTTTCACACTACTCACATGGTGATGGCAGCGTTGCTTGCTAACCTGTGGATGAAAAAGTTCCAAGAGCTGAAGTAGAGCATGCCTCAGTCTCATGATATCCACCTGACACCCCTCCCCTCCCTCCTCTGTCTCTCGTTTTCCAGCTCTCCCCTGAGTCAGTCTGGAGTTATTACCGTTCACGTCCTTGTGGTATTCTTTTAAACATCCATCACCGCTCTTATGAACCTCTTACTGTAATTGGCCTGCTTTTGTTACAGTCTTAAATAGATGATAATCTATGCTGACTGTCTGGGACACATGGAGGACACACATCATGAGTTTGCCATTTTGTTGAAATGTTGCTAGTGGTCAGTCACATGCACTGCTGGACCTTGTGGCTGGTCTGTGTTGTTGCTGCAGCAAGATGTTATTTTCCAGGAGTAAGTGGGGAAAAAAAAAAATGAAGGTCAGTGTTTTTCCAACCAACACATTCCCCTCATGTGGAGGTCTGACTGAGGAGCTTGTTCTGTAATTTATATCCCTTTGGACCTGACAGAGATTGCTCAATAACTATTAGGTGGAACTCCATGAAATAGTGTACAGCCATTCATGGTCCCCAGAAGATGAAACCCACTGACTCTGGTGATCCTCTGACGTTAGCTGTATGGGTCCTCATATAGTCTATGGCTACAAGGACTGTAGACCCCTGTTATAGCTGTTATAGCCCATGATAATTAAAAACGCACAGCTGCAACAAAGGAAATGCCATGTGGTTAAAGATACTGTCGGCTGACTTAAGAGCACAGTGTGTTTTGACACCAGAGGGCCTAAACTGGAAAGAAACTGCTGATTCTTCCTCCTCTGTGTCACTGACTGGCCCCCACAGCCTCAGGAATGCCATGGGACAGGAAGGGAGGAGAGGGAAGCAGGAAATACTTTTGTCTCCCCACAACACTTTAGAATGAATGGCTGTCTTTTTTTTTTTTTTTTTTTTTTTGGTCCTCTGTGGGCTTTTGTTTGATAAAAAGAAATAGTGGATGAAAATGTGACAGAGAGTATAGACTAATAACCCAGTTTTGCTTCTACTACTAGATCAAGGTCAAGTAAAGTGTGTGTATCCCAGTTACAATTACACAAAACATAATTATTGTAGGTAAGTTGAGCTAAAACAAGACAGATTAAAATAGAATGATAATAGAGTCCCATGGGGACTGACACAGTAATGTTATAGTGAATTAAACTTAACAACTCTCCATTGTTCAGAGATAGGTCAAATTACAACTAAAAACAGAGGCATCAAAGGACTTCACATATACAGCTCCACAACAGTGCTGCTGATGTGGTTAGCTTCACAACAAAGGCTGATATTCAATAGGAAACTGTTGATACACCCTCACTTGAACCTCTCTAAAATATACCCTATTGTATTTTTGATTTGATTCAAGATAATCTACTGTGTGTGTGTGTGTGTGTGTGTGTGTGTGTGTGTGTGTGTGTGTGTGAGAGACTGTGGGAGAGCGAGGAGCTTAGCACCATGACTTCCTGTCCAGCTGCCCCTGCTGTCACTGCTTATAAGCAGATGTCTGTATTTCCTCATCTATTACACACATCCATGGTATCCACACTCACAATTCTCAATTTGCCACAGAGCTCTTTTAAAAGTCCTGTCAGCAGCAGAAAGAAGACCCCCGCCCACCCCCCTTTGAGTAGCATTAATATATTTATGCTTGAGTGCTTCAGTGCTTGTCCACATGTTAATAAACACACAGGTCTGTTGACACGCAGCTGCGGATAGCCGCTTTTGGTGATTCCCACTTTCAGTTAGTGTGTGTTTCTGCCTGTGTTGTGTGTAGGAGGGTGTGGGAGCTGATCTGCTGGTGGCATGGGCATCGCAGCACGTGATAACACTCTATTTCCACCCATATTTGGTGTTAACCAAAAGGGAATTTTCATCTTAAAGGGTCAGTTCACTCAAATTAGAAAAAAAAACAAAAAAAAAAACAGTTTTTGTTACTCACCTCTAGTGGTATCTAGTCATGCAGAGAGGTATTTGTCTTTCAGATTTCTGCCGCCACCCCCATTTTGTTTCTAGTGCTCACAGCGCTGAGCATTTACATTTCAAATTTTCAACAGCAACTAGGCTGTCTGGGCTGTTTCTGTTAAACCAAATAATGTAGGAGATATTTTGCACTGAACAGTCCCTAGAAAAAGCTGCACACAGTGAGGTCTGAGAATTGTGCAGAATAAAAGGGACACTGGATCTGAAAAAAGATCTTTTTTTTTTTTTTTCTTTTGTACTGTGAAGGCAAAATGTAATGTTTTTCTTAGTGTCAACAAATTTTATTAATAGGCCAAATCCAGTTCCACTATGCCACAGAGCTCCATTGTTGTCCAAAAACTATTAAGTGAACTACATTTGCGTTTGCTGTTATGGTATGATGAACATGGACAGTGTAGTTTGTTTTGAGTCAGTGTTACACACAGTCCTGCTGTTGTAAATAATCACAAGATCACTAAATGTTTATTAATCCACAGCTGAAAATAGTCCCCAACTAATGAACTATTTACTCCTGGTTGAGTAAAAACCACAGTGGCCAACTGTTTTCAAAACAGCTTAAAAAAACATCTTTAAAAAATAAAATGGTATATTTTAAGTACATGACAGCCCAATTAACCATCCTTCTCTTCTTGTCTGTTTCCCAGGATGCCTTTGTGGAGATGTATGACAGGCAGAGGGAGTCTGTCTTCAGTTGTTCCTGGCCCTCCATCAAAACAGTCTTCGGCCTGGCTGCACTTGGGGCAGCTAGCATTACTATCGGAGCATACCTTACACAGAAGTGAACGAGTCCAGTTTCTACCAGCTTGTCTTTATTACTCATCATCCTCCTTTTACTTGTGCCTCTCCTTTTTTCCTTTTAAAGATGCCCTGACCCCTCAGAGACAACCTTCGACTCTTTCGCGAATCTCTTCAAAGCCTTCCCTCAGAAAACTCCCTCTTCTTCGCCCTTCAGTGTCAAAACAGACACAAATCAAAACAACTGAAAGAACTAGATGCACAGCCCGTACAGTGCAAAGGACATAAGGACATCTTGAAAAGAGGCAGTATAGATGTATTCACACTCTGCTGAGTACAAGTGATGAGAAATGAGGGATCAGTAGCATGATCTAACTTTTTCCTATGTTCTGCCTGTTTCTGTACTAGTTATAGCATGAACGTTGAGTGTTAGTGTAGACGTTGCATATGTTGGAGCTCATGTGGGACCTCGGTTGTTGAGGCCTTGATGATGGGGATGCAGGGACGATGATGATGATGATGATGATGATGATGTTGATGACGCCCCACGCCGGAGAGGAAGCAGCCGCAGCCCCACCAATGCTTGTTAGGGTGAAGAACCTCGTTTGAACTGTGGACTCCAGTTAAACCCCCACCCCTGCAGCCATCCTTCAAAGGACTTCCTCCGCAGAACAGCTGCTCAGAATGTATAATGGAAACAGCTCGCTACAACCAGCGCAGTGTGGGTCTACTGCTTTCATTCCTCAGACAGCTCCAGTGAACTCTGAACCACTGCACCATTATACTGTCCCTGGCCTACAGAGCATGGGCCACTGGATGTTTTGAGTTTTTGAAAGCCTCTCCGTTGCAGTTTTTGTGTTTATTTTAAACCCCATGTTGTGTGGTTTTACTGCAGTAAACTTTTTTTTTTTCAGGGACTGAAAAACATGCCACGAAAGCCTGTTGTAGAAAAATGTCACTCTGATGAATAAACTTAAAGAAATGCTGATCGCAGCACGTAAGAGTGGGGTAGAAGTAAATAAACATTGCATTTAGCAAAGAATGCATAGGCCCATTAAAATATAAACCGAAAAGGATTTTAAGAATGCATTCCACAAATAAAATGAAGTGATAGAGACCACTCTCAAGGTAACTGATCTCAAATAATCACAATTCTCTCTATTAACACCAAGTAACTCTAAAAACCACCAGTTCTTCTATACCTCTGCTGCTTTGTTCTTCACTCAGTCCATTTGGGCTCGCCCAGGTTTCAGAGCCAGCCACCATGTGTCCACCAGTTGGTGGTAGCGCTATACTCCGCTCTGACAGAGACGGTTCTTGACGTGTACCCAGTACCCAGAAACTCTCGCTTGGTCACAGATGACTGAGTGGCACATCACAGCAGCAGGGTTTCAGTTTAGCACTAAAGGCAGAGTGTCCCCTGTGCTGGAACCTGAGATGTCCCTTCTCTCCAGTCTGCAAATGCATCCAGTCATCGATTTGTTCCTTTCAGCCTGTTTTTTTTTATTGATGTCTGTCTTGTGTTACAGTCTGACGGCTCATGGAGACTCCAAAATATTGCATCCAGTACTTAGCAAGATGGTTATGGAAAAGTGATTTTTATTTCTTTATCATTAAAGATCTTCAGCTTCTTTGTCGCATGGATGACAAAGACTGCAGTACCACAATAAATAATCAGTATGGGCAACCATATTTATAGCAGAAGAGAAGGTAAATAACAACCTAGAAGTTGCATTTTTTATTTATTGAGAGGTACCAGATCACAGATTTTTTAACAGTACTTTGATGAAAAATCATTTGTTTCACTTTTTTTTCCTATTCTATGGAATCACACTGTAACTACATTATTTCCCAGCTGCTATCATAACAAGAAAAATGTTTAAAAACAGAACTTCTGTGTCGTATTAATATTGGCTTGAGGCTGCTATACTGTTGATTTAACTTTTACTTACAGCTTAAACTGCCACAACTTTACAGTATAGTTCTAGAGAGCTGGAAACCAAAGTTAACTTGTATTCATCTTTAATTTAAAAAAAAAAAAAAATAATAAAAGTAGCTTAATGAGAATACGTGTCGCTTCACTTCACTGTCTGTTCAGTGAGGCTGTGTGATCTCTCTGTGGAGGGTTTGTCTAGTGTTACTGTACTATATCAGCTTAACTCTTGTCAACTTTGTGCTCCAATAATAACTCAATGCTGTATAATGTTGACCTGCCAGATCTAAACCGTGTCTCAGTTATCACTATAAATCACTCCCATTCTCCCATGGTGTTTGATATTCCAGTGATGTCCGTGTAAGAGAGAAGCAGTGGGTGATTTGTGAGGAGTAGGAACCGTTTTAACAGCAATATACTGTAATTTTTTTTTAATATTCTCTGTGCATATATGAATGTAGGCACTATGGTTGCTGTACTGTTTTATGTCTATAATCGCAAACCTGTAGCACTTAAAAACAGTGAATTGTGTTTCTGTTGTTTACTGCTTTATCCACGATAAGCTAGCGGGATCATATTGTTCCTAATAAACCAGATTTCTGAAGCAGCTGGAGTCCAAGTTCATGTTGTGTCTGCCTTTTTTAAATCAATTCTCAGCTTCATATCAGAGCATGTCAGCAAGGCAGAAAGAGAATACGAGATGTTTAGGTAGACAGCGGTGTATCAACAGTGCTCCTTTGATTATCTGTTATCTATCCACAGCTATGAACTTTATTTGTGAGCATGGCTGTGACAGCCTCCTCGTGAAGGACTGTGCAGATGCTGCAGCAGCAGCCGCACCCCGTCAGACATCAAAGCTGTCCCCAAACACTGCACTTGTCAGCCTCCCTCTTCTGCTCCACACACTGCTAAACACGAGTGCAAAAACCCAAATGCCCTGCGGCCAGATTTTTTTTTTTTCCTTACACCCCCTGCCTCTGTTCTGATCACACTTGTCTTCAAAGGCCATGGCACTCTCGCTGCTCGGTGTAATTTCTGAAAAGCATGATGCAGTAAAACTAATGTTGAAAGAGTTGAGTGGGTGAGGGAAAATGAGGGGAAAGGAGTAAATGTGGTGGTGGTATATATATGTGTGTGTGTGTGTATAGCTATATCCCTGAGGAGACCAACAGCAGTGGGAAGTTCATTTGGGCTGGAGCTCCACGCAATTCCTCCTCTCTCCCCCACTCACCATGCATATAAAATGCATGACACGCTCTGAAGAGGAATTTTAAATCAAGCTCTAGATTTTCAAAAGAGAGTCCAGTGTGGGTGTGGATGGTGAATATGTGTGTGTGTAAAGAAAGAAAGATGAGCATGGAGAAGAAAGAGGGGGGAGGAAAGTGAAGCCCTGCTGCCTCTTCTGCTTTAGGGCTACAAGGTGTAGAGGAGGCTTTCCCAGAGCTGGATATCACAGGGGAGATTGGGAGATCAAAGCAGATTGACTGGAGTAAGCCTGGTCCAGTTTTACCCCTAATTTGGAAGTCCATCAGATCCACACATGGCACCTTCGCCTCATTTAGAGGCGACCGTTACTGCATTAAAAACTTCCTGCTGAAATTTAAGCAATTTCCTTGAAAGACATTATAAATGCACTCCTCAGAAATCATTTATCTTACAGGGATGTAAAAATTCAGCCAGACTGAGATTGTTACTTATTACTCCATGATGGGATCAACTGTAGAAACAGATTTAGGGTGAAGCCTCAAACTGCCTGAGCTTTGTACTACACTGTCACCTTGTGGCTGCTATGTATATGTTCCCCACAAATACTTCAGGAGAAGTGAAAACACCAGGAAAAAATGGGTGAAAGTGTGAAGAATCTGCACATTTCTTCTTCATTTGGAAATCCCAGCTGATTTTTCTGAGCAGATCATTTGTGAATACAGAGGATGAACTATCAAGTGCTAAAGGGCTCAGCCGAAATAAAAACCAGCCTCTTTTTCCAAGCAGTCTGACACATGGTATGCCTATCCCTGCTCTAAAATATCCTCAGGGCAGTATGCCAGAATGAAGAAAGGCTCCGGGGCTGAAAGTACAACAGCTTACAGCTTTGGTGATGACTGTTCATCCGTCTGTGCTTTGAGAAGCTTTCACTCGAGCAGAAATGTTTGAACAAAAATCAGTGAATCAAGAATCTACAGCTTGCATATGGTAGAGCTTGCAGGAGAGAACGTATGGGAATTGTATGGTTTAACTATCGATTACGAATCTTGTGTGGTCAGAATCAAACCCACAGACTGTGTGTTCAAAACAATCAAAATGAAAGTCATTAATGTCTAATACAAACAGTCCAGTGCAGACTATCCACAAACTATTTTGTGGAACTATTTTGGCTATGTATACATGAAACACAATGCAAAAACCAGTAAACTATTGCAATATATTATTTTTAATACTTATTTTAATAAACATGTTATCTACAAATACTTGACTAAAAAGGCCCTAAGACTAAAGAGTGCCCAAATAGTACATGATGTTTACACAGTGGGGAAAATAAGGTAAATACAAAGCTTTAATGTACATTCAGTGTTTATTTTCCTGCAATCAGAAAAATAGAAAAAGTAAAACAAAGAACATTCATACTGCTGAAGTGTTGTTTCTCTCGCTTGCACATTTACAGTACATGTTGATCTGATACAAAGTTTCTCCACACTGGACATATTACCACAATATATTTACAAAAATAACATTAAAACTGCAGTCTCTTCAACACGCTGACACATTCATAAAAATAAAGCTTTCTGACACACTTTCCAACGACGATCCTATTTACAGACAAAGATGGAGATGAGTCCCGTCGAGCTACAGCTGAGATAACCCAGTTGTTTTGCATGTTTGTATCAGATTGTCTAAAATATCAAAACCACAGAAAATAAATGAGGCAGAAAAAGTTTTTAAATGTCTAAAATGACATTTGTCATACTATTACCAAATTTGTTTTTTTTGGTTTTATTTCAGATTTTAGCATCTATCAGAAATTCTGAATACTTTTGATGTGGTTTCAAATTTCAGGCACAAAATGTAGCCAAATGAAGGAAAACCCTTTTGAAATTAAAGTATAACAGGATTTGCAAACATTCACACTGTAATGTCCTTGAATAATTGCACTGTAGTTATTAACTGGCATGGTGAGGGCAAACAAAAATCACAAAGACTGGGCAATGAATGCTCCATATTGGCACTGGGAAATAGCTCTGTTTTTTTAAAATGGTGACAGTCATCAAATGGCCACATTGTAGGTAAAATACACTTTTACTTCCAAACACTGAGCTGCATCTGTGTTTACCTTTTCTACAGCAAATGCTAAAGAAAAGAACAGCTCTCCTGGACATCATCACCTTCAGTATAGATTACAATATGGGGCTAAAATCAACTGATGAGAGCAGCATGATCATTAACTACACAACCCCAAACACTGAAGCCCGAATTCATTAGAACCTGTCTATATACAGTGTACCTTTACATGTGTGCATCTGATCAGTGTTCAAACAAACAAAAAAGTAATTCCAAAAAAATATATATATCAACCCTCAGTGCAGGAACTCCACTTCACTCAGCTGTCTAGCTCTTTGGTTTCCAAGCCACTATAATGCATCGGTTGCAGGCATCTCCTGGACCTTCAGACTGGCTCTGCTTGGTCTCACACCCCCAACCTCAAACTCTAAACCCATTAACGTAATTTACTATCACGTGTCCACCCTCTCACTCAGCCAGGTTCTCGTCCTTACAGACTTCTGTGGAGGAGAAGAAAAAAAGCACAAGCTTAAAGTCAGAGACAGGTTGCAATGCACAAATCCACTGCAGCACAGACAGGATCAATGCTATTTAACCCAAACCATGTTGGAATGTTGCTAATCATTAATATTTGTATATAATAAGCCCCTTTCCCCCTTGCTAGGTTAAGAAAAAACAAGCAAAAAAAAAAAAAAAACACTATTTAGGTGTTTTTCATAAATCCATCTTTCTAGCAAATTTTAATGACCAGATTTTGCGCATGTCCTGCAAATCGGAAGATACAACCGTCAAAAAAAGGAGTAAGCATAATTTTGCTAGCTTTTTATCTTTACATGTAGAGATGTGTAAACTGAGCTTCCTGTTTTCAAAAACAAGATTTATCATTCTTTTTGAAGTCATCAGTAACTGCCCTGTTGAACTTTGTGCAGACCCAGTGAGAAGCTGCAGCAGGCTGGCTAGTTTCACAAAACTGAAGAAATGTTAGTCCAGAAAAATGTGAATAAATCCTCAATTAGAAACAGTAGAGAGAGCCCGATATAACACTGATATCACTCGAATTATTTGCTTTCAAGCAGAACAACACAAAACATATTAATAGTATCAAATTGCAACTCTGAGTCAAATATTCTGCAAATGAGCTAAATATATAGCATGTAAAGCTGCTGAATGGGACAGATTACACCTTAGTTTATAATGAAACATAAACATAAATTATTTTTATGATCCAAACCTGACTACATCACAGCTCTGGTTTGTTTTGGCTCAAAATGCACTATTACAAATGAAGTACAGGTTTAATGCAGTAATCACAGACTCATGCAGCAGAGTCTGGGTAACCTTGTCAATAGTTTTGCAAGCAAAATTGAAAAACTAACATAAAGTCTGATATATGAATATGATGATCTGATCTGACCTGAAGCTGGTCTTCATTCATTAAATGTCACCGTATTAACCGTTTCTTCCCAGCTCTCCTGGCCTTCAAAGCCACGAGTTAACTGTCAGATGCCACAGTGGTCCTCCTTAAGCTGTTTGTTCAAGTATTTTCAAACTTAATTCTTATTCCCAACAAACTGCATCACACTGTGCTTATTTAGTGCAAACCAAAACATGTCCAACAATCATAACAGTGTCTCAAGAATTTTTATCATACTTTGTGCACCATTGCCAAAGCAGGTTTCATACAACCTTTTCCACATATGCAGCAGTGCTCCAGTAAACAGACTTTGATGTGTAAAAATCAATGGTGCTCCCCTTTAACCTACTGGGGAGAATGTTATCAGTGTTTACTCCACTACGTGTGAAGGCAAACTCTGTTCATCTACCCAAACTAGAACTACAGGAAAACAATATTCCACATGGTTAATCTCTTTTCATAATATTTAGCTATACTGAAAAGCAACTACCGCGTATTTAATCTTTCAGAGAGTTTATTTTTGAACCAGTGGCATGTTTCCTCTCAGTCAAGTCTCTTGTCTTTACAGAGGATGACAGGCTCTTCATCCTGACACAAAAATCCACACATTGCTGCACACAGCGGCATCCAGCAGGACAAACAGGACACGGGACAGGAACCATGCCTCCTTACAGCCAGCCATGAGTAAAACAGTCGCGTTTCCTACCTGGGGCAGGGTTAGAGGGCAGATGGGGGGAGAGAGCTCAGGGTCCAGGACAGAAGGGGAGATGGGGCTAGCAATGTTGAGCATCTATACCTGCAGGGCTAAGCACCAGAGCCTGGAGGATGTCTGACAGGGAAACGATGCCTTCAATGCTGGATCGCTCATCCACTACCACTAACCGATGCACCTACAAGAAAAGCATGTTTGCTGACGACCTTCAATTTATGCATTGTATGCATGTATTTGTGTAAACATCAGATCCTCACTTCTGCTTTGACTATTCTGTCCACAATGGTCTCCATTGTTTCCATTTTATGGCACTTCACAACTCCTTCAAAGTACTGAGAACGATGTTTCAGAGCCTGTGTCACTGTAATGTCCAGATTGTTGTATGTCTTCTCAGCAGCCAGGTTCTACACACAAACACATGAAAATACATTGCATAAAGTAAACCAATAAATCACAGAGCTGTTTATGCTCTGATGTCTGGTATTTGGTCTCTTCAAAAATACAAAAGGTTTTATTAAAATTAAATTAAAAATGTATTTACAATCACGTCAAACTTGGAGTAAATATCCACAACTTTGCCTGCAAGAGAACAAAAATAACTCCAGTAAATAAGAAAGGTAATTTATTAATATGAATAAAATATATTTTTTCAATGCTGGGGTTTATGATGATACCTGAGTCATCCACTACAGGCAAAGCAGACACTCGTCTCTCCACAAAGATGTTGAGTGCTTTGATGATGGGTGTGTCCGGGTGGATGAAAGCAATGTCATGGTATGTACCAATGCCCAGCTCCCCAAGAGTCTGCTTCATAAAAGCTGGCTTTGGCATTTCACACATCTGGGAAACACAAGTCCAAACATGTTCAGTGAGATGACATCACTCAATACATCAAGGTGAAGACACCTTTTACAAATTGCCACACTGACCACAAGGGGGCAGCAGACAATGAACATGGAACAAGTGATGACAAAACTTCCAACAGAAGTAATCAATCATATCAACTTAAGAAAAAAAAAACATTTATGCAAGGTTAACAACTGTTCATAAACAAAGACATTATTTGTGGTGGACTCACAAAGAGCTGGAGGAACTTGAGGATCCTCTTGTGTGTAAGTATATAAAGTGCATTCCCTGTGACAGGATCAATGACAGGCAGGCGGTGAATTTTATTTCTGATGAGAGTGTACACTGCATCAAATAGGCTGCAAAGCAAACAACCAAACAAGGCGACCAGTTACAGGCAGCATAAAAAAAAAAACAATCTACTCACACTGATAAATATGAAACAAAATGGAAATAATTATTTATTTTCAGACAACATACCTTGCATCAGGTGATATGTTGACCAGAGGTTTAAATGTTGCTTGAAGGTAAACCTCTGTGTAGCAAGATATAACATATTTGAGAATCTGCTAATAAAACAGTAATACAATCTTATGCATGATATAAGAACATACCTCTCCATGTCTCAAGCTTATGTTCCTCTAATTCATAAATCTGTACCTAAAGTACAAAAAAAAAAGTTAAAAAAAAAAAAAAAAAAAAAAAAAAACACAATGAGAACAAATGCAAATCTCATGCATACACAAGACGTACCATTGGTGACTTGTAGTATCTGTGTAATATGATGATGAAATCTGTGATTGTCAGCATTCCTGCAATGAAAACAAGCAATGTGACACTGGACAACATAGCATACAACAATTGGATAGAAGAGTGTTTGGAAGGGCGTGGATTAAACAGCATACCACAGACGCCACCACACCCACCCTCCCCCTCCCTCTCATTGCATCCCGACTTGACATTCATTATTCATCACAGGCTGACTTGCAATAAATGCAGCACAACAAAGCAAGTTCACTGCTGGTTTGGCTTCTGACGCCTATTTACTAAAAGGTTTCTTTTTGTAACAGAAAAGACTTAACCGCCCCTTCTTTTTTTGTTAAATATTATATCCAACCTGTCAGAGCACTGGTCAGCACAGAGGAGTAATTGCGGCGCTTAATGGTTTATAACAGCTTCAGTGACGTCTGCTCAAGACAGCCTCATGCTCAACTAGCCATGACCAGCAGCAGCATTTAATGCTGATTCATGTGCACAGCAAGGACATTTTCTCTATTAAGACAACTTTTGAGATAAGAAATTTGCATGGAAACTTTGTTTTCTAAAATTAAGCTGTTGACCTAAAATCTGTGGACTGCAGACTTTGGACTCATTAAGGTGGTGCAGTAAAAGATTTGTCTTTTCTTTGAGGAAGGTGTTTGACAGGAAGTGTCCCAATTAAATTTGCAAAGTGTATGAAAGCAAGTGTATATTCTTTATTTGAATTTTTTCCCCAACTCTTTAAAACTACAAAAACTAAGTAAAACATGTCTAAATTGGACCTAAACACTGCAAAAATACCAGACATAAACAGAAACAGGGTTTAAGCTTCTTACCCACAAAGCTCTGTTTTTCTGTGTCCCACAGTGGAGCAGCTCGTACACCATTGGCTACCAAGGCAAAAAACGCTTTCTTAACCTGTCAAGCATTGATTTAAAAATCAAAATTATATAAATACAGCACAACAGTATGTGATTGTCTTTTCTGAAGCTGAAACAATAATCAGCAACAATGCTTTACAAAATTAAGTAGTTCAAAGTAGCTGAGTAGCAAAAATTGTCCAGTTATTCCTCTGCTGCTTTTGTGTATATTACATATTTCTAAACTGAATATCTTGAGATGATGGACAGATGGTTGGACAAAACAAGACATTTAAAAAATGTCATTTTGCACTCGACAAACCTTTGATGGGAAGTCTTTGTTTTCTTGACATTTCATAGACTAAATAATTATGCGGAAAGGAAAATCCATCTTCAGATGTAGCCCTCAACTTCATCTAATGACTTTTCTTTGTCACATTGTCGTGAGTAGAAAAAAAAAAAAAACACTGAAGTCTAAACTCTTGATAGCTTTGTGTTGATTTTAGGATTTCCATTTTTTAAGACTATCTCTTGGCCTCTGTGAATTTCGTGGCTGAAGATCTACACATCAAAGAGGTCAAACCTCCTCAGGATTACTGTTTAACAGCTTTTAGCAATTTCACTAACCATCTCATAGAAACTGGTCTGAGGCAAAATAATCCTGCTTATTTTATTGAACATTAACCCAAGGTGAATGTCTCTTTTCGTTCTCAAGAACAAAAAAGTCACAGGTTTGTTTGCATGGACATCACTGTTTCACATATATTGCCGCAACTGTGGTGAAAAACTGGGTGAATTCACAACTGTACATTATGCATGTTAAGTCCTGTTAAAAAAGGAAGTGTGAATATAGAGACAAACAGTACTAACTTGTAGTGCTGTGTCAAACACAACCAGCTTGGAGCTTGTGGGGACAATGTCGTAGCACTTATGGGATTTCATAAAGCGCATGTAAATATCACTTTCAGGTTCAGCAGCTGAAAGAAAAAAAAACAAAAAAAAAACAAACATAATGCCGGAAAATACTTTTAGAGGATGGAGAACTCTCCCAGGGAATATATAATGAGAGTCTGGAAACAAAACACACTCTCAGAGCCTAAACAACCATTATGAGTCTAAACCACTTTAGTGCTTGGTCTTACTGATAATTACACTTTGCTTTAAGCACCAACAAACACAAAAACAGTGGAAAACATGAACAACGGAGTACTGTAGGAACTTAGAGCTTTCTCCAATGATGCAGTTTGAATATTGCAGTCTCCACCCCCCCCCCCAATGTACTGCTGAAACACCGAGCAAATTAACTCAATTCCTGACTTACAAAAAAATAAAAAAATAAATAAATAAAATTAAAATGAAATGTCAAAACAATAAACATCGGTCCAGCTCTGTGAATATAAAGATGTGCCACTCTCTCAGTCTTGGACTGTTGGTCAGACATACAGTCAGTTAAAACCAGTACAACAGTCCTGCAAAAAATAAAATAAAACCTTCACATTCTACCCCTTTGTAACACTTTTACAGAGCCAAGAATTCAACTGTATGATCATTTTTGAGGCTGCAGCTTGTGCTGCATTATGCTGACAGGTTTTCAATATTGTACCCACTCATTTACTGAAATCAGGCCTGGCTAAAATAAAGTATCCAATGACCTGACATAGTGAGTATAGTGCATTTAATATTGTTTTTAAAGCTATTTATATTGATTTATTTTTGTGTTTATTACCAATTCCACATGTCGTTTTAAGCTGTAAGTAACATTTTCTTTCTGTGTATGTTGATCTGAGAGGCCATGTGTTGCATATAGTCGCTCTTACTGGGATTAAAACCGACAAAACGTTTTTACGTATTACAGGCAAAATAATAAGTGACCTCGTTAAAAAAAAAGTAGCGTTATTTCCTAAAACACACGCTTCGGTGTGTTCAGATTGGATAATTACCTTAAAGCCTCTTGAATAACGCATCGAAACATTTACATAAACGGATGTCTTCCCCATCGACAGCCTGTAGAGGGAATCCCTTATATTTTGACACAGTTCAGATCAGATGGATGCGTATGGATAGGACAGAGCAGGCGCTAAGAAGTAAACAGGTTTACCGCAGGTATTTGTGGTTTGAAAAGCACAAACATCCTTTTGCGCTGGAATACGTCTGATGTCTTTACCATCTTTTAAGTTACATTAAACTCGAATTAATCTCGTTGACTGGCGGTAGTAAAACAGAGCAATGGGTCGGCGACCCTCACTTACCGTCATCATCTAGTTCAAGTTTCTCCAGCATGCCTTCGATTAAACCGTAGACCTAAGAGAGAGGGGAGAGGGCAGAGTGAAGAGAGACGCCAATACCTCACAACAGGACACGACAGCGCACGACAAAACTTTGCTGTAATTTGTAAGTGAGCAGAGGGTGAAGCGACTTTTCCCAGCGGCCCCAGCAGACTGTGATCACACGGAGTGTGGTGCGCAAACACTACAACAACGCAAAACCATGACGTGCGCCGCCGGCGTTTTAGCGATTACATAAAGCCTCCTCTGGTGCTCTCGTTTCTCAGAGGTAAACTGATACAAACGTGTGCTCCGGAGCTGCAACTTTAGTGGTACATTATTATTAGACCCCCCCCCCCGCGCGCACGCACGCACACACACACATACACACCCCTTACAACTCAGAATGGAACAGTCCTGATCCATTTGCTGCTGCAGTGGGGACCGTTGCCTCTGCGTTGCTGTGCACAACCACTACACACCAGTGTGAGAATGAATCCTGCTACAGTAAACCAGATGGAATTTGTGATTTGAAGCCATAATCTGCCAAACAACGCTTACCACTGGAAAAGGTTTCCACATGAAGACTTGGTGGTAACAAGCAGGAAGCTGTGAGCGCTGAGGGCACACCCCTCCATGCAGAGCAACCTGGGCGCTTCACCATATTAGGAAATCCCTTAGGTTGCTTAGCAGCAAGCTGGGGATGCCTTGTCACATCCCCACTGTTTATTTCGTCTCACAAAACGAGCAACATGAGATATACAAAAAAAAACCCCTTGGCGGCAGCAGCAACATTAGAGAGTGACATGCAAACTGTATTTTTTGCAGTCCCCAGCATGACATGTGTAACGCTGAGAAATTTGCATACACAAAGTGTGCTTGCTGAGACACAATTTCTCTTGGTCCCTAATTTGTCGGTGCATCCACAACAAGCTACTGCAGCAGTATGACAAAGCCTGCGTTCGGAGATATTTCCTGTGTTGCCCTGCAATAGTGACACAGCAGTTCTCTAGCCAAAAACTACCTCTGCACTTCCATAAATCTCACCCTGCTGCACCACAGTGGGCACACAGCCTGCTCCTTCATAACAGCAAACACCAAGGGAGCTGATATAAACAGATCCAGAAAATGAATTGCATTTAAAAATGGGATCTGGCAAAAAAAATGAAGTGCAGGCTCAGATTATTTTGTGAGCCACACTTATGTGGGGGGTGAACAGAGAGGCAGGCTTTGACTCATCACTTCTGAACCACAATCATGAATGCTTGGGTGTTAATACCAACTGTACACAATGTTGATGATGAAATATTGATTTAAACTCCCTGGCTACAGTCCACAATCACTCACGGTAGACAGGTCGAGACAGACTTTCAGATAATTGTTCAGCACAGCAAGTCATGAAGTCATTCCCCACTAGCTGTAGGAAATGTGGTATCACTCTGACTCAGACTGTCTGAATGCTAAACCTTAAATGAAGACTAAATTTGCCGTTAGCTGTCCACTAACAGGCAACTGTACAGCAATTTAGCTGACATCTAACACTGCTGGAGAGGCTGCTTCAATCCTGAAACAATATTTACACCCTCTGCTCTGCCACTGATGCTTACAGCAAATAGTGCAAACACAGCCCTGTTGACACACACTGCATGCTCAAGTATTAGGGCTTGAAGTAAAGAGATTTCCATCATCCATGCTTTCTGTTCACCACTGTCCAAGCAAACACTTATGACTCAGAGGGAAACCATCATATGACTCATGAAAAGAAGGCATGAGGCCACTTTTATGTATCCACAAAGGAAAAAAAAGTAATTAGGTTCAACAGCCCAAGATCTGTGTGGTTCTATCTTTGCTTTCACAAAATAAGAGTTAAAGTAACTGAAATAGTAGAAGGTGAAGGTGATCTATGAACCATTTTTGAACCTTTGATGTGAAATGTTACTGCCGCATAAACAGCAAAAGTGTATGCTAATTTGTCGAACTGTAACACTGAATATACTCTTGGAATAGAATGTGTAAACAACCGGTTTCTTAAATCTTTTTTTTTTTTTGCAGTGTGACTCACTTGTGAGGTAGAGTAAGATGGCACAGGGCTCGAAGAAGGAATCGGGGGTTTAGCAGAGGGGATGCTCAGGCGCTGTCCTGTGTCTGGGGGTGTGGAGAGGGAGTGGGATCGGGAGCTTGGTTCCAGGCGTTCAGGACTGGGGCCGCTCAGCTGAGAGTCCCGGGTGAAAACAGGTTGGCTGGACGCCTGGGTTGGGGTGGTTGGTGGTGTAGAGACCCCAGATGCTGCAGAGAGATTGAGATCAAATATAGACACCTCAGTTTATCTCTTCTTCTCTCAATGTCAATCCATACTACATTTGCAGTGACACTGAGACACAATGTGGATTGACATCTTTGACGGGCTTAGTTGGCAAGACTGAGGTGCTACAGTCGTGACTGCTGCAGATACCATCAACGCTGTCACATACTATAACAGAGGAGGAATGCATATCTGATCTGTCAGGGAATGACAGGCTGCTGAGTAGTGAACAACAGATACCAGATAGAAATTCACAGCCCAGTCACTGACAGGGGTGCAGTAGGTAAACCACACCTGCAAAGACAGCAGGAAAACTGGATTATATTAGCTTATTACTTAGCACTTTGTCAGTTTTAATAGTTTATACAAAACAACACCGCACCTAAAAACATATATTGTAAGATCCAGTGTGTTACTGACTCAAAGCCACAGCAGGGAAAGTCACACCCATAGCAGCAGGTAAGGCACAAGATAAAAACTGTGTGTGTGTGTGTGTGTGTGTGTATCTGTAATTACTTACTATACACACACACACACACACACACACACACTATGCAGATTAGATTGTATATACTGTATACAGATTTTTTCTGGCAACCAAGAGCTTGGTATGTACATGCTGAAAAAAAGCCTCTTGAAATTTACACATGAAAAAATTAATTTGAAAAAAAAAAAAGGCTATGCTTTACACACAGCTGTTTTCACTTATTTTGCCTAATAAGAGCTCATCTGAGCACTGTGAGTAATCACAGCAGAGCTCCACCCACCTCCAACTTGAGCTGATGTCCAATTAGCCCAAATTAAAAATACCTGTGTGGGTGTGTAGAGCCTTTTATTTTGGTTAATCCAGTTACTAGTGTGCTGAGCACATAAAAATATAACAGCAAAAAGAAGGATCAAAAGTTTGTGTTTTAATTACATGTTTTTGTAAAATTAATCAAGTGATTATTGATCTGCTAATTCCAGCCCCGATTTCATATATATATATAGCATATTCTTTGATAATGCTGCACTCAAGTAACAACTATTCACATCTGCATCCCTGTCACAAATGAAAACCCTCCTGATGGCACAAAGCTCTTTAACACAATCAATTAGTATTGAACAAAGAAATAATGAAACAATTATAGAGGTTGTTTTTGCTTCCTGTTCCCAGCATCAATCCACAATAATGACACGATTATAACATAAGCACCTGCATTAAACCTAGCTACAGTGCAGCAATCAGCTCTCTGTTATGCAGCTCTTCCTGTGACAGTGTCAGTCACATGACAGGCCCCACATGCTCTTTTACATCAGGTGTCACAATCTTACGCTCTGTGACATGTGACACTCATGCTGCCCCGGCTCCACCTCACTGACATATTTCTAAAGGCCAGACAATGAGTGACATGGATGATGTGGATCAAATGGTTCATATTACACAGCCATGGGACTCCTGACTGACTTTTATAATGTCCACAAATCTAACACTGGTGTGATAGTAAAGCTGGGATTGTGTAAATGTCACATGAGGGCTCGGCTACCAGCGTGAAAATACAAGAATCATTTTCAGTAAATCATCCCATCTGACTCGGTCAAAAGTGTCAAACTGAAATAAGGACTGAGATATGACTAAGACATCAAGTATTAGGGTTGTCAAAGGTTAGGCAGCCTACTAAATGAGCCAGAACAGAATTCTATATAACTATTACTGTAATTTTACCAGATTTCCTTTGATAAACTTTTTTTTCTGCAAATTGCATGTTTTTTTTTTTTTTTTGCCATAAAACGAAGCTCAGTGTGGTGAGTGAACATTTTTCCTTGGCCTGTCCAAGTGCACTCCACACTATCTCTTGACATTTACTTGGCATACTCCAGCACTCATTGGTGTGCCCTGCTTCCGCCGTGTAGCCTTCTTATTTTAGCCACGCTGCTGTGGCACATTCCACAGGAGGAGATAACAGCGGGGCTGGGAGCCCTCAGCCCGGTTAATTGTGGCCAGCAAGACACCACATGGGAATCAGGAAACAGATGCTTTGGTGTAAGTTGTCCAATTTATCTAACTTTATATATTAAAAATAAATAAACAAACAAAGTGCATTTCATGTATTATTTTGTTATAAAGCTCTAAACAGGGAGACAAACGCAACATTGATTTAGTGGAATCAATTCATTTTGATGCACAGAACATTAATAATTAATTAATTTTCAAAATGTGACACCATCTTCTTCATAGTTCCACCTTCTTAGTTGTGAGATTTGCTGCTTTTTTTCTCTCGTATGACAGTAGACTCAATATTTGTGGGGTTCGACAAAACAAGCGGTGTAAACATTCCACCTTGGGATTTACTATTCTCTGACTTCAAACTATGAATGAAAAATCTGTATCTTAATAATTGAATCATATTAATGAACAAAGATTTTGTGAATCAGATCTATGCTGTTATTTGCTACATTGCTACATTGCTCTGTTGCTCTGAAACAGTCACTGGTTGCCATCTGAGCGTAAGTGATGCTACTGCAGGCCCAATGTACTCGCTGCCACAGTGAGCTCTGGCCAACCATGTAACACAATGAAATACAGCTGTGAATAGTGTTGTTTGTATAGGCTCACTGGTTAGAACTGGTGGTGTTAGATTGTGAAGCAACAGGTGATATACCAAACAGTAACCCCAATTAGCAACAAGAGCTTCAAACTAATGTGCTAGTTATTCTATAATACAGGCTCCAAATAAAAAAAGGATGTGACTGCTCAGCACCTCAGTAATAGTAGGTTCACAAATTCACTTGTCTAAACTGCATCATGGCCAAACATTTAAATGAGCAATTCAAATGACAGGCAGTGCTGCCAAGAAGTACACAGTCATGTTTTAAATGGCGCCTGCTGAAATTTCACATATATATGTCATTCTCTCCAAGGATACGGTGAAAACTATAAGTGGGAAAATTACATGGTGTGGAGGCATGAAAGAACTTCATGCTACACTGTCGCTATGTTGTTTGCTGCCTTTACATTCAACTTATACAGCCACATATGGACATACATCATTCTGCTTCTCATCTGCTCTGCCGAGGTCAAACTGGCTCTAAATCAGGAACTGTGAAGTCTGATAAAGTGCCACTTGAATGCCACAGTGGCCCCCGTCTGCGCTTCACTCATCAAGCATTGTGAGCTAACACTTTACAAAAACTACATTAAGTCTGGATGGTGGTCGGTGCCTGTTTTTGACGTCCAATTTTTCCGGTCACAGAGTTTTAGGTGGCATGAGACTGCTCCCAAACAAGCTGGAAAAATCCATGGAGCACTTCATGAGTGTCACTAGTAAAGCAGAAATGCTTCCTGTCTATTTTAATAAAGTTTCCAAAATGGAGCAGCTATTCTGAAAAGACTCCTATTCAATATTGGATGGAATAATGATATTGAACTATATGAAGTAGCCAGGCTATAAATGACAACAATAACGACAGGGTCACTGTAAATTACAAATGACATTTCATTCAGTCTTTTGGAAATATTCGCACACACTAATACAACACTAAAATTACTGAAGATATAATGCCTACACTGCATGCACTTGCAAAGCTACATACCAGCAGTGTACTGACACCTAAACTCTATGGAGCGCCTACAGTAAGGGCACAACAAACAGTATTCAGTAGCAAAAGATACATAAATAGTATAAGCTAGGAACAGATTTCTAGAAATATATAATATGTAGAAGACATAGATTCTTATTATGACTTTGTTCAATCTTAAGAATAAAGTTTTAGATTAAGTCATTTTTATACCTTTCAAATGTAATGTCCCTTAAGAGGTGTACTAGCATGTGACAGCCTGCACTACATGGTATAGTTGTTGTTTTGTGGTAAACATAAAAGATCTGAATCCAAGTTTACTCAACTACTGGAGGACAGTGCAGGGACATTTCATGATAAAGGTATACTATAGCAAGGTGAAGGGCATAGCACATTACCAGACAAACAGGATGCCTCAGACTGATGCCTCCCTCCTAGCCCATCTTGCTCCTTCCGTTTCTTGCTCCTCCTCAGGCTGCCAAACCTCTTCATGGAAAGCAGTCGGTTATGGGTTCAAAACTAAACCTGACCATGACCATCCACATTACGATAGGGGTATAAAAATTGCTCAAAGTCAGAGTCACTCCATTTCTAGGTGAACACAGTTGTACAAGAAATTAAGGTAAAACCTATATCCAACCACTGTTTAATCTGGCTTTAGGAGAGAGGTGGTCCTCTTTTTCTTACAGGAGGAAACTGGTGGTCTTCAATTTGTGGACGAAGGAATAAATATATATATAATGGTCTTCTTTTGATTTTATGTAAATCCTCAGAGAAATTGGCTAGTCCAAGTTGTACATTCCACTTTTTCTTGGAGTTAGCAGTAACTGCTTAGAAGGAGAATATGACAACCACAGCAAGGCAAAAAAAAAAGCAAAGGAAAAAAAAAAAAATCCTCCAGGTCAACAGAGCACGGAGTCAGTAGGATGTTGTGGACACTATCTGTGTCAGCTCATATGTTTGCTGTTAAAGACATAAAAGCTTGCAAGTGATGTAAATAACAACTGAGACGGACCAGTGTGCCTTTCCCCCCACTCTCAGCGGTGTCAGTGCTGTAAATTGTCAGGTGCAGCTGTGGGTGGCATCTCTTTAATATAGCACGCATGTCAGCAGCCTGCAAAAAGGAGGCCAGTCTCTGAGGATACACACCAGCGATTGGCTTAGACTACACATCTCCCCACCCCCCTCTTTCACTGCCCTGCCTGTTCTCCACAGCAATTTCAGCACAGGCACTCCGTCTCAGTCTGTCTTCACTCACTGTAGCATACAGTCAGGATCATATAATATTTGTATTTCTTGACATAAGTAGCTCTTCTAAATTTGCAGTTGAACAATTAATGGGATTACAAATAAAGTAATAACAAATGTGGTTTTCAGCTGGGAATACTGCAGTTCTCTCATTTGTTCAGTCAGTTGTCGGTCAGTTTTGGGGGCCTGACCTTGAAGACCGCAGAGGCCAACCCCTGTTAGGCGACAGCAGGGGAGTGTCCCATGTTCGGTCAGCTGATCAGCAAGCTTCTATTCAATACCACTAGCCTTCCTTACCCTTAACAGATGGCCCACTCAGTACTTCTAGCTCACATAAAGCTACAGCATGTCCAGTACAGATCTCAATTAAAATGCTCACTGGTTCAGTTCACCTCAACAATTCTCTGACATTGTAAGACATTTTCTCATTATCCTAGTAATAATAATACTTCAGTTTGCTTTTAAAGTTTAAAGTGTCAGGTCCATGTCGACTTTAGTACTGTTTAGGTTACATGTACATGTCAAAGGTGGATTTTGTTAACCTCTTCCCTGGCTTAGCTAAGCTTCTCCACTAATAAAAAAATCTTGCATCCTGCCCTTATAAGGTTCTTTGTTTTCTAAATTTGAGAGGTTTAAACCACCCAGTTCCTTTATTTACTGACAACATACAGCACACAGTAGCAACAAGGAGTGTGAGAGAGAGGGGGGAAAAACCTGCATGGTTGTGTGAGTCTGGTCATTTCCAGATAAGGGTATGAAAGCACTACAGTTGCCTTCAGCACTGAGAGACTGACAAGGTCCAGGCAATGGGAAAACACATATTTAGACCAGCTGGAGAGGAGAAAAGAAATTCAGATTTGAAGCAAATGTGTATATAAATGCTCCTGAGAAACTAGAACACACACAATATTGTACAAATACACAAAAGTCTGAAAAACAACTATGTTTACAAAAATGTTTAGAAAGTAAAAAATGTAGCAGTTATAAAACAATGACATCTTCAACACCACCGAAAGTCAATCAAGACAAACCTATGACTTCAGCACACTCTTGTGGCCTAAGTAGGGTGTGTACAAAAACATCTCAGATAAACTGGTATTTACACTCAGCCATTGTGTGATACACTTTAATAACAATATTTTGTTTATACTATCATTGGCCACCTTTCAATTCAAGCCACATCATTAGTCAATAAACCACTGCAGAGGATATAATTTCTCAATCCACATCAGACACAAGTAATCCTGAGCAGCTGGCACAATAAGGCCATAGCAGTGTTTTACTTTGGTTATCATCAGTAAGAATCTCCATAGGGAACAGTATGCTGAGCCTTGAGGTCTGGCCCTAACCCTGCTATTCCACCAACTACTGCCAAGCTGACCCTCTGCAAGGAAAGAGAAGAATGGGTATTTATGTACTACTCAAAAACATATGAGTCATCTGTGTGCTGTCTGCTGCTTCCAGCAAGGATGTTTCCGTGTTAAACAGGGTGGTTTTTGTAATGTAATAAGAAGGAACCCAAATACATGGAGACACAAGGACTAAAAATCTGCCCAATACGTTGGTCTTTCATGAAACAAGGCCTTGTTCAGCCTAGTCATCCTTGTTTATACTTCTTCGTGCATACTAGTAGTACCTTTATGTCACTGGTGAGTTTTAATGACCATATTGAGAATGTAATATAGCTGGACGTCCAAATCTGCAATGTAATCTGACTCTCCAATGGCCTGCTCAATGCTGGGAACTGAAATCTATAAAAAAAATACTCCTCTTTGATTTTGACAATACACATTGCCAACCTTTTGCATTCCCTAGAGAAAGTTGCTGACATCAATATGGAGACAACTGATAATGAAAGAACATCCGTCTGCACTCATCCCCCATCTGTTTGGTAAAGCTTGTGATCATGTTGGAAAGTGGGGCACCGCAAAAGATATTTTTTACCATGAGGAAACCCTGGCTTTTACTTCCTTATTACTACAATCATATGTGTGTGTAACTGGGAAAAGACTACATGTCATGTTTATATGCCATTTGCAAAACACCTCAATTTATTAACTTAATCAGAAAAACAGATTCCTGTGTGTGGCTTCACCTTGTACATACAAGAGAAAACCCAAATAATAGTTGGAGATAACATAGTTTTGTCAATTGTGTCTTACTTCCTCCTTATTGTCTTCCTTCTAGATCTTTGCCATGGCATAAAATTCAGTAACATCAGTATTGCTCTGGATTATCATCAGATTACAAACTTTTTATTCTTTCCTTTATGGAATTTAATAAAAATATGAGAAGAATGTCACAGTCACCATTTTATTTGCCATAACATGCTAAACCTCTATTATGGCAGTTACTGCAATGTTTTTTGACTCACCTCTCCTAGTTCTGGAGAAGATTTTGATGCCTGGAGGTGAGGAAGTCGATGATGAGCGAAATATACCACTGAAGCTTAAGCGGCGGGGTGACTTGGGCGAGGAGCTCTGGTTGGAGGGATAGGGGAAAATTGTTCTGGGTGAACTTGATCTCATCTTCAACTGCACTGGAGCAGACTGGGAACATTGGGGCAGCGGGGCGCTGGCAGGGCTCCTCACAGGCACTACTTTGCTCGGGCTAGCTGAACGGACGCACCGCTCTGCCTGGGAGACAAGAAGGAGCCATTTTAATTTTCCTGCACTTTTATGCAGTGTGTTCCCACAGTAGATTATGAGACAGTAATATATTGCAGAGCTAAAAACAATGAAAACTCTACAAAACAAGATCTACAATAAATGACCATACTGAAAGAGCAAATACAGAAGAGATTTATTGTGAAATCACAGCTGCTGATTTCATTTTTTTGTGGGGGCACGCGACTCTACTGACTTCTCCTTTTTTCCCGACATACGTTTTGTTTGGTTGGCCTGTTTGTAACATTTAATAACATGTCATAAAAAGTGGTATGAGAATGTGAAAACTGTGTCCAAAGTGCAATAACGCAAGTGTTTTTTTATGGTCTAGCTGTTGCACAAGGAAAGACAATGTGAGTTACTAAAAAAGATTAAAAATAATATTAAGTAGATTTTATTACCTCTCTTTGACAACCTTTTTTACTTATATTGTAGTCATATTGCATTCTGGAGACCATTTAATTCAAACCAACCTAAATCCACAACAGAAACATTTGATTTCCTCTGCACGCACAGCTTTCCAAAACTTAAGAACCCAAAATGAAACAACGTAAATAATTTTTCAATTCAAGCTGAATTCAGCTACAATGTTTTACAAAACATCGTACAAATGCAGTGTTGTCTCCAGTTTCTTCTAAGACACCATGTTACATTGTGCACAGCAAGTAAGAAAGGTACCATGACAAGTGGCGTCAAATATGGGTTTTTAAAGAGCAAAAAAAAAAAAAACAGGTTCACTATCAATCAGCTCTCCACTTAGAACAGTGACAATGCTTTTTATTTTGACTTTCAGTTTTTATAAATTTGTCTTTGCAAGGTTGATATCATGTAAACACAACGAGAAACCCTTCACTATTTGCTGTGCAGATATCACAACAAAACATGAAAGACTGCAACCAATCTAAATGGCGACACAGAGAGCCTCCTCCCACCACTGTCTGATGCCAACAATAAAACTTTTAACCATTTGTAGGCACTGATACAGTTCAATTTCATAACATGCAGTGATCGCTAGCTTACAGGTTGTATTTACTCTCAACAGTAAAATGTAAAAAAAGTGTTTTGGAAACACTGTTGGTTTAAAACAAAAAAAAAAACAAAACACAAAAACGTAACAATCTGTACAAAACAGCACGATGTTATGAATATGAGCCACTGCTAATCAAAGAACGAAAATGCACAAATAATACTAGCAACCCAATCACTGAATTTGTAACAAATCAAAAGGGATCTTTGTTTTTTCTAGTCTCCTTAGCAAGAGTGTAGGATGGCATTTGCCCAAGGCTGGCCCTACTCCACACAACTTTCTGTTTAAACCAATCCTGCAACAAACCGGAGGGAGCCACAGCACACACCCATCTCTTCTGTTTGCCAACAGCTCTCACTTTATCATCTGCAAGAGCTTGTTAAGGCAAGTGAACCAGCTATCATCGTTAAGACACAATCGAGCTCTTTCAAAACTGAAGCCAAAGCGGGTTTCTATCAGCGCTGCCCAAATATTACTGAGATAAAGCTGGCCAACACAAACTAATGGTCAGGGATTATTCCTATTCAAATCAATTGGAGCAGACAGTAGGAAAAATCAATTTCCTGTATGCGATCTTGCTATGCCTGGACACAGTGGGAGTAATGTTACTGTAAACCAGTGAGGGTTGGCAGAATAGGAAAGATAGCATTGTGTAATATTTTGCCATGTCTAAATGTGTTTAAAGTTAAACAGACAAGATAAATTAAGTGTGAAAAAAGTAAACTTGAGCAAACAAACAATTGGAAAGTAAATGAAAATTCATAACAGAAAAAAAAAAAAAAATCAGTGAATGAAAATATTTTACCATCTGAACTCCACTTTTGGTTGAGCTGCCCGTCTCCACTTGCTGGGAAGTAAATACACCCAAGTCCTGCACATAAAAGAGATTCTAAGGATTCTAAGGATAGAATTAACTTCCAGGAAATACAACACAAAAAACAAAATGGAATGTCGTAACAGGTAACACGAACATCTTTCTAATCATTACATTTGGTTCAGTTGTTTCTTTTGTCTTTCTTTTCTTCCATATTGTTATTTTTCACAAAATGACAATATGGCATCTTATTACCTTGAGTGAAAGTGAAAATTGTTAACACTGCCTGCTTTAGATTGTCACTCAAAAAGCAGATAAACATGTTTAGCCAGCTTTAAAAAAAAACAACAAACATGTTGCTTCCCCATGCCAACCCTAAAGGCTGGGATTTTCACTTCTGACAGCCACAGAAAGGCAGTTTAAATACACAAGCATAATAAGGTGACCATGCAAACCTATTCCAATAACTTTTATGTAACAGTATGAGTGTTTCCACCAGGTAGAGGCTGAGAAAGTACATATGGTGGTGGAATGCACCAACATCCAGCACTAGAGAGAAGGCCACAAAAACAAGCTTTATACACAAGCTTCCAAATTCAGAAGTTATTTTTTTCTATTTGTTTTTTTTTAATGTATCCTGTAATGTATTTCTGTAGTGTCATTTCCAAACAAAAATAGAACATACAAAAAGCTGTATTAAGTCTACATAAGATTAAGTTGAAAAACATGCCCTTGGTAGATCTGATGGATGCCAGCCTTAAAATGAATGCCTGTATACGAGCATGGCTGTTGTCCTTGCTCGAAGACAAAACAAACGGTCGACATTTTGACCCTGAAAAACAAAAGGTTCAATAACACTTTAAGGCCTATTGTAATACCATTATGTTCACAACTCTCTGGCAGCTTGTGAAGCAAATAAAAAGCACAGTCCCACACTGATGAACAGAGCCGATTGTGAATCAGGCGTGACTACTGTAATGAAGTAAACAAAGGCCCTCAGTATAATGACTATAATGAATCACAATACACAGGTTGTTCCCCTTAAATGTCTCCCTTGCTTTCAGTGTTACATTTCTTCAAACAAAGATGCAGAAATTGTAACTCACATTATTATAAAGCTAATATTCTGTTTGTAGCTGATGTGCTTCCTTGTAAACATACAGTTTATTTTGGGGTTTGGGCTGCTGATAAGACAAATTAAGACATTTAAAACCCTCAGCTAGGTCTCTGCACGACTGTGATGGACATTTAAGCGTCAGTGCAGCAGTATGGGAGTTGGCTACAGTGACAACAAACCAGGGCTGATGACATCTTGATTGAAATATTAATCGTCGAGTCCAAATTAAACTCCCGTCTGTGCACACAGCCTCCTGGTTGGATATATACTGCTTGTCTGTGGTTGACTGGTGTGGTCTGCTGCCAGGTCGTGATACTGGGACAGCTGTCAGTTATGCTCCTACGTCGCGTGCAAGCACGGGTGGAGATGCAACACAAATGGCTAATAACGGCTAAAAGTCCCGGGGTCCTAATTCCGCTAAAGTTCAACAACAACCCGAGTTTTCTAAAACAGTCACGGTAAGAAGCCAAATTAGTTGATACTTCACCGACTCACTGGCATGTTAATCCGCAGACTTCTCCTCTTCTTTGGCATTTTCTTTGAGCTCTCCTTGCTGGACTCCATCACCGTGCTTCCCATTTTTTCTTCTTGAAATGGGCACAAGTGCGCTAACGAACTGCAATAATACCGAGACTGCAGGACAGGACCGTCAACAGCCGCCTCCACCTTCACTCGAACTGCCCCTTCCAATTACTACGACAGTAATGACCGAAACTGCTCCCAGCACCAGGAAGTAGACTCGGTGATTAAAAAAACAAAACAAGGCAGGGCACTTACATCCAGATAAGATTCAGCGCTTTCTTTACAGGTGTTATGTCGCATTTGGACACCCCTCGAGAAATATGTGTCCCTTTGCCCCGTTTTCGGTTCGGTCTCAGGCAGAAGAGGAAAGAAAGCAGCAGCATCACCTCGTGGTTTTTTGAGAGCACGGGCAAAAACAAGTTGTTTTTTTCTTCTTTTTTTTTTCTTTAATAACATTTGTTGGCTCGGACATTTCAATACACCGGGTACGGTTTCTTATATGTAACAAGTTAAATTGTTTTATATGGAAACGAGGCTGTGAATTCGCCGTTTTTATTTCGTAAACGCATAACCTTTCTCCCCCACGATCATTTCCTTGTTGCCCAACAAGATACACAGGGCAGGGATACTACTGTGAAAGGGAAAGTAGTTTTGACATAACAGCAGGCAGATTTGACGCAGATGTCAGTGCTCCTATGGTCACAGTCTAACTTTAGATCACTTATAAAATTAAGTGGGAGCCAACTGCAGAAATCTGATCACTCTGATCAATCGATTGTAAAAAAGGGCGAATCTTGGCATTAGTTCCAAGCTGCTGTAAACAGGATTGTGTACTTACATTATTTATAATATTAAAATTACATCACAAGTTACTCCGACATCGTTAAGAGTATTGGAGAGCATGGTGGTGCTAAATCGCCTCTCTAATTTTCATAATGGCCCAAAAAGTGTAACTTTATTTTGCTTATAGACAACTAGGCTATTTTTTAATCATGGCTGCCGGTGATTGTGACAATGAAAACAAACAAAGATCAAAACAAGAATTTCAAAAAGAAACATTGTCGTTAGGAATGATGTTGCCAAAGGGCAACATAAGAGGATCCAAAACAGCACTTTGAGGAACTTCATAAATTACCTCAGAAGGGGAGAAGTCAAAAACAGCTGTCACAAAGTGGAGTTACTCTTTTCATTAACCGTTTTCAGAATTTCATGTGGGAGAAATAAGAAACGCTGATTTAGGCACTATATTCTGCTCATTGAGCTAGGGGGTAATCTATTGTGACGATTGTGATGTCCTGAGGCAGTAAGAGAAGTGAAGTAGCTTCCTCTATTTTACTGGAGTATTGTATTTTTGCATAAAGTTTTTAAAACGTAGTTTAGTGATCTTTTCTCACGGCCAGATTACCACAAAGTATCTACTTGGCATTTCCAAAGGCCCCAAATGACTGCTGTTCTCTGCACGTTACCTTCAGGAACACATCTGTGGTCACATGAATGCCAAAACTATTAGGCGCAAAAACACATGGTGAAAAATGTAGACCTGCAGGTTTTAACAGTTTGAGAGGGCGTTTGTCATAACATCACGCTCAAACTGTGTTTTTATCCCCTCAAATGTTTTGTTCCCTATCCATTCGATAATTCATCAAATCATAATCCTCACCCACCACGTGGATTGTGCATGACATGAGGGGTGGTTTTGGCGATTTGAGGGTAGGCTCATGGACGTCTCTGTCAGTAAATGCTATTGGTTGCTTTTTTTGATTGTCTGTACATTGAATGATTGACAACTTCTCTAGATTAAATACAGATTAGTAGCTTAATAAAAAAAAAATTAAACATTTGCAATATCAGACTGCAACATAAAACTGGAAAAAAAGAGCAGGCGGTCTGGATACTTTCTGAATGCACTCTATATTCTGATATTTAGCTAACTGAAAATGTTGCACTTGATAAACGTTACACGCAACATGCTAACATGTAAAATAGTTTATTTTTGTAAATGTTTCTAAATTCAATTCCACAAACTCCAAACCCCATAATCTGTACACTTCAAAAGGCATTTTCAAAAAAAAAAAAAAGAAAAAAAAAAAAATCTGACTACTTTACAAGACCAAGAAAATGTAGCACAAACACACTGGCAGGATGATGTAATATAATACAAGAGAAGAAAAATATCCAAGAAACAATTTTGTTACAACCATTCATTGAGAAAATATATACAATTGAGTCTTCGGAAAGTTAAAAAAATACATGCCATATACATTACAAGTTCTACGACTGTCTCCAAAATTTTACAGTCAACTTGAAATTGTGCACGCAAAAACTCTTCCGTTTCTAAGCACGTGACTTGTGAAGTGTCAGTATAAGAAATATTTCTGATTAAGGAGAATGCCATTTCTGTCCAAAAAGGTAGAAGAACCTATGGTTCAAAATAAGAGTTCCCCATTCTTTCTGTCACACACTGGTTCGCCTAAGTCACATCATTAGACATTTGCACCTTATTTTAAAAGTAAAGTAAAAACAGAAACGAGTAAATACATGTTGGTGTTTCTATTTTTGTTAAAAAGTTAAAAAGTTGTTTTTGGGTTTCAAAACCTAATTCACAGTTCTTTAAAACCTGATTAACAGCAAACAGATCACAATGATCTCTTACTATCTGAATTATTTTTTTTTCTTTTTGATTCTGTAACTGATAACTCGTTACGTTAGTCAACAAAAATATTTCCTTTTGAGTGGTCAAAGTATGTGTAAGTCACAAAACACTACGCTACAATACCTTACTTTTAATACAACAAAAATACTTTGTGAATTACTGTGGTTATATTACAAATTCTGTACAGAATAATCATAATATATACTCTCAAACTGAAATAACGTCCATCTTAAATAAATTTCAATGACAAACAGAACAGAAACAATTTAAAAACACCCAAACATCAAGAAGGTTAAGGTAGTATTTGGTCGGTTATTCCTATAGTTTTCTTTATGTACATTTATACAAAAGTAACAGCATGTCTTCTTCAATCTTCAAAAACAATAGCACTCTAGCCTTCTTTAACTCAATCTCATCATTTTGAGAATAAAATTCATTCACTCAGTAATAAATACAAAACCTCTCGAGTTCCACACAAATCACATGACAGAGACCTATGATAAAACTGACTCATGGAATCAAGTATTTTTAAAGTTTGTGTGTTGTGTGTGGTATTTTTTTTGTTTTTTTTTTTGTTTTGTTTATTTTCTGTTTTTTTAGTGCAAGTTAATATTCCCTTCGTGGTAATCATTGCTGTACATTCCTCATTCAGTGATGTCTACATTTAGTCATATGGTATACATTAACAGTATGAAACAAAAGGGCCTGCCCTTAGTAAGCAATAAGGCCGCACCCTGCACAGTGCTTTCTCATTCGCTGGTGGATTCCGCACCCCATGTACAACCCAACACACAGATACATACACACAGACAGAGGCATCTCATACGGCAGAGCCCCTCACATATGGCACAAGTCACATCCTGCTACTGTGTTACATTGTCGCTTCCTCCACCCATTTTGTTTCCATGATCTTGATGAACCAACACAAAAATTCATTCATCTACTACAAGGGTTCAGGCCTTCTGCTCATTCATAAAATGACTTCAGTGTGAAGGCTTTTTTTTCTCTCTGCAGAGATCGCAGCATCCACACGCTATAGCATTTAGGAATGCATTTAGGTTTGTTGTTTTACTCAGTTAATCCACTTCCTGCATTCAGGAGCTCCACAGTGGCAGGCGATCTTGTGCTGACCCTCCACAGCGTCAAACTGGTAGTCGAAACATAGCTGGAGGATAAAGGACAGAAACATTGATGTTAGGGCAGCATAGGTGCACATTTTACACTAATAATTGTAAAAGTAAAAATTCCATTTAAAGAAAGTGACACCTACCTCCTCTCCCTTTTCGATTCTGCGAATGCAGCTGATGATGATTTTGTAACCCCTTTCAAACGTCACCACTTCAGCAACACAGTTTGGGGCGCAAGAGTGGTTGATGTATCTGCAGAACACATCAAAAATGAAAAAGGTATTATGAACATCTCACAACAATTGACACCTAGCTGTAAAGACAGTAGCTATATGCTCTCTTTAAAATGGTTACTAGTTTAGATATTTTGAACTGCATAATAGCTACTTTAGATTTTAAAAACTATTAATTTATTATTCGCTTAGAAATACTGTATTAAAATGCACAAAAACACTGTCATGTTAATATAAATTCATATATGGTATGGTATGATCAATTCTAGTTTTTTAAATAACTTGTAAAATGCTTAAACGTGTTGCTCTTGACTTTGAAGTAAAACTGGCGTACTATAAGGAATGGGTGCCATCTTGGATTACACTACCCACTTATTTTCAATACACAAGGACAACACTGTACCACAGTCAGAGCTGCAGAACCACGAAAAAAATCCCACACATCAGTTACAAAATGATCACAATGTGAAACATAAAGGCTAGTATACACACAAAGATATTTAATGTAACACATTAAAGCAGGAGCTTCACAGCAAGCGATGTGTGATGAGCACCCAGGCAGAAACTTTGTGTGTATAAGATGAGTCAGCAGCTTTGATTCAAATGAATGGGTTGCCATGTTTAAATACTTAATACTTTAATTACACCAAATATGCCAATATGGACAAGCAAAGGTAACATATGATGGCAGCAAAACACAGAAAACACTGAGACATGGATAAGTCATAAAAAACATGCTGATGCCGTTTAGAACAGGCTAATTCTAATTCAGCCACAGACAAGCCACCCACACATGCAAATTCATGGTCTGTGGTGCTGTGTTAGGAGACTGTAACAAAGGCAACCCTGAGGCAGAGAGCTCAGAGGCATAAAAAAAAAACCAGCTCAGAGATTGCTACAGTCAGGTGGAACCTTTTCTTTTTTCTAAAAATCAGATATGTAGATACCTTTAATTTCACTTTTTTCTCCAATAAGAACAAAAATGTAAAGAATGACATGTTTATGAATTATGTATATATGTATGTTAAAAGTATATATGTATGTTAAAAGTTTACAAAAAAAAGTAAATCAGTAAATTCGCAGAGTACCTCGCTAGCCCTCCAGTTCGAGTGGCATCAACAACATGTTCACTGTCAATGCGGAACATGAACACTGCTCGGTTCTGTAAGGAAGAGAAGAAAATGTTATAGTTGTTAGTTTTAGCAACAAAAAGAAATGTAGTTTAAACAAAGTTAGTTCAAAAATGATTTAAAATAAATGTACCTGAGATCTATAGATCTTCTCCTTTCTGATGGCAACCTCATTTCGGAGGATCGTTCCATTGTACTCAATTACCATGGTTTGTTTTTCGATGTCTCTAGCAGCAAACAGCCCCAGACCCTGTTAACACATTACATAAGCAGCTATTGATTTTGTTCCAAGGAATCCAGCTGCACGGGTCTCAGTCATGCATAACTTAAAATTTATCACAATATTTATTTTACGACTCACCTGGATGCGGGAGCGGGCCAGATAGACATTGGCTCTCCACTCACTCTTCATCCAGCGATACTGAGAGGACCTGGGGTGCACTACTGGAGGTTTGCTATGGGGGGCACCACCTTCTCCTTGGGCCACATTCTGATTAGACCTGGCATTACTGCTAGATACAGCCTGTGGTTGTGGCCTTAATGTTCAGAATGGAAAGGCAATATTACAAATAATAATAATTCAATAATATTTTTGGAAAATTGTTAATTGCTGAAATGTCATACCAAAAAATAATGTCAACTTAAACCAAAAAATTACCTTATCACTAGTGATGTGTAAAGAGAGCTTGTTCTTGGCTGGGCCCGAGCACTACCAGCTGGATTGAACATGAGAGGCAACTCCACAAGAGGATTGCGACCGTAACGGAATGAGTACCTGTCACAAGCCTCTACTCCTGGGAGCTAAAGTCAATAAGCAAAGAAGAGTTATATTCTGCAGCCTGCACAGATTATAATCCAGACATTTGTTTAAATGTCAAATTTGTAAAAAGCAGCTACAAACCGATTCAGTGATCTTAGTGACTGCAGGGACTGTGAGCCCAAATAGGTCCTCTCCTTTCAGGTATACAGGGAACAATTTTAGAGTACCCGATTCAGCTCTCTTCTCAGCAACAGGACCCAGAACCTTATCCCACACTCCTAATTACAATGAGACAAGAACACATGAAGGTCAAAAGCAATATTCTGAAAAAGTAAGAACACCCAACAATCATACTTTTCTGAGGATCGTTGAAGACAAACCTTTAGCAGTGGTGTCAGTAAGGACCAGATCTTGGTAGCCTTGCTCGATGACCCTGATAGTAAACTCTGGCAGTCCCTCTCTGTCTTCAACAGAACAGATGTAGCGGCAGCGACGGTTTCCGTGGCGCATGCTCCAGTAAATGCGGCAAGCCTCATAGCCAACTGGAAAGATGGCTGTTGGAGAATGGAAAGCTGCCATTTGTTGAGGGGTTAGTTGGCCCATTGCATGTAACACTAGACTGCCGACCCGAAAGGTATAACCCAACTCAGGCTGCTGCACAGCAGTGGCAATCTGACGCACTTCGTCCCTTTGGACGTAGACACGTCGGAAGACAGCAAAACAACGCAACTCATGCTCCAATGCTTGTCCAGCTGTTCCCCTGGGCCTGTGGGCGTGACAGAGCATGGTCTTGTCCTTAAAGAAGGTGCACTGAGCTTGCAGAGCACAAGTGAAATGGTAGACGTTGGTGCAGCGTAGGCGGTGGCAGCCACTGGTAGCTCCAGTCTGCTGGCAGTAAGCGCAGCGCACCGTTTGACCACGACGCAGTGCAAGCTCCACATTGATGAGTGCTCCAGCCTGAGTCTCATACACCTCAGTTGACCACAGGGCGCAGTTTAGATGAACCCATACATCAAGATCTAGATTAAGCAGCCTAGCGGGGCCATCAGTGACCCCATCCCCATACTGGTGGCAGAAACAGCAGCGCCTCTGGTCCCGGAGTAAGGCAGGAGGGCGCAGGGAGGCCCCAAGTTTCTTAAGGAGCTCATCAATCTTATCTTCATCTGGAAGCTGGGAATTACCTCTTGGCACCACCACCTGAACAGTCCACTTCCTCCAGCGGAGTCCTTTCTGTCTTTTTCCCTGGTGCCAGGCATCATAGGACCTTGGCCGAGCCTTCAGCTTCACTGTCACTTTGATGGCATCAGACTTTGTCTCCATCTTAGGTGCCTCGCCTGCAGTTGGGAAGGGGATAGGAGGTGTAGAGGGGGGAGACTGCGAGGGTTGGAGCTGTGCTAGGCAATGAACATCTAGCGATGACATGTTGTTACTGTACTGGTGCTGGGCTTTAGAAAGGCTCTCTGCTTGGTCTGAGGCTGGTAGAAGGGACACCGATTCCTAAAAAGAGTGGCAATGAAATCCAGCCAAAACAAAACAGTTACATTAAGTGCATGTCATTAAGACTCAGTTTGGTGTTTCTGCCTGTGTTACAATTGCACAAACCTTGGTATCTGTTGTTGACCTGGACTGCAATGGTGATGAACAGTAGAGAAGGAAGCAGCTTTGACTGCAGAAGACCAGGTCTTCTTCTGATTTCAAACAGCTTTCAGATTGCTAGTGGGATAAATGAATCCATGTTTAACAGGCTGAATAAGGAATGAGGTGTTATATCAAAGCCTGACCAATATGCACTGCTTAAGCTCAACTGATGTTAAAATAAATTATAAAGTAAAACATAAAAAATGCACTACTTAAATAACCCAAATACTATCAGGACTGAAGTCATGGGGTATGCTGTTTAACCCAGTAATTGATACAAAATGGGTTTAACTCCCACAGGCAGGATTTACATAATCAGAGGATATATGCAGTATTACTATGGCGTCGCGAGTGGATGTGTATGTGTGTCTGTCTGTGTGTGAATATATTGATACGTGTGTGGCCCTTCAGGCTTAAACTAGATAATATATCCTCTAAAGTAAAGGTCTGGGCATTCAGTCATAGCTCATCTGGGAGATCTACTGGGAAATCAATAATAAAACAATCCATAGTCATTTGGCAGAGATTACTTTTTATGAACTGTTACTGTCTATATATTTAAAGCATGATATAATGCCATATTGTTGACTACCTGTCAGCTGCTACTGTGATCCTTGAGTAATAGAATGGAAAGCAGTCTTCCCTTTGTTCATTCCATTAAAACTGACTCTAAATTACATTTCTAGCTCTCCAGTTTAAGGGTGGTCCTACTTAATATGCCACCCTGCTACCCTGAGGGATACTTCAATTCAATACCTTCATGTGGGCAGGGAGATCTCTGATGGATTTCTGCACTCCGTTCCCCAGAACCACCACCTTACAGTGGCAGCACCACTGGGGTTTGCATCCAGGGCTGGCAGGGGTCTTCTGGTCAGGTCCTCGAGCCATAGCTGTGCCTGAACCAACAGGAAGCATGTGTTTTTTATTCATTTCAAAATACATTCTGGGTTTGTAAACCAACAGCACTATGATACTTTAAGTAGTTCAGAAAATAAAGCACCCTATTATAGAAGTAAAAGAAATGAAATGCCACGGTCTTCTAATCATAAACTGTTTACTGTATTTAACAAGCAAGAGAGAATCAATGAAATCAATACGGATGCCAGTCAGCACCCTGGGCGTCATGCAGTACTTGGCCACAGAGAAATAATTATATGCTAGATAAAAATGGCCATTTGTAGTTTGTTAGGAAAGGTAATTGCTCCTGTGCATGCTCAAGGTTAAATTATTACAAACTGAGTTTGCATTGCTGCTTTGTGCTCTTCCACAGGAACTCACTATGCTATACGTACAAATAACATTTCAATTAAAAGCAGCATTACATTACATCAGGGATGCTCTTGTTTAATTTCAGTTTATTGCCTCACCTGGGTTGTTGAGGTGGAAGCGGAAATTATGTGCATGCTGCTGCATCATCCCCTGTGCTCCGCTGGGCCTTATCATCTGTCCGGGCCGCCCAGGAAGCCCTCCAGTGGCTCCATGTATATGGACGAGCATGGGAGACTGAGGCTCCATGCTGTGTGGACCTGCCCTTGCACCACTGAGCATAGATAGCGACCCCCTGTCTGGGGTGCTGCTGACCTCATAGCTGCTGGGAATCTTCACACACAGTAGATCTGAAATGGCTGCCACTACACCTGTGATGTTCTGGGGAGGAAAAAACAAACCCAAGACATTGAATATCTAATTTTTAGAGCGTTATCTGCATTTACATCCCTGGCCCTATGCAATGTTTAACAATGATGTCATTCATATATTTACTTTATAAAATACTTTTAAATAAATGCCAGCTTTCTATCAAGTATTAGCAAATTTCGAAACAAGTTGTGCAGAAAACAAACAATAGATGCAAAATAATCTACACAAAAAATCTTTTTTTTTTTAAATAGTACAAATTATTAATTCTTATCTAATCCAAGATTTTGCATTTTTTCTTGTACTCAAAACTGACACCACAAAAGAATAAATAAAAAAATAACTACTGAAATCTGCTCAATCTCTGAGACCAGAATAAATTAAAAAATATTCTTACCTCAGCTGCAGCTGGTCTCAATGTGATGGCTACAGAAACCAGTCCTTGTTTGGAATCATTAGACATGGGGCCAAAGCTGGAGCCAAAGAACATTGCAGATGGCTCAGTCTTGATATCTTGCAGTTTGATCTCTGACTCTTGAGAATGAAAAAAAAAAAAAAAAAAAAAAAAAAAAAAAAGTGCAACAGTTATAAGAAAAATGCTTGCTCTGTTAAGGTATGCTGGAGTTATGAGGTGAAATTGCATACACAAAAACATCTAAAAGGAGATACAGGAATACACTTTTTATATTTGAGCTGTGTTTCTTTACTTTTCCCATCAGGTGCAGGAAGCATGGGGAGAACAGGAGACAGGCAGGGGGATGGTGGCTCTTCCTTCACCAGAGAAAGGTCTGGGTAGCGGCTGATCTCCATGCCAACCACGCTCTCAGGTGATGAGGATGGAACAAAACTGTCAGGTGTGTCCCTGTCTTTGCAAGGCTCCTGTCCTCTGTTACTGTTAACATGTGGCATGGGGAAAAAAAAAAACAACAAACAATTAACCACCTTTGCCAAAACCATGCAGATAGACTCAGTTGTTGTAAACAACATGAAGAAATGTTGAGAGCTTTTAACCCTCTGGGGTCAACGCACGCGCCGGCGCGTTTTGACGCATCTTTTTCTGATAAGGCCGAAACAAACTTAAATTACTCCGTCAATTCTGATCGTACAGATAAAAGAAGTATATCATTCAAATCTGTAAAGGGTCTAGTTTTAGTGGTATACCATCATAATAACAACAAAACCTTGTGCTTTTTTTAAATAAAGAAAGCCGACAGGGTGCGCTCTCGGACTTTTCTGTCTCTGCCATTTCTCTTCACAGACGCGTAAATAAAACAACCAGAATCTCAGCGAATACTTGCCTCATAAAAATAAGAATTATATGGCTAGAAAGCTTGAAATGTTTTCTTTTGAGTGAAACAATTCAAGTCAAAAACAAATCATCACTTTTTATTTAATCCGTATGAACGTAAGGAGAAGTCCGTTTTTTCCTGTCTCACCTCATTACAGGTAATGTACACTGTCCACTGTTCACATGTAAATAATCTCAGGTGAACCAGGTAAATATGTTCACGCCCCCGAGAAATGACAAAATATCAAACTTCATCATAGAATTTACTCACTTTTTCAGCGCGTTTGGATGATGGCGCGTTACGCACGTGAAGCGGCGCTCCTTACATTCCTCACAGAGACAAATAGTTTAGCTTGTCCTCAGAGTAAAAACACTGATTTTAACTCAAATGAGGATCGTTTAGCTCCTCATTGTGTTGTATTGTACAGCACTAATCCGTCCCATCTACATTGACTGAAAGGCTCATTATGCGCGGCTTTGTCTGGACGTTCAGTGCGTCTTTTGTGTTCTCAGGTAAATCACATGACTATTCATCCTCACACACCCTCTTGCATATGGCCTTTCTGGACAAAAAGTGTCTTAGAAAATTTAAATCAGTGTATTGTTTTCTGTGAATGTGTGAACAAGATGACATTCACAGCACTCTGAAGTAAACACTTTAGCCTACAACATGCTGGTCTCCAAAGTCTTGTGAACCAATGTTCTGTTTGTGTTTTATGGTCTTATTTCAGTGAGTAAAAAATTGTAGTTTTTCACTAACCATGCATAACCACTTTTTTCTCAAAAACACAATAATGTATAAACTTGCTGCTCACATATTATTGTAGCCAATTTTGTGCTGATTACAGTGTTATTAGACTTTAGACATTAATATGTTTAAAAAACACTGAAAAAAGCACAAATGTCAGGACATGTCAAAATTTGTCCAGGCCCCAAAAACCCCCTCAGACCCCAGAGGGTTAATGGTTGTAATAATCCAGTACAGTACAAGGCACGTTATTTATCTGTTACCTTAGCTCCTCTTGGTTGTTGTGCGGAGGGGTGGGGAGGGAGGCTGGAACATCCACAGTTTTAGGTCCTTGCGCAATGGCCCGGGCTAGTAGATCTTCCTCCGTTCTAAATGGGACATGTAGGGGCTTTGGGACCAGGCCTTTGGAGACTAGATGACATGGGGGCACATTGTCAATGTGGATGTGCACGCACGCACGCACGCACGCACGCACATGCGCACACACACACACACACACACACACACACACACACACAGTTTCCATTATTACAATTGCTGCAATGATTGAAATAAAATGTTATGTACTAGCGACATGAAGGTACACACTCCTTTATTCTTACCCATAGCAGCAGCTTTGCTGGCCAGCTCTTCCGTTGTGGCAAATCCGTTAATCATTTTCTGTCGGTTCACAGGTGGTGGGGTGGGAGGAAGAGATGCCGGTGGTGTTGGTGGATTGCTGAGGTTACTCTGCTGCAAGAATCGACACCATTTCAAAGTCAGTGCACCATGTAGCACACAGCTCCAACACAGTAAGTTAGGCAGATCTTACCTTGTAGGACAGCTGGGAGTAATAGTCAGAGACTCCATCTAGGGAGGCGCTGCCAAAAGTACCAGACAAGAGGTTCTCGCCATTGAGCTGGCCGCTGCCATAGGGAGCAAAGTGGGCAAAGTTGACCCCAATCAGGGGCTCCATGAGGGGCAGGAGAGAGAGTTGCTGTGTCAGGACAAAAAAAAGAAAAGAAAAACAAAACAGCAATCAATGAAAAAGGGAAGAAGGAACATCAGAAAAAAAGTACAATGGAGGTTCTAGCATAAACCACACAGAAATACAAAAAACAAAAACAAGACATAACATAGCATAGAATGCTTTGTAGGATACATGTTTGAATGGAAGCAAAGAGCTTTTTCGAGTCTTAATAATCCTCAGAATCGACTAGAATGTGACTAGAATCTCTTTATCTACTTCTCTGCAGACAGGCAGAGCTAAATATGCACCGATTCTGACTCTTCACTGTCCTATAATTAATATGTGACAATTAACAGTCATTGCTGTACACTTCTTTGTGTACATACTACAGTACATGCTCATGTAGTTCTTGGTAGGCTGTATTTAAAGGTGATTATGAGATACCATACTACATTTCTGGGTGAGTCAGTTTCATAAAGTTCAAATCAATAAGCCTCGATCAAAGAGGGACTTGTAATAATGAATCCTGTTCCACGCTTCTGAATAACACCACCTTATACAACCTTGGTGTGCAACTGTCATCCTAATAACAGTAATATGCTTGTGAGTGTGAAATCTGTGTCTGGGCACCTGACTTACACAATTTTCTTTCCTGGCAGTAATTAATACTGTAAACTTTGGAATAAAGCATTTTGATTTCAAGGTATAATCTTTCTACAATCCTTTGTTCCTACCGTATGAGGTGCAGGTGATAAAGTGGTAAAAATCAATCTTACCTGTTTAATTTGGGTCATTACATTGTCAGGGCCAGAGTGCATGAGTTGTCTCTCATCCCCTTCCTTCTTCCTCTTCTTGTAGCGAGAGGCAGGTTTCTCTCCTTTTGGTGCCCTCTTGTTCCTTCCTTTCTTCTTCTCCTGTTCAGGAAGGAGAGGTCCAGGAAAGTCAGGGGTGCCATCTGAGTATGCCTGGAGGTGAGGAAAAAATTACACAAAAAAAAAAAAAAAAAGTTGCATAAAAACAGATATATCAACTTCAAATTACTTGTTCAACAATACTGCTTCAAGTTAGATGTTTTCAAACACCAACTATGATGCACCTCCCACCTGAACCACTCACTATGACTAACAAAATACTGACCCCGTTGCTCTCAATGGAGTTTTGCCTCAGGTCGGTTTTGCAGTCTGCAGTCTGCTGCTCCTCCTCCTCTGACCGCAGGCTCTCCTCTGACCTCTGTTGGGACAATCCAGGTGGAGGTGTGCTCTTGTTCTTCAAAAGGTGTTTCAGCAGCTCGTTGCCAGCCTCACCCTTGTTTGGACTGGGACCTACTGGGAAGGGAGATGCACTCCCTTTACTACCCTCCTCCTTCACAGAGCTTATTTCTGAGCTGGTGGGCCCTTCTCTTGGCCCATGACAATCACTGGCATCAGTCTGCTCCAGCTTTATGTTGTTGAGGATCCGATCATGCTCCTGAGCCTGTGTCCTTGCTGCGTCTGTTGAGGTACCAGGTGGTCCAGACTGTCCCCCTGAAAGCTGCCTTTCCAGCTCTGAATGACTCGGGGTGGAAGATCCCAGTAAGGGAGACCTTGATAAGTCCTGGTCCCCGAAGAGATGGGTGTTTCTGGTTGGAGTTGAAGAGGTGTCTGAGACGCATGGTGTGAGAGGGGCTGTAAGATCAGAGTGGGGAGTTGAAGGGGTCTTAACCGAATCTGCATCATCATCTTTCTTCTTTTTGCGGTTTCTCTTCTTTTTTCCCTTCTCATCTGGGATGATGTTGGAGTACAGCTGGATAAGGGACTGACCTGAGCCTGGAAAGTTAGAAGGCAGAGGTGTCGAGTCACCCCCAAATGGTGGACCCTCACTTGGCATCTGAAGCATCATTCCTGGGCCACTGAACTGACGAGGCCTGGGCTGCCCCTGGGGAAAGTTAGGTGCTTGCAGGGTGTGATTATCAGGCCCCAAACCAGGCCCCATGTCTGGGGGCATCATCCCGTTGCCCATCATGGCCCTCCTTTCACCTTGCATAAAAGTTCCAGGAGGTGAGCCCATTCCATGTTGCATGCCCTGCTGCTGGTGAAACATCGGTCCAAGAGCCTGTTGCTGTAGTGGGGGTCTCTGGGGCTGCATGAAGTCTTGTGGCAGCTCTGCATTGAAAAAAGGCATCTGAGAAAGCGGTGCCATGTTTCCATCAGACCCTATCATCCCTTGCTGCTCCATTTCCATGCGGTGTTTCAGGGCTCTCTGTCGTTCCACTTCCTGCATGAGCTGCACCCGCTGTCTCTCCTGCTGCTCCCTGAGCCTCTCTCTCCTCTCCCGCTCCTGGAAACCTTCACTGAATGGATTGTTGTCATCAAACTTCACACCACCTACCTGCATAGGTTTTACACCTCCTGGTGGAGCTTGGGGTTCCACAGGCATTTGAGAGTGCTGAGGTATGTTACCCATTGGCATCTGATGGGGCTGGCCCGGATTTCCCACAGGTACCTGGGGGGGCATTACTGGCGGCATGGGCATGGGAGCACCCGGTTGCCAGCCAGGTGGTGGGTTGGGCATGCGTGGAGGGGCGTTTGCCTGACCGGGATGAAGTGGCATCTGCATCATGGGGTTCATAGGAGGCTGAACCATTGGTGGTCCACCGGAAACCATGCCAGCAGGGCCTGGCATTGGGTGCATCCCAGGCATTATGGGTGTCATATTGTTTTGCTGCTGTTTGACTCTGTACTCCTCTATAAGTTCAGCATGCTCCTTCTGCTGCTTGCGGATCTAAAACAAAACACAAGACATTTTCAAAAACAACGTGACTGAGGATCTCTATGAACATCACAAAAAAGTTACCTATAACTTGCAAGGTGTTTTATTCCATTTACAAGATAAACTTTTTAAAGGACATATTTACCCAAGGGGTGTGAACAAATTTAATGTCAAACAGCAACTGAAAATTTGAACTTTAAAGTGGGAGTTACGAAGAACAACCAGCCATGAGCTTTTTTTCCCAGCAGGTTGATGGGTGCAGTTGAGGTACAGATCTGTGGGTTTCAAATTCTTCTTTTAGTTTAAATATTACTTGTCAAGTCTGTGTGAAAAGAAAAAAAGCTCACAACTAATGTGTGCCTTTTTAGGAATACCTTAAGATACTGTTAAAAACAGCACCTCCGCTTCCAATGAGAATTTATGTTTCTCAGAAGTGTGAAGAAAAAAGCTGAAGGTAAAGAAAATAAGGAAAACACAGACTTGCTCTTTAATTTTATCTTTGTTGAACCCTTACACTAATGCCAGTGTGTGTTGTTGAAAGTCTAATTTTGTCTGTAAGATACATATCTCTTTTGGTTAAATAGTACTAATTAAATTGCTTTTAATAATAGAAAAGTAATACTGTCTAATGAGGTGGTTTGTGTTTCCCATCTGTTATTCTGCTAGACCTTATTTTAGCACCACACATTTCCCATAACATGGTTCCAAGTACCCTGGTGTTTTCTCCCACGTGAAGGAAAATACTTCTGGTGGAAGGCCCACGGGCTGTGATTTTACACAGGCTGTTATTTAAAAAATAAACTTACAGGACCATGAGAAGGACAATGCTTAGGGAGGCCATTGTGTGGAGTGGGGCAGCAAGAGAACTCGGTGGTGATTGACAGGCCGAGCATTTACCTGCTCAAGTTGTTTCTGCACTACACCCTGTTGCTCTGTGACATGTTTGAGCTGCTCAGCGTCCTCCTCAGGGAACTCTCTCCCTGCCTTCTTCGCTGTTCTTTGCTTGGCAGACAGAGCTTTCTTAGATTTCCTGTGAGCGCCAATCTTCTCTTCCAGAAATTTCTGCTGCATTTGAAGTAGTTGCTGCGTCTCCTGGAGCCACTCCTCATACTGAGCCCTCTGAGCATTGTCTGAAACAAGAAAAAAAGGCTACTTTGTCAGAAATCTTGACAGCATAAAAAACAAATATTAAACCAAGAAGTTGAAAATACATATACATTTTTGGAGAACTTACTGACAAACCCTGGTCCAAAGTTTGGAGGATTGGGTCTTGTTACTTGTGTCAATTTGCCATCCTGACAACAAGGTCGACAAGTATGTTAGTATATAACACAATTTAGATATTTTAAATAACATCGAAGCAGATTAATTGTTCAAATACCTGTCCAACAACTTGCGGTGGAAGCGGTGCACTTTCAGGACAAGGTGGAACAGGAACAGGAAATCTGTAATATAACAATCAAAACATCATTTTAATTGTTAATTCAATCAATTCTTCAAATAATTCTACAAACTCCAAGGGGCTGGGCTGGGCTACTAGGATGGCATTGCAATCAGAAATGAATTATGTATACTTCCACTACCCGTATTAAATTTTCTACTCATGACAGTAGAAAACACAGAACTTTTTTTACCTATTCATGACCATTGGGGCCATTCCCATGTTGTTCTGAACCATGACTTTGTTGATTCCTTTCAGGGCAACCATTTTAGCTTTCATGATGGGGTCAGTGATGGCATCAAAATCTGCAAATCAACAATGCACTGTCAGAAATAATATCATGTTGCAAAAAGTGAACGGAAACTTATATAGTAAAGAATTTTTGGCCTGAATAGTTTACCGATGTTGGGGAAGAAGGAGTCGCTGGAACGCTGTCGTATCATGGCTTGCATCTGCCTCTGTTGCTGTTGCTCCTGCCTCTCCTGGTCTAAGAGGTCCTGCAATAGGAGCGGCTGCTCCTCCAGCAAAAGAGGACGCTGTTGTTGGCCCAATGCCTGGTTCAACACTGTCTGCTGGACCTGACTCAGACTGCCCTGATCCACTCCAGGGGTTAGCCCCACCTGGTGATCTGCCCCAAACCCAGTCATAGAGGCTTCTCCTGCAGCAGAGGCATCAGATATTGTTTGACTTATTGCAAGTCCAGAGGTATGCTGAGCATCAGTGACTTGGCTCTGCTGGGGTATGAGGTTGCCTCCTTGACTGACAGATTCAACAATTTGATTTAATGATTGCTCCTCAGGCTGCTGCTTAATGAGTAAACTAGTCAGCACAGGGGTGGAGTCAGAGAGCACGCCCTGCTGGTTTGAGGTTAAGGTTTCTCCAGTGGCTTGCTGGTCTACCACTTCAGGTGGTTTCTGGCCGTCTTTGACCTCTGCTTTAATTTCACGCCCCGGTGCCGAAGAAACAGAGCCCTGACTCCCAGGGACTTCCAGTTTGACTTCAGCTGAGGACCGCTCACCTGACACCTCCGACTTTGCCAGAGCAGACACTGAACTGGAGGACACCTCAGTTGAAGAGCTTGAGCTTTTGTTGATGTCTGTAGTGTCAGCATTATCATCCATAGGATCACTGAGATCCAGTTCCTCATTAAACATATCTTTCTTGATGTCATCTAGATCGGGGTCTGTATAAGCAATGATATCAAATTTCCCAGATGTTAGGAAGTCATCAAGGTGTAGGTCATTTGTCTCCAGATCTAGATCTTTACCATCTTCAGGATCCAAATTTAGATTTTCCAAGTCAGCATCCACCAAGTCTTTCACCTCCACATCCTCAAGATCTTTGACTGCTGATTCTTCTGCATCCAGTTTCTCCTCCACAGTTTCACTGCTGGCCACAGAGAGAGTCTCAGTCTGCCCTGCAGGGGGTGCAGTCAGAATCATTGATGCTGCCATGTTATGGGTCTCATTTGAGGCAGGCTGGCTCATGGATCTCATCAAAGGAGATTGTTTAAGTGTATTGTTTCCTGACAGCTGGGCATGCTGATGAAGACTGTCCATGCTTGCGGACAGTTGTACATGGGGAGGCTGGCTAGTCATGGGGTCTATTATCCTTGGCCCCTGATTTAAAGGGAACCTGGCTTCATGTGCTCCTGGAAAGCCTGCTGGCCTATGACCCTGCAAACTGGGATCTATATTGTTTCCTTGCATGGTGCCTGGGGGAAATGGCATACGGGGCCTGTTTTCTGCTGCTCTATGTCGCAGCTCAATAAAAGGCTGGCCCATTATGTTGTGCTGCTGTACTGACATACCACGTGGGAAGTGCTGGGGCATCCCCATAGGGTTGCCCCCCATAGTCTTTGCCATTTCAGCAGACATGGAGCGTCTCATTTGAGGAGGCACATCTTGCATTGGATGCTGGCCACGAGGAAAGAACTCTTGGGTCCCATGAGGTCCCAGAACCCCCGGTGAAAATGCAAACCTAAAATATGAAGAAACGTATACAATAGAAGAATAAGGACACTTGTAAGGACAAGAATAAGGACATTTGCGTAGTGATGTGTTTGAATATTTGAAAAACAAAAGGCATTATTTTAAACCATATTATTGCTACACAAACCTTGGTCCTTGGTGTCTCAAATTAGGATCTCCAGGATGGGGGCCCCGTGGCATTTGTCCGTCAGTAGGAAAAGGGACACGCTGATCACCTGGAAAGGGTCCAGGAAACCTCACTGGTCCTCTTAGGGGTCCTTGTCCAGGATAAGGTGGAGGAGGTCGGTTGAACATTTCTCCCTGCTGCCCAGGGCCCTCTTGGAGCCAGGGACGTGGTGTTCCTGGGGTTAAGTTGCCAGCAGACTCTTGAGGGCCTCTCTCCTGTCGTATGGCACTTCTCTGTTGCTGTTGCTTGAGGATTAGTTCTCTAATTCGTTGTCGCTACAAAACACAAACAAATGTACAGAAATTTAAGCCTTTTTAAATGCAAGATCAATGGGTCATGTATAGCTTACAACACAGTATTTTTAGTTGTTCAGAGAGACTGGCTGTTCATTTTCTGCCTACTTATTATACACAGATAATATACACCAATTCAAAACTTTATGTTGACTGGTGATACATATTTTGAATTATTTATATGAACACAAACATGTCAAACATATTCTGGTAATAAAGTGAAGCTGTGTAAGTGTGGTGATAGACGGTCTGTAACCCCTTGCCCAGTATTCCCTGGGTATTGCTACAGCCTGGTTTCACTTCCAAATAAATACCATGGCTAAAACAGGGATTAATATATGACCTGTGTGATTATCTGACTGCTTATGACTCTTGCTGTGTTGGAAAAGAAGCATTTCTACAGATCTTAAATTACTTTAATTTAATTTACTTAAATGGTAAGTAAAATATTGTAATACTGATAGAAATAAGTACAAAAAATTTTGACTCAGGACATTAAAAAAGAAAAGATTCTCTCAAAACACAACAAATGAAACACCAGTCTACAAATAAAATTTCACGTACCTGTTTGAGTCGTTCCTCACTCTCAGCAAGAGCAACACCCTGAGCCTCAGAGGAACCAACAGGCATTTGTAGGTTGTTAGATATTTGGCTTGGGTCTTGAGAGACACCTCCACTATTACCTACACCTGACTGATCTTTTATTTCCATTTTCTCTGTTGACTGTGGACGAGGGGTCATGGGTGCTTGTTCAAATGGGTCATGTCCAGTTGTCTGACTGGGTCTTCTAGAAGGGGACTGAGTAAATCCATCATCAGACACATTTGGATGTTTTGGTGTTTGTGAGCCTGGATGAGGGAAGGGCTCTTGAAGCCTGCCTTGTGGTGAGGAGAAAGGATCCTGGTTTACCATCTGCCCTGGTCTTGGCCCTTGCCTGCTGAGTCCATCAGGGCCAGGTCGTGGGGTCCCTGGAGGTTGTGCATAAGGGTCATTAAGCATTGGTCTGGGAGCCCCAGGCTGAGAAAATATGTCACTACTCCCTGGCCTTGATGTCCCAGGTGTACTGGTAAATGGCTCTATTGGCCCCCTCTGGCTACCTGGTGACTTGGAAAACCTTTCTCCCACAGAAGGCCGTGGAGTACCTGGTGGCTGAGCATAAGGGTCAACAGAGTGGGAAGGTGACATCCTCTGTCCAGGGTGTGACTGATGAGTGAACTGGTTCATCCCACTCGGTCGTGGAGTAGCAGGAGCCTGTGAATAGGGGTCAGATGATGGGCTAGGGGCATTTGATGGCTGACCATAGTTGTCATGTGGACGTGGAGTCCCAGGAGGTCGAGCATACGGCTCAAAGAATGGACGAGGTTGTGCATTGGCTTCAACGATGGCTCGTTGGTTAACCGTAGACTGAGAAAAGTGGTCAGCCACTAGCTTGTTTGGACCAGATGGCTGGGCAAAAGGGTCATATGTGAAGTGGTCAGGCCTGGGAGTGGAAGGTGCATGAGTGTAAGGATTTCTAGACATTTGAGTCACTGGTCCAGGCTGAGCAAATGAATGTGCCTGCGGATGGTGCTGGCCCATTCTAGGAGGACTGGTGAAACTATCATTTCCAGATGGTCTTGGAGTATGGGGAGGCTGAGCATATGGGTCATTCGGCTGATTCTGGGGGAATCTGTCAGGTGGATGTGGAACGGGTCGATTAAAGGGATCCTGAGGCTGAGGAGGAGGCATGGGTGTTTTGAACAGAGGGACTGAGCCAGACTCATTACTTCCAGGGATTGGTGTTAATAAAGGCCTTGAGTAAGGATCAGACAAGATCATCCTATTCTGGGCCATGCGCTGATAGGCCTCATTTCTTATCATGGGTCTTGAATATTGGTCTCTGCCAGGTGAACCCATTGGGGGCCTTCCCTGAGCAGCCTGACTAGCCCTAGGAGGACCAATGGGTTTCAAAAAAAGTTCCACTTCACTAGTTGGCCTTGGGGTGTCAGGAGGCTTGGCATAAGGGTCACTGCTCATGGATGTTGGAGAACCAAATGATTCATGAGCAGGAGAGGGACGACCTCTCTCCTGCTGGTCTGTCAAGGATGTGGGTGATTTACCAGATTCCACAGCCACTCTGCGACAAGTATTTGGCCCAAGAGTTGGTGGTCTTGGGGTTCCAACCATCTTGGCATATGGGTCCCATGGAGAAGATGGTCTGGAACCAGACGAACCAGGCGAGAATACCTGCGGGGACTGAGGTTGGGAGGAAGGGCCAGATGGAGGAGGAGGAGGAGGTCTTAAAAACACATCCTCTGGAGGACCTGAAGTGGGTGTCCCTGGCAGTTGTGGCCTGGCAAAGCCTTCTTTAGAGTTGAGTGGCTGCATGGGGGACATACTGCCATTGCTGGGCTGGGAGGCAGGGCTCTGGTTCCCACTGTTGTTGCCATCTCCCTCCGACTGGCTGTTGGTCTGCTGCTGCTGTTGCTGCTGCTGTTGTTGCTGGAGTTGCTCATTCTTAACTTGCTCCAGTTTCTGAGTGGCTTCAATTTTGGCTTGCTGTTTGCTTTTCTGCCTCATTTGCTGTTGGAAGGGCAGAGTGAAAATTGGGGTTAGGCATCAAAAGAGAGGCAACAAATGTCTTATGCCAAAAATGAACTGGACCTACTAACCACCAATGTCATCAGGGTTAATGTGGAGGATAGTGTAGTTGTTTAGGAAGCTTTACTAAACCACCACTTCTTAGTTGTCTTAATATAAAGTGGACCTGCCGCTGCATTCGCTGACTTCATTGCATACACTCTTACCTGTCTAAACTTCCACTCTTGTTCATGCTCTGACTCTTTTGGTTTCAAAGGGTCTTTAAACAGCAGTTCTGTGTATAGTGGTATGTTGGGATCAAACACCTCAGGGGGCTGTTGCTGTGGATGGTGCCTCTTCACCGTCTCATTCGACATCTGGACTTTGTTGATGCGCAGGGCTGCTCGGTTATCTCTTGCCTTTTGCTAAACAGCAAATCAATCACAATTGCAGAACAGAAACACATTAGATAGAAATCCAACACTAGAGAAAAAACAGACATCACTTGTGCAACTCTGATTCTATGGAATAATTTCAATGCTTTTCAATAAATTTCACTCTCTTTCATAGCACTTGATTCTTTATTTGATTCTTGAATATTGTTTCTGACCATATCCATCCACTGTGTAATCCAGAAACAGAGGTTACATGAGATGAATATGTCCTCCTTATAGGAAAACAGCTGACACTTAATGTTGACAGTAAGGCAGGGGTCTTCTTCCCTGATGCTAGGGTGGATTACTAACTTACGAAAGGGACAGAAGGAGAGAACTCCAATTTTATTTTGATTGGTTCATGCCTCATTTTAATGGTAATGTTCTCGTATCCTATGGTAAAGTGGGATATCAATAGAAAAAGGTATAAAAGAGAACTATAACCATGTCACCAGTAAAATATCCTTTAAATCACTAATGAAGGGTACATTTTTTAATGAAGACTAGCTTTTGAAACTGGCCTCAGCCAGATAAAATTACTTCTGGTGAACTTAATTACTGATACCATAGTGAGTTCTATCACTGAGCAGGGCTTCCTATGTTAATTAGTTCATCTGTGAATGGCTGGATTTAAAACTGCATTGGCAAGAGGCCAGATGCAATACAGGAGTCTGCCTTCTACATCCTAATATGTCAGAGCAACTAGTAGTAACAGGTTGATGTCTGGCATGGTTCAATGTGTTTTGAGATAGTTGATGAAAATTCAACAGTATGAATGATCTTACCACATATGGGGCCCTGTCTTGTGAACTAGCTTTCCTCCAAAGTTTTGCAATTTGCTTTACTCTTGTAGACCAGTCTGTTGAAAGAATGAGAAGAGTTGTCATGCCAACCATCTCACAGAGCGCATACAAGATAGGTTTTGTACTTAGAGACTGAGACAGTGGAGGACATACACCCAAACAATACCCAGATAAAACCAGAAATAACAGCAATGGAAACACAAACTTAAATTATTAACTTACTAGACAATTTTAGAAGAATGCAGAAATCATGAAAGCTTTAGAGCTATAAACTAACCTGGGTATTCTTCTTTGAGGTTGGGAAAATTGACATTGGTATATAGGACCGGTGCAACAGTGGCCAGCTCTCCAAGTGTCTCTTCCTTCTCCCACTTGAGTGTACTCCTTTGGGCATTTGACATGGCTTCAGTCTCCCCCTCAGGCAGAGAACTAGGAGGTGTAGGGCCGGGAGCATGGGCAGGGGAGGGCCATGGACCAATTGCCTCTCTAGACATCTGATTAAACTTTCTATCTCTGTAACAGATGAAAACAGGTCATATGGTATGCTTTAATGACACTATAATTTTGCTGATAAAAAAAACCAAAAAAAAAAAAAAAACCAGTACATTACCTTGGATTGTCAGTGAAAGGCATACGGTTGAGGGGGGAGAAGTTTTCGGGGACGCAGGGCCCTGATCCTGGATTTGTAGAGAAACGTTGGTTTGGTCCCATCACACCATTAATCATTGGCATCCTTGGAAACATGGGGTTCCCTACAGACGTATTTTATAAGGTGAATTAGATGCACCGATTTTCAAAAGTAAAGACAAATGATATGTCAGACCAAGGAAAGGTGATTATTGATGTACCTGCATTGGGATGAGGCATGCTAGTGCCAGGTGTAGCAGGGAGAGGCCCTGGACCCTGGGGGTGAGGCACCTGTGGTGGTGGAGGTGGCTGGCACGTGCTGGGGCTAAGGACTGCTGTGAAGAGTTCCTCTACATCCTTACCCTCTAGCTCTGAAACATAATATAATGGCACAATGCTGTGTTTGTATGTATTATCCACTAAGGTGTTAGTGAAGTTGGGTAAAAATAAACTGCAATGTCAGAATTCATTCCTTCTGTGTGCTATAGATACATGGATGCCAAATACTGAAATCATCATTTAATTGTATTAGTAAATGGCCTGACTGACCGAAAAAAATTGGGACCATTATGAAAACATTTTTAAGTCGAAACACCTTCGATAAGTCATATGAATTAGTGTGGGGAAAACACAGCATCAACGTTTAGCTCTTAATAAAAAAAGATGAAATTACAAACCTGGAATTTTGTAAAGTTTGCTGAGGATTGACTCTGAAACGGAATGAATCCGAGAAAACAGATCATTATTCATCTTGAATGAAGTTTTAAAATGGCAGTGTAAAACAACAAACTGTCCGGATGTCTCATCTCTCACACTGACCGTCCATCTTGTCTAGCTCAGGGCTGAGGATGCCATCCAGGGGTTCCTCTGGGAGAGTCCGTGGGGTCCTGCGGCCAGCCTGAGACTGGTGGGTCACTGGGGAACTGTCTGCCAGAGGCCCAATGTCCAGACCAGCTGTGGAAACACAGATATACAAAAACAAATCATTACATGCACACATACGCTCGCACGCACACACGCGCGCGCACACACACACACACACACAAAACAATCAACAAAATACGCAACCAAGAAGGTGATTATTAATACAGACTTGAAGTAAGAACATGTTTATTATCTCAACAGCCTGTGGAACGTCAAAACTGAACAGTATATGATTACGACTCCTTGGGGTTCCTGTGCCGTTTAAAAGGAGTACTTTGGGAACTGTGAAGAGACAGACAGGTCATGCTAATTCTGACTGAGGATACACAAAGACGTGTATGTTTGTGGAGGAACATAATTACATTAGCCTCTTGTATGAAATATCTATTGAATCTCTGAAAAACAAAAACGTCCCTTAATTCTTAAATGCTGTCCACCACCACAACATTGTCATGTGATGGAACTGTCAGAATCTTCTTTATTGTAGTCTTTACTTTCCATTTCTTTCATTATTTATTCAGCACAAAAGTTACTATCAATAAAAATGTTCACAAACATTAGCTGGCAATATCTGTATTAGTAAGTAAATCAGCACATACAGCTCTAAAGGTGAAGAAAATCATTTGTACAACGAACGAAGGACATATACTGCCTTTTGTCATCCAGCCTGAGACTCAAAGTCCTTCACTGTCTTCAGGAACTGGAAGGACATTCACCAAGGCCTATTGTTTGGTAAATTGCTTAGTTCTAAACTGCTTGTTTTTTTGTTTTTTTTTTGAATGCCAGGATGTCCTTGTTAATTTTCGTCTTCGCTATCTTACAGACATGCTCAGTTAGGCAACTATGAAATTATTCTTTTATTCATTAAAAAAATATCACCAGTGTCAAAGAGTTTAGGAGACTCACAAACAAATAGTCACACACCATATGCATCCGAGTGAAAACTGTGCACTGGGTTAGGTAAGCACTAAGCGGTTTATGGGTGTTAAAACAATCGGAAATGGTTGAGAAAAGCTAAGTATGAAGCAGCTTATATACATGCACACTCAAAATAGAGACACACTGTAAGAGAGGAGAATGCAGTAAAGCAAGGGATTAGGAGGCCATAAGCACCCTTACCAAAAGGAGGAGGTGAGCTGTCAACCTGGAAGGGGCAAAAATCAAGACCTACAAGAACCCAAAACCAGATAAAATGAGTGAAAAAAATAGTGAAGACAGAACAAGCACAACACACTTCAGACAATGCAACAAACAAAAGAGAAAACCAAAGATGAAAAAAAAAAAAAAACAAAACAAAACAAAAAGTATTATTAAAAATGTGGTGGAAGTAAAATAAAACTGTTGTCTGAGGAAATTTGTGAACCGGGAAGAAAAGATTTTGGAAATCCACAGCTAAGTGGCTATTAATACATTCTTGCCGCTGTGACTGCCTGTGAGATATATGACGCACCAGAGTCACTGCTTGGCTTTCCGAGCATTCCCAAGATGTCTGCATCAGTGTTCAGAACATCAGATAGATCAACTAATGGTTCCTCAGACGTCTCTGTAGATGGGAAAACAAAGGAAGAAACAAAAAAAGAAAGAAAACCAAACCGTCACAAATCATAATTGATGGTGATGTTGAACGGATATTAGAGTGTGACTTGGAACCATCACATGTAGAATTTGCCCTGGATTAAAGAAGAGAAGAAACTTTAGCGCATGTAAAAACAATAGCGACACTGAGTTGCCCCGAAAGAACTAAAACATTCTACGGAGTTATATTGTTCAGGTAATCAAACTGACTTAATGTACTAAATACTAAAACATGTTGAAGTTGGAAAAAAAGAAGGAATGACTGCAAATATAACTAATTTCTTGCAAATTCATCCCCCACCACAATAACGTTACATTTTCACACCGCAGCATTTCTTCTTAAGAATGCTTCATTTTCTGTATCAACTGAATTAAAAATGATTCGGTTGAGAAATCACAAGGTCACTATTGCAAAGAGTACAGTGTTTAGTTGACTTTTCTCCCTCAACTGAATGGCAGCACACCATTTTCTGAACCACAAAACCTGTACTCTTTCTATGTGCTGGTAATTTACTTTTCTATAGCTTCCAATTCACATACCATTTTTAATACAAATGTCTGCTCTCTATCACTGTGAAGTACTGCTCATAATATCGTTCTTTAAACCATCTACAAACATGTGTCATATCTAACACTGCTTAGCCTGGCAAGCTTGGTAACTTGGAATTTGCTGTGATATGTACAAGTGTGAGAGGCAATATGCAATAAAATGCAATAAAGAAGAAATTCCCAGGCTACCTCTAATGCAGTTTAGCCAGTTACTGCAACCAGGAATCTTAAACCAATAATCAGTCAAGCGATAATGGTTTTCTACTGTTTATATATAGTAAGCATTCATTTCACTAACAGGTTTTAAGATTTTGTATAGATGTTAGTGAAATGAGTTGTCTTAAAAGGGCTACACACTGTCTGACCAAATTGGTGTGCCGCATTCTACACAGCAACAAAGATAAGGAAATAACTGAGGTAAGATATGGAGTCTCTTATCATCTGTTGATCGGTAACATGATGTGTGCCTGAAGCTGAGCTGGACTACATACATTATAACAACCATTAACATTCACACTGCAGCATAATAAAAATGTCAAACCACCGTTTGTTGCGGTGCATACATTAAAGCCTCATTCTCAGCAAACTTCTAAACTTGACAGTGTAATAACTTTTCCCACTGGGATTCAGACAAGCCATGTTAATGATCTGTGCACTATTCAACATTGTTATTATTCTGTTTCAGGCTTGTGGCATTTTGTTTCCAAAACCAGCCATTCCGGGCAGCACAAGGGGCATGTGACATTTCATGTAAAATTGAGAGAAAGCTCAAGAGCAAGAGACAGGGTGGGCAGGCGTGGCAGAGCAAGCTTGCAAGAGAACAGAAACTGCATCATCACTTTATTCGGTATTTGTGGGATGAAATCTGAATGTTGATGATGACAAATTAACCTTTGACACTTTGTCTTGTATGAATGAATGCAAAGCAGTTTAAATATATTTTCAGTGGACCTGTGTTAATGGTGTGGACCCTTTATTCCTCTATACAGTAAAAAGGATTAATGCTCTCACTGGGCAATGACACTTGTAGTGGTAAGGGGTAAAACTGACAAATGAACACAAGTCATTACTAGGCACTAAAAAAAAAACAAAAAAAAAAAAACCACACAATCTCCCCTTTCTGTGTTAGGCCGTTCCAATGCCTGTTACAGTTTTCATCCAACACTAGATCAGTTATTCACCCATACCTAATATATTTTTCAGGGCTGTCCAACTCTGGTCCTCGGGGGCCACTGCTTTGCTTGTTTTCCAACCCTTCCTGACCTACACACTACTGATTACCTGGATCAGGTGTGTCCAGGCAATCAGAAGTTGGAGGATACCATCTCTGATTAAGGTGGAAGTGGGAGTAGACAAAGGTAGACAAAGGGATTTGGTATCTTCAGTGGCCCTCAAGGAACATGGGTTGGGCAGCCCTGATATAGTGTGAAACATTACTTTTAAGAGGTGAATTATTACAACCCTTTCAGAGCTCTAAAGCAATCTGTATACATACGTGCTGCTGTGGGTCTGGTTTGAAGAGATACTGTTGAGGCACTGAGCAGAGGGTCTGATGAAGGGTCCAGGAAACTGGTGGTGGGGTGTTTCCTCTCCATTTGGCTTTGCCCTTCTTCCAGTAACCCTGATTCAACTCCCTGCTGCCTGCTCTGCTTGCTTTTGTCCAGCAGGTCTTTTCCAAAGAATGCTTCCTGAATATGACAACACAGCTCTAATCAGTCCTCTGTTGACACTTTTCTTTAAATAAAACAAAAAAAACATCTCAACATCTCTTGACAATCTTGGTAAATGCATCACAAGACATATAGAAATTATTCAGCATATACTGAACGCCTAAGAGAACTGACCAAAGCGAAACAGAGACGCTCAAACTAACAGCCATATGTTGCTGCTGACCTCACTTTTGTCAGCACCTACTTCCCCCAACCACTTATACGCACAAGTCATCTACTATCCTCAACAACATGCGACTGCGACTTCCTGCTCCACCATGACATTAAAAGCCCAATGTGTTGCTATCTCAATAATTAATGATATGTGCTTAACAGTCTTGAACCTGTAGGTTAGACTGAACCTTTTTCCCTCCTACTGCTATGGGATAAAGAGCAGCACTGACAGCTGCCGGTGGCTTAATGGACATCACATATCTGTGTCTTGGCCAACATAAGGTGACACAGAGACGGGCTACAGACAAGGAGCCTTGAAGTCATCTTCAGCCTTTGTAAGTCATTTCACGAAGAAGACAGAAACCATTTACAGAGATGATCAGAGACAAGTATCCTCCTCTGCAAGTTCCTTTAAGCGATTCTTGTTTCAAAAAAAGCTCTTCTAAGGGGCACCATGGCCCAAAGTTCTGTAAGTGCTTTTCAGGCAATGAACCTGGGCTTCCAAACCTTCCCATGGGTGAGATAAAACACATTTTATGAAGATGTGGCATGACAAGACCAGACAATTTCTGCACATGAATGTAAGGCTTGCATAGCAATAAAAACAAAAATAGATATGCAATCAACTGATGAAACTAATGCTTAAAAAAAAAAAAAAAAAAAAAAAAAAATCCTACAAAGTGGCTTTTAGAAGGCACAATGAGTAAAATGAAACATCTTTCATATGTGTGAATTCTGTGCAGTTCAAATTGATTGCACTGATTTTTACTAAAGCTAATTATTTGTAAATACTTGTGTACAAAGCAAAAATATTCTATCACTGGAGTCTTAATAATAGCCCCAAAAGGCTTACAGCGGATATAGCAGTTTACACTACAGTATATATAGTGGCAGACCTGCAGGTAGGTGGGAAAAGCTTCCTCCAGTTTGGTTTTCTTCTTTCGGTAGCGTTTCTTTATTTTTTCTGGGACCTCTGGTCCAGAGGGCGTTTCATCTACAGGAGTATCAGGCATCGCTTCTGTCCATCCTGTAATAAGGGCAAAGACAAATTACTTCTTTTAGCTATAATGAAAGATAAACTGACAGATCACAGGGAAGCCTACTATAAAGCAGATGTGTAGCTGCATTATTTAGGTACAGACCCTCATCTTTTCCAATGGGATTCTCTGACACAGAACCAGAGGAATCCTTTCTGCAGAGGGATCGCTTGGCCTTGCCTGGGCCTTGGCCTGGGCGGCTCCTCTGGCGAACCATGAACCCGCCAATGCCTTGTAAGAAGAAATTAGAAATGTTTTATCAATAACAATACCCATAAAAAATAACATCACAAATAATATCATAAAGGTGATATGATTTGAAATACACCAAGTTTTGACTTATTCTATTAATCTATTGCATTCATCACTACAGCTTAGAAACACTAGTTAGAGCCCTCTGTATATTAGAGACACTGAGATGGCAGAGCGTTGCTACAGCTACAACGTCGGGCATGCACTGCTCCATTTTACGCTTCAGAGGAGCTGTCTCCTTCAATCAGGTGCCCTACCCGGCCGGTACGGTTTCCTCTTCCTCTTCTTGCCGCCGTCGGCCCCCTTGGAGTCGTCTTCTGCTGGCTCTCGCTCCAGGCTCGAGTCAGACTTCCCCTCACAATCTAGAAGCTCTGCCTCTGTGAGAGGGTCAGACCATTGATGATGAGTGACGGCCCTGCGGCTGTGAATACCCCAACCAGGCCCTTCAATGCAGCACTAAGGTCAATTCTATCTGAACCGCACTCCGTGGAGGAACATTAGCCTGATTGAAATTAGGTGCACCAGTTTAAGGACATTCAATTCCAGAGAGGGTCTCTATTTTTATTACTACTGAATATGGACACACTAAAAAAATATTAGCTATATCATAGGACTGTATTTGTAAAGTCTAGCTGTAATACTTCTGTTATGCAAAACTGCTGTTATGCAAAACACACCAATATTAGAAAACCCTTTTATTTTTACATTTTATTTAGTGTCAGGCTAATTGCAGCGACTTTTGCAAATTTTAATTGTTCAGCTCTATGGTGCTGGAAAAGACAAAATTAAATGGTTAACGTCAAGTCAAGTCAAGTCACAGCAGATGAAAAATAAAGACAATACTGAACGTCCAAGTCATTCTTATACTGAACAGTCCAATAAACACTGATTAAATAAACAAGGCTATATGAGAAGAAAAGTACCTCTGTTGTCCTCCATGTCTTCATCACGACAATGTTCTGAGAGGGGGTCTACAGGAGCCTGAAGCACTGCCACACTGTTCTGGTTAATGATCTTTAGCTTCAGCTTTGGCTTGGCTTTCCTGCGCCGTGAAGCTGTAGCAGACAAGCTTTGGAGCTGGCACAGCCCTGACTCTGTCAAGCAAACGCCATCCTGTGTGTAGGTCCTTGACAGATCTGGGGGGGGGGGGGGGGGGGGGGACGACGACACACACATAAGAAGTTAGGATGATCATATACTCCATGGACTTAAGTCAAATTACTATCTCTGAGAAAGAAAAACAATCTATTATTTAAAATTCATCAAATTTTAAACTCTGAACGTACCCATTTCTTTAGCCTTTGTGACAATCTGTGTCATAACTACAGGCTCAATGGCATCTCTTGTCTTGGTCATAACTGCAGCGGCACAGGGCGCAAAAACCATTAAAAAAGCAGAAACAGGCAGATCAAATGTCAACATTAAGTGTGTTCACTCTACAACAAAAACGCACAAACTGTATTACTGTGTTACAAAAGAATCACTGTTCTCCCACCTTTAGTGGTCTTGAAAGTTCGGCACATCGTGCAGTCAAAGTTGCTGTCAGCAGCTTTTTCTACATCTTCCTCTGAATGGAGACCTTGGCAAGAGGCATGAAACCATCTGTGGGCAGAAAAAGTTTAAAAAAGACTCAAATATGTTGGAAAAGAAAAATTAGTAAAACCTGGTCCATGTGAGCTGACATGTTTTGCAGAAACACTGCACACCTGTCACACTGGCGGCACTGCACGATGACTGTGCCTTCACTGTAGTCCACCAGGCAGATTGGGCATGTAACAAGACTGGCACAGGGGGCACACTGGGTGTAATTATTCTGCCAGTCACACCTTAGGCCTGGGGTGGTGGCACCACACTGGGTACAGGACACACACCTGTAGGAGACCATGAAGACAGAGGTCATTCTACCCAGGTTATTTCAAAGATGTTGATGCTGCGAAAATCCAGCCTACTCACTACACTGTCCACATGCTACATAGTTTAAATGACTTCCTGTTAATTTGCCATTTTTATAGGAATTGGAAGTCAAGTTGATTCCTTCTCTATGTAAATATTTAAAGCATTGACTTTACATACCTTTGTATATTTGTATTTTTGTATCTGTATTTCACTAACTGAAGTGCTTACAGTAACAACAAACAGCAGGTGTTCAACATGTACAACAGTTTAAAGCTTGTAAAGAACACAAAAGCAACTATATTTTGCAATGTCATGTTTGAAGCAAATTTGGATGATTACAAAGTTACTCACCATTTGCACTTCCAACTGTCCTTGGGTACGTTCTGCAGTGGAGGGTCCAGGCAGTAGGTGTGATAGCTGATGTCACAGTCATCACAGAGCAGCAAGCGGCCAGGATCTGTTGCCTGGCCACAGGCCTCGCACACTGTACACTCCAGACAACGCCACCCTTTACTAAGCACCACCTTGGTTATCTGTGAAAGCAACAATGGGATGTTGTTACGTAGGTGTGTGTTTATAGGATGGTATTTCTGTACTCTAGTATACTGAATGTGTAATGCACTAACTATCGAAATTTACCTTTATGCCAACACAGAATGGATGGTAGCATTGTCCGCACTGAGCACAAGCCAAAAGTCGGCCTTCTGCACCAAGGCCAAAACTCCCACACACAACACACATATCCTTAAAAGGAAAAAAAACATTATGAGTTATGCCATCTCACTGAGACAGTCAGTCTTGCTCCTGTTATTCTTGTTTTGATGAAATGATTTCATTTTTGTTCTAGAAAACCATTTGAACATTTAGCCTAGTTTGCTTATCTCCACACTATCACATGGGTCTCAATCAATATTTCTGCATATTCATTCAGTGCCCCTGTTAAGTGTAAGTAAAGGTCGTCGCCTATGTTGCTGCTACAGTGAAGGCTGAGGGTAAGAAAATGCTTTTTTGTTTTTTACCCTCAAGCTGCTGGATTGAGAACAGTGTTGCTGTTATATATCCGCAAATACATATGTGCATAAATCATTTTGAAATGCCCATTTGTTTTACAAGTCAGGGTGACTGAGTGAGCTTTTTAAGCCCCGCCCTTACATTCACAATCACAGCTGCGAGCCAAATAGAACAGTCCTTTGAGCACTGAATTGTTTCACCTGAGTCATTCAGTATTTTGCTACCTAGAAAAACAGCTGTATTGTTTAATTAGTCACTTTAAAGAACAGTTATTCTAAACCAGTGCAAGAATGCAGCCTTTTCATTACTATCCCACGGTGCCAACTTCACAGCTCCTGCTGTCTCTATGAATCTATGACGGATATTTGACAGTGGCCATCAGTCACTTATTGTTTACAGGATTAAATTCAAGACAGCAGCATTACTTTGAAGGCAGAAAGTGAGAAACTGAGATTTCAATATGATCCTGTGTTATATAATCGACTGCATTTCCTGCAGGCAGTTGGCAGTATCTCCACAGGAATTAATGATCTCCAGTGGGAGAGGTCTTTAAACACAGATTTAATTTTAGGCCATCTACACTAAGTAAATGGAGAAACACATAGATCATGATTTAAAATGAAAAAATCTCTAAAGAACAAGATTTAAAAAAAAAAAAAAACCCAAAACACACCTGTTTTAGTGTGAAACTGTCATTACTGGAGAATATGACCACTGTGTTATGCATGGCATTCTCCTCCTCTTCTTTGATTGGATATGGTGTTTCTAGTGTGGTGACCTGCATATCAGGAAAAGAAAAAATACACAGAATAATTCAACTTTAATGTTGTCATTTTTCAGCACAATGTTAATGTTACTAACTGGAATAAATTTCTACAATTTACTATAATTTGAACATATTCAGTATTTGGAGGCATTGATGAAGTAGCGCTCAGAGCATATGTACCTTTTACAAATAAACAAATACTCTCATTAATGTTAATGCTTAATATGATACACCATTTGTGTTTTTAGCTGCAAACAAAACAAATATGGATTTACATATAGTCCACTATTTGCCAATGACATCAGGATGCCGTCCAGGTGATTGCACATACCCCAGGGTTGATGCTGGGACTCACTCCATTCTTGCCTCTGGCCCTGCCACGTCCAGCTCTACCTGACAGGCCAGCCCCTCTGGGCCTTCTCCTCCCAGGGAAACCAGAACCTCGACCCTGCGGAGGCAAGACAAAAACCAGACCAGACAATGACCACTGCCTATCTTACAAACTAAAACGGGTAGATGCAATCTTCAGTTCCTTGCAAAACTTTTCCTCTCTCACACATTCTGAATTGTTTAAGACACAAACCTTAACAGCTCATAAGCTTTAAAGGTTTGCTGTGGGGAACTTCACACCACTGCCACTTTATGCTTGTACATCTTCTCGACTGTACAGGATGCCAGTTGCTACAGCAAATGATTACTATTTCTATTACTATAGAGTCAAGTTACTTTGGCATTGCTATAGCCCTGCTCATTTTAAAAATGAGTAAAGTAAAACACTTTTTTAGAATGCCAACATTTAAACATCATGCAAATGCTTAAAATGAAAATAAATAAATAAAAATCAAACTGATTTTTGCCCTTTTGAACTTTCATTGAAATGATTGAGCGTTTCACTATGATTTCTGCCAGGCAGCCAGGAAGTGAATGCCTCTGAGCTGCTGTAGCAATGTGAGTTCCACTGTGCCTGTGGCACATTTCTGACAGGAGGCATCTGCCTAATCATGACTATCAAACTTAAGTTTAACTGATATTCCAGCACCTGCCCCAAAATCCCTTCTTGTGTACTATACATTTGGCTCTGATGCCAAACTGAGGCCCTTCACCTACTTAGTCGCCTGAAAAACACACTGTATGATGGTGTTTAACCTAGACTGGACCCCTGCCACAGCATACAGATTAACCCTCACCAACCTTTGCTAGACTAATGACTATCACCATGGCAACCAGCTGCTACATACTTTTCATTTAAGTCACAATCAAAAAGAAAAAAAAAAAGAACAAATATTTTAATAAGAATAAACCAGCTGCTACATACTTTTCATTTAAGTCACAATCAAAAAGAAAAAAAAAAAAAAGAACAAATATTTTAATAAGAATAAAAAAAGTGCACGGGATTGCATGACAGCCAGAGAGGCATTCATTAGTAAAAAAGATTTGACTAACATTTGCGTAGACTGTATCCTTGATCTTTCAATTCAACTGCAAAGCCGGCAAAAATAACCATATCTTTAAATTCCACTTCATAAAGTCATTAGCTTAGCCAATGGTTTCTGAATCTCCTCTCACTGTGAGGTGATCGTAGTTGTTAGCGCAGGCTACAAAATACATCACAGTGACATTCAGGAACACTCGGGGAGTGTGCGTCACTAGGTTAAACAGAGGGCTAATAGAGGGCAGCTGCTGCCCTGCCGTCTCTGGTGAGCCATGGTATTTACCACTCTGATGCTCCAGCCGGGGCTGCCAGAGGACTGCCTGGTCTTTTGGATGTCCCACCCCTCTGGCTGGTCTGGTGACCAGGACAAGGGGGAGCACACACTGCTATGGGGGCTCCATGCACCCTAAGGTAAGGGGGGGGTGGGTGAGAGAGTGAGAGAGAGGGAGGGAGGAGGGCGACAAAATGCAGCAACTTAAAAACAAAGCCAGCGAAGAAACAAAACATACAAAAGAAAGATGTTAGAGATGTAGTGAGCTTCTAATGTAGCCATTTGGGATCACACAATACACACCCATCTATGCACAGCTATAATATGAGAGAGCATTAAATGTGCTAAAATATGAACAGTGGAAGTTATCAGGTTACATTCTGTGTTCAAGCCAATCCTTAGGGTTTCATGCATGAGTTACATAGGCATGTTTCAAAGAGACTCTCTTCAAAAGGCAAAACCCACAAGCACAATTGAGTTAGTTGCATTTCACAGAGCTGAATTTGCCAGGGCATCACGGCACCATACAGCAGGAAAAGAGGCCCTTTACCCACTTGCCATGACAACCTTGTATGTTTGGCATGTTGACAAAACAAGGGGAATTGCGTCAGCACGGCAGCATGTGAACCCATTAGACAAAAGCATGCTGGAGTAAAAGGAGCAATATTCAAATTTTTGAAAAAGATTTCCCCAGGCTTTGTGTAACAAATTAGTTTGAGCCATATAATGTTTATTTAAGAGATAGGTTATATCTAGGGGGAAAAAACATTTTGCAAACTAAATGAGCTTACCCTCACCAGAATCATTTATAATATATTATAGCCATGGGTGTGATTCAGTTACCATTATTTGTCTGACTCTCCATTCAGTGTCAGTAATAGTCTTATAATTCATTGGTGTTAATGACACTGAAACATAAATATTAGGAGAGTTAGTTTTTTTCCCCCCACAGTCAAGTGACCCACTGCAGTTGATGGTCTAATATGGACACAATAATGGTCAATGTAATTTGTGACTTCATGAAGGCTCATCTTTAAAGGGACAGAAAAGTGGGAGAAGTTTGTAACATGGACATGAGATGAACAGAGACTGATGACAATGTCACTAAGGTGGAATGTGAAGACTGTCAGTAAAGGGTGTTTTATCCATTAAAAAAAAAAAAAAAAATCAATTACCAAGACCCATTAGGAATAATAAATACCATGCTTCATTTGAGCCCTGAATGAACACAGTGGCTAACCAGTTATGGTGTATAAATATGTGAAGAAAGCACAGGGAGTGGAGAGGGAGGGTTATTCACAATTGTCCCACTGCTATACTTGAATGACCAGATTAAAGAAAATTAAAAAAAAAAAAAAAAACATAACCTAAATCATATAAGTACTCTCAACCAATTCTAATGCCATCAAAAAAAAAAAAAAAATTTTAATCCACTTTCATGAAGCTGAGCCCACAGGACACTTATGTTATTTAAGAGCAGAAACAGTATAAGCACCAATTATTAGCCTACACTTCAAGGGACGTCCATGGCATGGTGACAGTGAACACGGCAGAACCAGTCAGACAGCGATACAAAACACGATTCCTTGCGACCACCTTGCGACATAATATCCAGGTCCCTACCTGTTTCACTCGCGGCCTCCCAGGAGAGAACTTTCTTTTGGTGATGGCTGGCTTTCCCATTCCAATCTTCGGTGTGAGCGGTATGAGGGTCGTGGTGGGCATCACACTGCTGTGGTCAGCCAGTGAAGGAAGGACCTGGGTCTGGGGTGGCTCTCTGGGAGATGTCCCTTGGGCAAGAGGGGAGAGGTGGGAAGGAGAGGAAACCATATCAGCCAACCTTTCCACAGATGTCTTGAGGGGTTTCTCCTCTGACGACAGGCTGGGAAATGACAGATTGCTCTCCGGTGTAGTGTCCATCTCCTCTGACGTACTAGGGGCTGAGGGTGTAACAGTCTCTGCCAGGATCCTGTGAAAAATATCCTCCCTTCTCTCCTTGTTAAGTTCTTTTGGAGCAGTTTCCAGGAAAGAAGCCTCGACTACATCCATACTCGAAGGCTGGGGTAGCGAGACTTCCACTGGTTGGTCCGTGAAAGGTACTGATGGAGTACTTGGATCTTTGGTGGTTGAGATGATGGCCTTACAATCCTTTGTGCTGGGGTTGGCCGTGCACTGCTCAGGGCAGGCCTCTGTCTTTGCTGGTTTGATTTGTAACATGGTATCCTGTGTCTGTAGTGCCTCCACAGAGAGCTGGGCTGGCAAAAATTCTGACTCCTTACTAGGAGTGGTTGATGATGTGGGACTCTCTGTAGATATGAGCTGGGTTTTTCCTGCTGGTTTTGTTTCTAGAAGGAAATACACAGTGGTCAGAAGAACATACTGTATTTAGATATCTTAACGTCATGCTCATCACTGACAGGTACACAGAAACACAAGTGGAAAGAGATATAATGTTAAGCTAACAGATTTGAAGTAAACGTTAATGTAAATGCCTTGAATTTCGTGTGGAGACTCCATGTCTACATGCCCTTGTCTAACAGTACCTGTAAACAATGATTACCGTATTTTCTGAAGTATAAGTCATGCTGTTTTTTTTTTTGTTTTTTTTTTTAGTACTCTGGCTTTTCCTGCGACTTATGTGTTTATTTATTGTCATTCTGTCGAACAGTCATTAGATGGCACAATAGTGAATATAATACCGTACTGCCAATAAAGTAAAAATATTTATGTTCAGGCTAAACTATAACTAGTAGTGTAACACCAGTGAAAAGTCCACCTTAAAGAGCTATACTGCAGACTTCAAAGCACAGGTAAAGTATGCAGCTGAACCAAAGTTTGGAGTGAATGTCGACATTCAGACAATCCGAGAGAGGAGGAGGACACGCCGCTTCAACTTCTCCTCCCCTTTGGCACAGTTGTTTCAGTTGTTTAACATAATTTGACAATTCCGTAATGCACTTCTGCTTGTTGTTATGCTTAGTCTACGTTCTTCATAGGCTAATTTAGACTATAATTAATATAATTACAAATGTGACTTAAACACCAAAGCGACTTATATATGTGTTTTTGTGTTCAACAAGGCTGTTTTTACTAAAAGTGACTAATATTTACTTATAGACCGGAAAATACAGTATGTAGCATTGTAACACTGAATTGGCATTACACAAACTTTTTACAATTACTGTTATGATAATGCAAAGCAATATAAGATTCAACAATGCAGATTAATTTGTAAATACATAAGCTGTTTGTACAAACCTGGTTTGATTTCTGTTAGGATTTTGTTGACAGAAGGATCAGTAACCTGACACTCGATGTCAGCACCCACTGAGACTTCTAAAAAAAAATAAATAAAAAAAAAATAAAATAAATAAATATATATATATATATATATATATATATATATAAATATAAGAATAATATATAAGAATAATGCAGAATAATTTTAAAAAGATTGTAGAGTCTTAACACATCAAGATAAATTGGTAAGGGTAAAAAGCAAAACAGACAAATGTCAGCCTTGAATGCTCAGTCAAACTGAAAACAGAAAAAAAAAAAAAGTCTGTGGGTGTGGGAATAAACAGTGAATGGCCTCTTCTAGTAAAACAACTGTGCTTTTTTCAATGAAAATGGTGAACACAAGCAATTTTCTTTATAATATGTAATTTACCACACAGATTATATATGGTTTAAAACACAGTGAAAAATTTAAATCACAGGCTCATCCAAGTTGCGTTAATTTCATCACAGCATCTAATAATGTGACCCAGAAGTGTGTACCCCCACCCCCCACCCAAATGTGCCTGCCTGTACTCCCTACAACATCTGTGCATGTTCCTGGTGATGAGTCAGCGGATGGTGTCCCGAGGGATCTCCTCTCAGACCTGGATCAGGGAATCAGTGAGCTCCTGGACAGTCTGTGGTAGTACTTAGTACCAAATGCGCTGAGATGTAATGTCCCATAGGTGCTTAATTGGACTGAAGTCAGGAGAATGTGAGGGCCAGTCACTGGCATCAATGCCTTTAACGTCCAAAAATGGCCTACACACTCTTGCCACATAATGTTGGGCACTGTGCTGTACCAGAAGGAAACCAGGGCCCACTGCATCAGCATAAGGTCTGGTAACTGCTCTGCATGCCTTCTTGAAGTAACTGGACTACCTGTGCAACCTGATTGTGCTGCATGTACTGCCTCATGCTACCAGTAATTACGAGGACAGTAATAAACACAAATCTTGAGATGAATTAGTCAGGAAAAATAAGGACAGAGTATTTTTTCTGTGGCCACCACATCCAAAACCAATCCCTTTTGGGGAGGCTGTCTAGCAGAAGCAGAAAAAAAATGATCTTTTGCTCTTCCTAAATGGACAGTGATATTCCTGAAGTTTATCTGACTTGATGTTATATTGTGATCATTAAGAGTACCCCATTATTTATATGTGTGTATATATATATATATATATATATATATATATATATATATATTATAGCCATGGGTGTGATTCAGTTTACTGGCACACTCGATATATATATATCCAGTAACACATATGTCACTTCCTTTTTAAAAGTGCTACCTATCACAGGATACATCTTGGCATAAAAAAAAAAAAAAAAAAATCTCTCCTACCCCCTCTTTCTGGTTCAGTAGTGTCCCCTATCTCCATTTGGTCTCGTATCAAAGACAGTGCATTTGACTAATCTGGTATGAATAGAACTAGTCATTCCTGGCTATCAGGCATCCACACACCGAGCCAATATTCTGCCGGCCTCTGACAGTACACATTGCCTAGTCTTAACGAGGCACCCACCATTTCAATCCACAAGTTCCCATGTCACACTGATCCTGACACACACATGCACCTGCTAAGCATCTCTGCCAGCGAAAGGAGTAACCATGACAACCACCATCCCAGAGTCTGTGTGCTCTGGGCTCATGACTGTGCAGCTTGCAGGTGCTCATCCGGTGCTGATGCCAGAAAGTCAATTAGGAGATCGGCCTCCAACCATCTCCAGCCTTCAACTATTGACCAAGCTGAACACACATTCTCATTCATATCAAAACCCTGCCTCCCTTATACAGTGAATAAGGTGATGGTTTAGATATATATATACTTGGCATCAATTAATATAACAAAGGCCTAAAGCCAGGTCTATCTGGCACTCTCAGAATGTATCTAACAGCATCTGTCAGTTAAGTCATGGTAAGCCTGCTGTTAAACCCTGACTGGCAGACAATCCTAGAAGGTGATAAACAGCTCTGGTTAATGGCTTTAATTACATTACATGTGTGGGTGTATTACTAGCATGGTCAGGAGCTCACATAAAGTCCAAAAAAAAAAAAAACTAAAAAAAAACAAAACGTCCTCCTTTATTACTCTGGTTCACGAAGAATATAAAAAAAACAAACAAAACAAAAAATTAAGCTTTAACATTAACCCTACTTAAGAGGCTCCAACCCACAATTACAAAAGATGAGTAAAAAAGTAAAGTAAAAAAATGAGTAAAGCTCAACCTCCAGGAGTTTCTCTTAAACCAGCACACAGACTATATGTACTCTCAACACATCTACGAGACCACATCTCCTTGGCAGTTGAATGATGAAGCTGTTTATGGCCACAGGAAAAGGTTAGAAAAATGAGCACACTTGTGTGTGGTAAGCAAGCAAGTTGTGTGAGCAGCTCCAGGGCAAGTCTACAGACAGAGGATCTGATATCACCATCATGCTACTCCAACCCATCCTATCCTGCCACTGGAGTCTGGTATCTAAACAAGAGTGGGTAGCTTAAGACTGGCATCCCCAGCCCATTGTTTATTTTTCCAGAAATTGCACTCCATTACTGTTAGACCTCACATGGAACAAAGAACTAGCCTTGAACTTCAGACAAACAGATGCCAGCATCATATACAGTGGTGTGAAAAAGTGTTGGCCCCCTTCCTGATTTCTTATTTTTTTGCATGTTTGTCACACTTTGTTTCAGATCATCACACAAATTTAGATATTAATCAAAGATAACAAGTAAACACATCATGCAGTTTTTAAATGAAGGTTTTTATTATTAAGGGAAAACAAAATCCAAAAACATAACTTAACTGTGGTTTATCACACCTGAGTTCAATTCCTCTACCCACACCCAGGTCTGATTACTGCCACACCTGTTTGCAATCAAGAAATCACTTAAATAAGACCTGCCTGACAAAGTGAAGTAGACCAAAAGATCCTCAAAAGCTAGACATCATGCCGAGATCCAAAGAAATTCAAAAACAAATGAAAAAGAAAGTAATTGAGATCTATCAGTCTGGAAAAGGTTATAAAGCCATTTCTAAAGCTTTCGAACTGCAGCGAACCACAGTGAGAGCCATTATCTACAAATGGCAAAAACATGGAACAGTGAAGAACCTTCCCAGGAGTTGCCGGCCGACCAAAATTACCCCAAGAGCACAGCGACGACTCATCCAAGAGGTCAAAAAAGACCCCACAACAACATCCAAAGAACTGCAGGCCTCACTTGCCTCAGTTAAGGTCACTGTTCATGACTCCACCACAAGAAAGAGACTGGGCAAAAATGGTCTGCATGGCAGAGTTCCAAGACGAAAACCGCTGCTGAGCAAAAAGGACACAAAAGCTCGTCTCAGTTTTTCCAGAAAACATCTTGATGATCCCCAAGACTTTTGGGAAAATACTCTGGACTGACGAGACAAAAGCTGAACTTTTTGGAAGATGTGTGTCCCATTACGTCTGGTGTAAAAAGTAACACCGCATTTCAGAAAAAGAACATCATACCAACAGTAAAATCTGGTGGTGGTAGTGTGATGGTCTGGGGCTGTTTTGTTGCTTCAGGACCTGGAAGACATGCTGTGAAAAACGGAACCATGAATTCTGAAGGAGAACGTCCAGACATCTGTTTGTGACCTCAAGCTGAAGTGAACTTGGGTTCTGCAGCAGGACAATGATCCAAAACACATCAGCAAGTCCACCTCTGAATGGCTGAAGAAAAACAAAATGAAGACTTTGGAGAGGCCTAGTCAAAGTCCTGACCTGAATCCGATTGAGATGCTGTGGCATGACCTTAAAAAGGCGGTTCATGCTCGAAAACCCTCCAACGTGGCTGAATTACAACAATTCTGCAAAGATGAGTGGGCCAAAACTCCTCCACAGCGCTGTAACAAACTCATTGCAAGTTATTGCAAACGCTTGATTGCAGTTGTTGCTGCTAAGGGTGGCCCAACCAGTTATTAGGTTTAGGGGGCAAACACTTTTTCACACAGGGCCATGTAGTTTTGGATTTTGTTTTCCCTTAATAATAAAAACTGCATGATGTGTTATCTTTGATTAATATTTAAATTTGTTTGATGATCTGAAACAAAGTGTGACAAATGTGCAAAAAAATAAGAAATTAGGAAGGGGGCCAACACTTTTTCACATCACTGTAACTCAAAGTGTTGGTGTCTTACTAACGCTCCACCAGGCTCGTTGCATTTGGATTGTGCACCCACCTGTTGTTAACAAGCCTGTACACTTGGTCATAGCATCTTAGGACCATCACCCTCCATTAAGTGCTATTAACAAGTCAGACATAGTCTGAGGTTAATAAAAACATACTACTGAGTCATCTGTAAAGCTGATTAGCTGTTGTATGAGGAGTCAACTCAAAAGCCAATCTATGCACTGTGTGTTTTCATTTAGCCATGCACTACAGTGAATTTTTAAAACATGAGCACTCTCAAGTATCAATTTCTCATTCACACTGATGGGCAGCACAAACCACCTCACCAGGAGACAGGAAAACAGAGAATTACAAAGACAACAAAGTTGCTTTAATCTGCTGTAGTAAGAGACCATCTGGTTACTGGGGAGTCCTCAGAAACTCTTCTAAATAAAAGAGAGTGCGCTTCTCTTTGGTCCTAGTCCAATCCAACTCTCCCAAGTCCTTTCATCTGCAACAACTGTGACTTTAAAAACTTCATCAGCACGGACACTACAACCCAATTTGGTGTTGCATAGCCAAAACTTTCATGCTTCTGCATGGCTAGACACAGAATCAATGAACCTTCAGCTACAAACATTGTCTTTCATTCTCAGTCATATAACCTGGTGCTTTTGTACACAAGTTTGTGCAAGGAGTTACATTCCTCAGCTTGTCCTTGCAAAAACAAGACAGATTTGATAAAACAGATCTGATTGTCAGAATGGATATTTAGAAACAAGTAAAATACTATTTTTAAAAAAAACAAGGAAAAAATTAAAAGTAGTTATCCTCCGGTGTATAATGTAACCTTTGTGAAACATAGACCCACCAGGCTTCTGGGCTGATGTGGCCAGCTTCTCCTCCTGGACGGTAGCCTGACCAGGCTCTGGATCCGAGTGCAATGAAACGGCGACTAATTCCGGTTTGGGGTCATTGTGCATTTCAGGAGGCAGGTGAGTGCCAGGTTCTAGGTCCTTGTGCTTTTGAGCCAGCTGTAGGCCAGTCTCAGAGTTTGTGTGCATGGAGGCTGGCTGAAGGCTGAGCTCTGGGCCGGTATCCATATTCTCTGCCTGCAGCGCCTGCTCTGCAGCAGGAGACCTGCAGTTGGAACAAACATAGTCCTCTCTGGCGTGGATTTCTGCTTGGCCTGAGTTCTGACGCTCGCACTCCAGGTGTAGCCATCTGAAAGGAGTGCAAAGGTATTTAAGAGACTGTTTGATAGGGATCTCTGTGAAATATTAGTTTGGCTTTACTGGTGTTCTTTAGTTTTTCCACGGAGCGTACCAGAGAATACAAGAAAAGAGTACTATATTCATAATTAGAATAATAAATAAATGTTCCATACCTTTTACAAGTGTGGCAGAATTGTAAGTCTTTTTGGTGCTCAGGGTCCAGGATGCAAGTACATATAGGACAGCACAGAGCAGGGTCCTGGTTTTGGACGCAGTTCTCACATAGGAGGCTGGTGTGGTGCCACTGCCCGCTGGTTCTGGTTCCACATTGGATACATACCCTGCAGTTCTGTAGAGCAAAGGAAGACATCTTACTAAAATGTCATTCAAAGCCATTCAGAGGCAATGCGGTATGAGTATAGTGTTTCTGTTATACAGTTTTGGTACTTCATTTGTAGAATGAGAAACACACAAGCAACTTGGCCATGCTCAAAGCAAGTGTGTGTATATTTAGAACCACCATGTGAGCAGGGACAGGGGCTGGGGGCGGGGACTCGGGACAATTAAATGCCAAAGACGTGTGTGGGCTGCGTTTCTCCTGTGCTGAGTCAGATAAGAGTAGCAGAGTGTGAAGACCTTTCGTCACCAGCTGCCTCAATTGCTGTGGCTTCCTCCAACAACTGCAGAAAACTGGGTGCTGTGTTAACCAGCGCCTGAATGACATTTACACTGCTGGAGGAAGAAGGGCGGGGCTGCACTGAGATGTGTGTGATTAACAGCCACACGCATGTACACGCACGCACAGACACACGCACACACTTATCTTACGGCACTGAGACTGAACTGAAGCCTTAAAAGATCAGCCAGTGCAGTGTGAGTCATTTCTTAACCACAGGAAGTACAAATACAAACCACTAAAAAGACATATTCTCGTGGGTGGTAGACATTTTACTTTGTGCCAGCACAAAGATTCACATCTTGATTTTTTTTTCCATTGAATATTACATATTGTCCATACTTTACATGTATAATTATGTATTGCAGTTCACAACAAAAATCATACTTTGTGAAAACAACCTGTGTGTTATGTTCACACACCAGAGAGAATGACCCGTATTTTATATTGGTTTTAATAGATCATTCAGCATTAGCGGACATCTTTCCTACCTTACACCTCCATCCGTTGGTGGGAAGAGAGTCTATAGCAGGTTGCAGACAGAAGGTATGGTAGCCTTTGTCGCACATGTCACACACCAGCATTTTAGTGTCCTCTCCTGGATTCCTACAGAAAGAGAGAGAGAGAAGACTGTATCAAGTGGAATAGCAAATGACTATAATATATTGTACGTATAACACTGCACAACAAGTTAATTTGTGGGATTCATCTGTAAACTATTCGATTCTTCTGTTATATGGACAGCAGTGTACTGTTTTTTAATAGTTGCTAATGGTGGTGAATGTAGTTTGTTTTGGACCAGAACTGTAAATGGGAGACTGTTGCAACATGATTCTAACAGAAACAAAGCTCCTGCAAAAATGTTAGCATACTAAAATACTAGCCCAGTTGATATACAGGAGCTTGGGGCGTGTAGCTGTGTGTCATGCTGTGTGGGGGTGCTACATCTCTAATTAGGGTTGGCAATGAGTAAGGCTGGAGATGACAAGACGGTTGAAAAAGGGAAAAAAAAAACAAAAAATCCACAGTAAACTCTATGTTATGCACAGGCAATAATGAAGGAATTTGTGCTGTCAATCCTAAAGCTAAAAAAATAGTCAGTCATAATACTCTATAGTAATAACATGTAGTAGTGGGGGTTCTATGTAAATAAACAACTAAATGTTCAACGGACAATGTCCACCTAAGGCAAACAGGCCTGGCTGATAATTGAGCTGACTCCTGTGCTTTTTAAATAAGGTCAGAGGTTACAAGAGTAAGCTTCAGGGTACAAAATCCAGTTTCGTTCCTCGCAGACCTCAGAGGTAAACAAACTAGCAATGAGCATTATGCCTGTTAGCTACAGAGAAAAGGAAGAAGTGAGGGAAAGAAGACAAAACCAGTCAGTATGAGATACATTATTTAGGTGACTCACTTGCATGTCTGGCAGACTTTGCACTCAGGGCACTGCCAACCTGCCCTCCTTAGAGGGGTGACGGTCATATCCAGGCACATCCCATGGTAATGCTGACCACAACTGGTGCAAAAAAGCTGGTCCGTTAGGTCCCCTGGGCTATCGCATAGTGCGCAATTTACTTCATCTACAACTATGGGCAGGAAAATTTAAGAAAAGAAAATAAGGAGATAAATGATATCACTGATAGTGAAGTTCATAAAATTACAGTACTTACATTATTTTTTCCCCAATACCTTGCAAATACAATGCAACTCAACTTACATTTCTGAATGGCCAGATCAGCGTGTTCTGGGCAGAGGAGCGACAGACTCCTGATATCCTGAAAGGTCCCAGCTGCCCCCGCACAGGGGTAATGGTAGAGTTGAGCACATCCTTCAGCACAGCACTTAATGGATGCTCCAAGGCGCTTACAGTATGCACAGTGCTGCATAGGGAAAGGGAGATTACAAAATGTGTCAGTATTGTCTTTGTTCTCAATTGAAATTAATCTTTTTCTTAAACACCCAAAGAAGCAACAACAACCTCTAGAACATACCACCAGAGCTTTACATGTCTGACGTAATTTATGTAAAGTCCTTTATTGTCTTAAAGTAGTAGGACTGGATTAAATAAATTAATAAAATAGTCACCTAGTTTCTGCGCTCAAGATCTGTTTTAAACCCTGTTTCAGTACTCCAATGACAGAACCACATCAAAACTTTATTTCCATCAGTTCTACACGTGAGCGCTAACAGCAACTCCAAAGATCAATTGGAAGACTTGCTGATGGGCTCAACAACCAATAGGCTGCAAGGGTGTTTGGAGAGCTGTGATCAGTGCCACCCCTAATGCTAGAAGCTAAGCTGCCATTAGAGCTCAGCTCTGTTGAGTGGCGTGACCTTTTCCATTTCACAGCTGAGAGATCCACGCTGCCGGCCGACCTTTAACAACCAATCTGATCCATCAGCTTCGCTGTGCCTCACTGAAGCAGTCCTTCCCTGCTGCCCCAACACATTAAGATGGTGTTAATACCCATTAGTACACGGATGTTCTCCCTGACTCACCTTTGTGCTCCCTGAGTCAATGGCTCTGTCCACATTAAGCAGAGATTGTCCCTCGCCCTCACAAACACCTTCGGACCACAAGGCACAACTCTGATGTGCCCAGTATTGCCCTGCAAATTTAAGATATGAAGGATGTGACCACGACTAAGAATTAGAATCAAATAACTGTAAACTCACGTCAACATATAGAACATTTGCAGAGAATGAAATTGTGTTTCAATGTTAACTCTCTCATTAGAAAAGTATTAATTTGTGGTAAAAAAAAAAAGAAAAAGATCCTTAATTTATTGGTCTTACCTGACTCGAAGAGAGACTGGACGTTAAGATCTTGTGGAAGGCCGACATGAGAAAGCTCATCCCAAAATCTATTGGCTGGGTCTGGTTCTTCTTCGCAGCTTTCAGACCCACTGAAACAAAGGAAAAAGGTTTACAAAGAAACCAGGTCAGCATAGAATTTTTTTTTTTTTTTTTTTTTTTTTTAAAGCAGAGGACAGCTACAAGATGTGCAATGCAGGTAGAAGGACAGCCTCAATCAACTAAGAAATGAATCGAGAACACCGACAGAGGTAGAGGACGATGTGGAGTTTTTACAAAAGCAGCAAGATGAAGACAGAGAGAATGAGCTGGGGGATAAATGTTAGAGGAAATAAAAAGCTGTGGGGGAGGAGGGAGAGGAGGAGGAGGAAGAGGGCCATCTTGTTTGGCGTGTGCACAAGAGGCTGGCTGTTCTGTCTCATAAAATCTGTTGAAAAGGATGTGTTTCTCTGAGTCCTTGGCTTGAACTAGTGAGCCGCCTAGCATGCAGAAAATGTGGAGAGGGAGCATTAGCATTTAAAAAGGACCTAAGTTCCAGTAAACAAACCAAGAGCCAAAATCAAGGGACTGGTTTCTGGAAGCATGATGACACAAACATGACAAATAGCCTTGACAGCTTTTTGTTGAGAGCCAAATTATGAAACGATCCTCTCCCACCTCCTCACGGTTTTCCCCTTTGTCCACCATCGCTGCTTCTCTGATAAATCAATATACAATTTCTTCTCCTGCTCTGGGCTCCCTCCTCTCCCTCTGTGTGGCAAAACTGAGGTCTGGCCCCAGTGACCAATCACACAGCAACAACACAACAGCTACTGCATGGTTTGGCATGCTGCCAGACCCATACTGCTCCTACTGCCCATTACGTCACTGGGAACCCAGAGAAACAACTAACTGGTTCCAAAAGATCAAAACAAATTAGGCCGCTGTTCAGAACAGTCTGAGGAGGGTCCTTTGTTGGCATTCTGCATGTGAGTACACACGCACGCATGGCACGCACGGCACGCACACACACGCACGCACACACACGCGCGCGCGCGCGCGCACACACACACACACACACACACACACACACGCACACACACACACACACACACACACACACACACACACACAGGAAAAACTCCCGTGCACCCTTCACCTGATGTGGGAGATCCCTGAGTGTGGGCGCACTGACAGATGACTGCTAAGCCAACGTGATAATTTAGCCTTCAAATGTCAGAAGACAACAACCTGCTAGCTGACGGAGGCTCTTTCACTTGTGGGCTCTGTGTATTTGTTTGTATGCACGTCTTTTAATGTGTAAATATGTGGGCATTAGCATTCCTAAGAAGTAATCTGACCCAATATAAAAATAAATAAATAAATCAATCAAAATATTTTTTCAGAGTTAAATTTGTTATACCCCCCCAGCAGTGTTCAGCCTGTATAGGAAGTTTGGACAAGTTTCTCTGAAGTGAGGTCAGGTGAGGCAAATTCTAATTTCATGCAGCTCATTAGCTTCCTACAGGGGCACGTCACAGATGGCATGATTTACTGTCTTGGTGAACACCAGTAGCCAGGTCAACTCACTTCTTTTCCTTCTGTCCTGAGGTGGTCTCACTGGCCGTTTTTGGCTGAGTAGTTTTATCACCATCGCTGCTATCACTCGTTGAGCCTTGTCCACCCTTGTGGCTGAAGAGTGCTTCAAGCTGAGGTGTGGTACTGAATACCCTCAGATCCCCCTGACCCAACAGGCTACGTCCACCGCAGTAACAGAAGGCACAGAGATGCTCACTGAAACAAAGAAAATAGGTGGTACGGGGTGTTTAATTATATATACCTACTGTGGCTCAATTCAGTTCCTTGAATTAAGGCCTCCTCCTTTTTTTTGGCAATGTGGCTGTCTGGGCAGCAATACACAAAGAAGCACATACTCTGTAAGGCTGGTGCCTTATTTGGATATCAGGAAATGTTGTAGATTCCTGAAGTAAAGGGTGTTTTTGAGACAAAAAAAGAAAAATAAATAACCAAGAGGTGGAAAGTTAAGAACTGGGATGGGTGGTAAATATATATCACATTTTTACATAATGAGATGCCCTTGTTAATAAGACCTCAAGAGATGCTGCTGGTCCACCCTCTATTACCAGCATCAATAGCAGAGAGAGAAGATTGATTACAACCTTTAGCAGAGTGGCACCTGGGAAGTGAGTGCTGCTGTTACCAGCTGATGACTCCATTGCACGTGTGTCTCAGTGCTGGACACAAATGCATGACTGCATACAAAGGCTTATACATGTACACACATTCATATTAACATGTTAAAACACTGAATTTAAACATGGGCCTTCATTTCAAAAACTGTAGTTCAGGGAAAGTTTAGTGTTTCTAACCTGCTTTTGACTTCTTTACTCGCTGGGACAGATGGTCCTGCTGAACTCTCAGCTGGAGGGCTCTGGGCCAGAGGGAAAGAGGGCTTGTCTTCCTCTGGCACTTCAGTGGTCTCCACTTCCATAGTCTCCACTGGCTGGATTTGTGTTTCTGGTGGTAAGAGGGAGGGGAAAATAAATAAATAAATAAATAAAATATCAGTTAGTCAATAAGAATTACATCCCCTCCACCTTTGCAGCCAGTTCTACATTGGCCACTCTGCGATTAAGATACTCTTCAGTTAACTGCCAATTGTGACTGCAAAATCAGCATGCAGCTTCTGACAGATACAAACTGTCATAGGGCAGGCTGATTTCACTTTAGTCCATTTTCCTCAGGGTCAAAAACAGAGCCTTTATCTGTGTGATAAATGACAAAATATGGGGATCATATACTTAAGCACTTATTACTTTAAAGCTACCGGAAAACTTTGTGAACATGAATAGAACATGAATAACAATGGAACAACGGGGAACGGGATTGGCTGCCCCAATGTCTAAAGAAGTTGGGTTTAAACATTAATGGGGAACATTTTGCCCCAAATATAACCAAACTCAATGTTGTTAATATCATGAGTCCTTCTGATCTAAATTACCAAAAAAACAAAACTCAATTGACTGTGCTGATGATAAAAAACAATTCCCAAATGTATTTCTCAGTGAGACTTTGGGCCATGCTAAGTTTTTTTATTAATATTTCACTGAAATGTAATTAGACTAATACAGTAATGACCCAGGGTCCTCCTTTGGAACTAAATAAGGACAAATTCAAACTAGTAATGTGCAAAAACTATATTGTGAACAATAATTTTAAGTATATGTAAAACTTTTTAGACAGAGGTTTGCATTTATTTATTTGTCTCCTTAACCTCAGCTGCACACGTTGCACTTTAGGAAAGATTGTATAAAATCACAGACCTCACTTTGCCAGAAGCCTGTAGGCAGAGACCATTATTGTGGGAACCACTAAGGTTCAAGCGGACAAAACTGAAAAGCTGGATGTTTGATTCTATGATTACAAAACTTAAAGATAAAAAAATAATAATATTTTGTGAATGTTTTAGAACTCATAAAAATTACCTGATGTTGCTGTGTGGTAAATTACAAATAATGAAAGAAAAGCCAGCCACTAGCAGAAATTAATTCCCCAATATCTTCAGAACTGCAACAGGGCAGCACTGAGATGTATGAGAACGGGAGGCAGGATCACGTGATGTGATGTACACACATAAAAAAGCACATAAATGGGTCTGGAGAGACTGATGGGATTTTAAAAAGCTTTTAGAGGGCATTAGCCTTGGGCTCTTTCCCACTGCACCTCAATGCCAATCTCAGAGCAGAAGCAGAGATGGAAGCAGTAAAGGGAGAAAAAAAAAATACACACCCACTGCAGCTTCACAGCTCAAACTAAACCCTTTCAATTATAGACCTGAAGTAGAAGCATGGGGTGCCAAGAAAAAGCTCTCATCCAGCCTTCTCCAGGAGAGGGAGAGGCTTCTACCTTTACTGAAATATCCTCTGAAGCGCTCTCTCTGCATGAGGCTGCCTGAATGTGCAACTTATAAGTCTTACATCACTCCCAACAGAACCAATGTGTACATAATGGATCAAAAAAGGGGATTGCAAAGTCTCACCTGTGTCCTGAGGGCCTATGGACTCTGTTATCTCAGTCCCATCCATGCTGTCCTCCTCATCCACAACAACCCTCCCTCTGGTGCGACCCCTAGGGTGAGGAAGAAAGAGACAAACAAATAAACAAGAGGTAGTGAAAAAAGAATGAAACAAGAAAAGCGCCTATGTCTGCCTGCCGGGGGACTGAGTTTGGTGCCGACGTGGTCATGAATTAGTCAAATATAGTCACAGCTGTCACGGATTTTTAATGGAGGCACTCAAGCCGCTGGGCAAGGCAGAAGGGTCGCAGTGTGTGTGTGTGTGTGTGTGTATACACAAGTAATTCAAAGATGAAGGCATGCCAATATGGATAAATACTGGTTCAGTAAAAGTTCTGGTAAAGAAACTAGGAATTAACACCATATCATATCAAATACTTTTATCAGTTCACTTGAGAGATGGGAACTCAGAGTCTAAGTGAAGACTGCAGATGAATTTTAAATAACTGAATACAGTTATCACTTGTTATGTCGTAATAGCACTGCAAATAAGACACTGCAAACAAGTAAGTAGTCATTAATGAGCAGGAGTCATGTGCAGTACCTTTAACAGCCATGTTTAGTATCTTATATCCCTAGGGCTATTAAAGCTGTCATACAGGTCACATGCACTTAGGTGCAGGTTTTCTTTACAGTTGCCTATAGATTCATCCTTCTCTCTCAGTTCTGTCCGGATATTGTTGTCCTATCCCTTTCAGAATCACCGTGCATAGAATGATGCTGCCATAACCTTGCTTCACTGCGGTTCCTGATTATCTCCAGACCTAGTATTTGAAGTTCTGCCCTAGGTTTTTGTCTCATCAGACCAGAGAATCTTTTTCTTCGTGCCAACGGAGTCCTTTACATGCTACTTGACGAACTCTAAGCAAGCTGTCATATGCCTCTTAGTCAAAGTGATTTTGTTTAGTCACTTAAGCATAAGGGCCCGATTGATGGAGTGTTGCTGAGATGGTTGTTCATCCAGCAGGTTCTCCAATGTCTGCCAAAGACTTCTGAAGCTCTGTTCGACTGACTGTTGGCCTCGCTTGCCTGTTTTTTCTTAGTTTATTGAGTTCTCTATGTGTACACATTGTGCTCATGGCTAAGGCTGTACAATATGGCCTAAAAATAACAGTGCAGTCTTATTAGACTATATCACGGTACGGAATATGCCTCGATATTCAGAAAAAACTATTCTGACTAAAGCAGTATTGTGAATATAACCACTTACAACATCCAACATAGAACATCTACAGTGGGTACGGAAAGTATTCAGACCCCTTTAAATTTTTCACTCTTTGTGTCATTGCAGCCATTTGCCAAAATCAAAAAAGTTCATTTTATTTCTCATTAATGTACACTCAGCACCCCATCTTGACAGAAAAAAACAGAAATGTAGAAATTTTTGCAAATTTATTAAAAAAGAAAAACTGAAATATCACATGGTCATAAGTATTCAGACCCTTTGCAGTGACACTCATATTTAACTCACATGCTGTCCAATTGTTCTGATTCTCCTTGAGATGGTTCTGCTCCTTCATTGGAGTCCAGCTGTGTTTAATTAAACTGATTGGACTTGATTAGGAAAGGCACACACCTGTCTATATAAGACCTTACAGCTCACAGTGCATGTCAGAGCAAATGAGAATCATGAGGTCGAAGGAACTGCCCAAGGAGCTCAGAGACAGAATTGTGGCAAGGCACAGATCTGGCCAAGGTTACAAAAGAATTTCTGCAGCACTCAAGGTTCCTAAGAGCGCAGTGGCCTCCATAATCCTCAAATGGAAAAAGTTTGGGATGACCAGAACTCTTCCTAGACCTGGCCGTCCAGCCAAACTGAGCAATCGTGGGGGAAGAGCCTTGGTGAGAGAGGTAAAGAAGAACCCAAAGATCACTGTGGCTGAGCCCCAGCGATGCAGTAAGGAGATGGGAGAAAGTTCCACAAAGTCAACTATCACTGCAGCCCTCCACCAGTCGGGGCTTTATGGCAGAAGGGCCCGACGGAAGCCTCTCCTCAGTGCAAGACACATGAAAGCCTGCATAGAGTTTGCCAAAAAACACATGAAGGACTCCCAGACTATGAGAAATAAGATTCTCTGGTCTGATGAGACCAAGATTGAACTTTTTGGCGTTAATTCTAAGCGGTATGTGTGGAGAAAACCAGGCACTGCTCATCACCTGCCCAATACAATCCCTACAGTGAAACATGGTGGTGGGAGCATCATGTTGTGGGGGTGTTTTTCAGCTGCAGGGACAGGACGACTGGTTGCAATTGAAGGAAAGATGAATGCGGCCAAGTACAGAGATATCCTGGAAGAAAACCTCTTCCAGAGTGCTCAGGACCTCAGACTGGGCCGAAGGTTCACCTTTCAACAGGACAATGACCCTAAGCACACAGCTAAAATAACAAAGGAGTGGCTTTGGAACAACTCTGTGACCATTCTTGACTGGTCCAGCCAGAGCCCTGACCTAAACCCAACTGAGCATCTCTGGAGAGACCTGAAAATGGCTGTCCACCAACGTTCACCATCCAGCCTGACAGAACTGGAGAGGATCTGCAAGGAAGAATGGCAGAGGATCCCCAAATCCAGGTGTGAAAAACTTGTTGCATCATTCCCAAGAAGACTCATGGCTGTACTAGCTCAAAAGGGTGCTTCTACTCAATACTGAGCACAGGGTCTGAATACTTATGACCATGTGATATTTCAGTTTTTCTTTTTTAATAAATTTGCAAAAATTTCTACATTTCTGTTTTTTTCTGTCAAGATGGGGTGCTGAGTGTACATTAATGAGAAATAAAATGAACTTTTTTGATTTTGGCAAATGGCTGCAATGACACAAAGAGTGAAAAATTTAAAGGGGTCTGAATACTTTCCGTACCCACTGTATCTAATCGAGTATGTTCAAAAGACTAACTACCACTACTTTTTTTTTTTTTTTTTTTTTTCTAAAGGAAAAACAAAATGAATTTGATGGGGCAGGGCAAAGAGTCTGAACATTTGCATAAATGAGACTTCTGTTTTTAATTTTAATAAGCTTGAAAAAAAAAATTCTAGAAACATAGGTATAGATAATATACACTTGTTTTATTTAAATTCTGTTTTTAATGTGTCTTTTACTCTATTTTATTTGTTAAATTTCAAAATTTAAAGCAGAACAACATTTTTATGCCACTGGAAGCAAATTCCATCACAAATAATTCTCCTCTCATGTCAACGTTACAGTAATCACAGATGAATAGATAGATGAGATAGCTAGAGAGAGACATAATATATAAACTTTATTAATCCCCAAAGGGAAATTGCATAAACTAACCATCCTACTGTTTTAATAAAACTGAATTACCATGATTGCTCATGCTAAAATTAACCTCTGAATAAATGGTTGACACGTCAGCCAGTAAAACAAAGCTAGAACATCTCATTATCATATGTAATCAACAGCTACTCTACCTGCTGACAGCAAGTGAATGCAGCCAATTTGTGTGCAGAATGAGGCATTTTAGACCTCCACAACTAAGGCTGCCTTTGTCTCTACTTGACGTATAAGTCAAAAACCTTAAAACATTTCAAACATGAAACATGTTAGCCAATCTCGCAGTACAGCTGTGGTCATTAACCTATATTTGGTTCATTTTATCTGGCAATGAAGTGATCGTAAAAAATTGAGAGGTCCGAAAGTGATTTTTCCCTCCCTCTCTGCTCGTTTTATGTTTATCACTCCATCACACTGACACTCACTCTATTAACACAGAAAAACTAGTTCTGCAGTGCTTAACTGAAGAATAATTTAGAGTCAGTTCTCAGCAATTAGAGACATTTAGTGGATATTACATACAAAATTCAGTGTCAGAATTCAACTAAAGATGTGAGTTAGCCTAGTAGAGACAGACTTGGCATGCAGAGATAGTGGGGGGGGGGCTGCTGCTGCTGTTACATGCTGTTTAGAGAGTCCGAGGACACAAACTTAGGTTAGATTAGCAGACACTTGTCAGATGGAAAATGGAGGTTCCTTAAAATGAATGAGCAAAATCATTCCTGTTGGTTAATGGTCAATGCCAATTGAACAAAAAAAAAAAAAAAGCGCATTTCTTTAGTCACTGATAGCTGATATGATAACCATTCAGCAAATGCTAACTCCCAAGTGAAGTAACATTACAATGTCTTCCTTTCATACCTCTGTACAACTGACTAACTAACTAACTGAAGTGGGACTGGATGTTCAATCGTTGGATTTCAGAAAATGCTTGACACAAACACCTTTTCGATGTTTGAAAGGTAGGTAGGTGTGTGTGTGTGTGTGTGTGTGTGTGTGTGTGTGTGTGTGTGTGTGTGTGCGCGTGCGCGCACAGTAGTGCTTCTGACAATATCCAACATACATTTTGGTCAGACCATAAATACCATTTAAGCTCTTTTGGCTCTTGGGTCGTTTGTACGGTGGGTAAGGAGTATTTGCACTGTTTTCCATGTATACATTATAACGGCAAATTGGATAGTAATACGCAACTTTATTTTGCAGTAAGAAATATATGTATTGTATCAAATAAAATCTGATTCTCATTAGAGGACATGGGCCGAGATCAAACGCAATAAACAGAAACAAAAAAAAGTGCAATCCTTCCCATATCTTACCGAATGTGCCCTTTCAGCAAATCAGACAACCATGTCTGAATTCCTGACATACACCTGCGTGCAAGCTCATACAGAGGCACAAACCCCTCTTTTACAAACAGTATGGACAGATCTGTCAGTGTCAACATCCTCCAATGGGAGTTCTGTTAGCCTAATCTTGGAAGTGCCATGTGGAGGGGGTAATTGTCATGGATACAAATTAAATAGCAACATCAATTGTTAGAATGCTAAGTGGGGGAGTGCAACGTGTCTCAGGGGTACTCAGGAGGATACAGGGGGTTGGAAGGGAGGAAGGAGATGGGGGTGGGGGTGGGGTTATTTTCGATGCCACTGGAGAGAAAAATCACAAATGGCTGGATGCCAAATCAACCACTCCCACTAAATGACTTCCATGTCAAGATAAGGAACAACCCTAAAACCCGAGAATGACAGAAGAGGCCTCCAGAAAACCTTGGCAAAAAATGTAATTACCTGTAAGCTTGAGTCAAACATAAATACCTTAATAAAGTGGAAACAAATTACCAAATTTCAAGAAAGAGCTTTTTACATGTCATTGTAAAGGGACACACAGAAACTTCTGAGCAAAGCATGGGCTGTCTTGCTATAGTTCTGAATTACACTGATATCTATATCTGCACATGAGACAATATTAACTTTTTCAAGAACTATAAGAAAAATAAGTGCAACAAAATAAGTGCAACAACAAAGTTGTGTGTAGTATCTGTACTTACAGACCAAACACTCAAACAACAGATTGTTCTGCAATTACTTCCTATAAAAATCTTCGACACAATTGATAATTTTTGCTGGGCACAAGTCTTAATGTTACAAACTCAACTTATTAATTTTCTACCTAAAACTTCTGAAGGTCACTGTTCAATGTAGTACTGCTTATGAGAACTGCAAGTAAAACACAGAAATTTAGACAACACTACAATTCTATACATTTTTAAAAAATGTGTATCGCCTGATCAGCATTACGCAAGAGTCCAGCGACAAGTGAGACTACAGAAGAAAATAACACCAGGGCCCGGCTAACTGTACTTACAGCTGCAGTAGAGGAAGGACCTGTGTTCATATTTTGGTCATAAATTGTGCTTAAGATCACTACTACATTCTCTCCATCATGGGCTTTGTTTCACATGCTCATGCCTTTTCTGTCCATAACTAATGGCATATAAGTGGGGTTTGAATTCAGAAGGCATACCCAGATGCAGAAACTTGCTGTGTGCGTCATCTATGACCACGATGTAGAAAATATATATACATATATATATCCACACACACACACACACACACACACACACAAAACATAGCTGGTGGTTGTGGTATCTTTGTATAGACTGCTACACAACATTCAAGTGTAATCACATAAAACTGCTAAAGGCATCAAATTTCAGCAGTGAGACAGGCAGTTATTTCACTGACAAATGCTTAAGACTAACATTCATACCCATGCTCTGCACAACTTATCCCCCCCTCCTCCAAAACAGTCCCACCACAGGGAGAGAGAGAGAGAGAGAGAGAGAGGGAGAAAAAAAAAAAAAAAAAAAAAGGTGAAAATAATGCTGTGGTAAGTAGTCCCAGCTTGCAGGGTGCTGCCTGGAAAACCTAACACAGATCAATGCCATTCTGAAATGGACTGAGTAGCAGATGGAGCGTGGGCAAATCTAGTAAATTCCAACAACCAGGTCTACAAGAAAGATTTATGACACATCCTCCTTTGTCTCAAGCCCTCTGCCATTTAACAGTTAACATTAGTACCTGCAATATTTATATACACTCCTTATATCCATTACGGTTGGCAGTCAGATTGCCCAAGATTGATCTAGGAAGATAATTCACAGCTCTGTGAAGTTGTTGGAATCTCAAGTGTATGTGACTGAGCATAGTTGTCCCTTACAGTCCTATTACAGTTAGCACAGTGGTTTCTACACTGCTAGAACAGGTATTTTTAAGGCAAGACGACCAACCGCCCATTAGCCTATTGTTTTTAAACCAGCAGTGAAATAAGAAAATACAGTATATTGAATTGGCTGAAAGCGCATACATGGTACAACCTGAGATCCATTCATGAACCTCATACTATTGTTGAGAGTTAGTGGAGGTGGAGGTTCTATGCAATTTGAACTCACTGTTTATTTTCTGGAGGACCAGTGGATATAATTCAATGAAATACAAGATGGGGTAAGATATTGCGCTATTGAGCTTTTTTTTTTTTTTTTTTTAATTATTATTTTTATTTCAAGAACTGTGATTAATTATTTTAGCCATAAACTGCAGGCTTAACAGAAACCAGTTTTTCACAGATGGCAACTACATTTTTCTGACTGTGACAACACTAACACTAACATAAATATCAAGAACTAGGGCACGTTTTTGCTGATGGTTTGATCTCAACAAGATCATCAACATAAAGAAATTCATGTCCGTCTTGGGTCATACTTCTATTGTTATATTAACACGATGTCTGGATGCTAGCAGATTAAACAATCCATCAGGAGCAGGGTATTAAGATTGATTGAGAGGACAGGCTAAGGAGAGAGTTAAGAACCATGCAGGCATTATATTACAGCCCAGCTCTAAGCTGTATTATATGTTGCCATGGAAGTCACAAAGAAGCCAGACACCTTGTACAGTGCCTCATAAGAAACGTCTGTGCTGGTGTTACCTGAAATAAAGCTGCTGTGGAAGAATGCCTAATTATAATTCCACCCAGGAAAAAAATTCGTTTTGAACAACCAATGTTTTCTACATTGACTAAAAACACCAACAAATATTACCAAGAACACATCTAATATGCCACATATCGTATAATAATTTAGGTTACACACTAGTTGTCAGAAATGTAAGTAAGCCAAACTAAGTAAGGGGTTTCTTTTTGATTGGAACTTCTTGTACACAATTGTTGGGGTTGGGTTTTGTTTTTCAATAAGTTATTGTGGTGCTGCCTTGTGACATGTCTGTACTATATCCCCAATTTATTTATCATGTATGTCTTTTGGAAAATGTTGAATTCTCCTTTCTACCACTAACAGGTTAGTGCAGTTTTACCAATTAGAGTAGACCAGAAACGTAACATTGAGAAAATAATGATATAGTTATTTAAATATATAACACCTGTATTGGTCATGTACCCAGTGTCCTGTCTTTTCTCTGAAGCAGAGAATTTTTAAGAGGGAATAACTTTGGAATAATTGCAAGGTAGGGATTTTTCATGAATTCAAACAAGAGTGTGTCATCTCAGCTGATCAGATCAGATACACTGATGAGTGCTACTGAGTGCACAGTGTAAAAGATGTGGCACCCGGCCACAGGACTGAGACAAGTCTAAAATATATATATATTTTTTTAAACTGTATGTCATTTTTTCAGCACTACTAAGATAAACCTAATTAAAGGAATGGGAAAACTCCCTATGCACAAAAATATAAAATGATATCTTTTGATGGCAAAGATATAAACCTACTTTTTTCTGTTCTTAGATGCGGATGAGGGTGGTGCTTGGGGTAGGATGGCAGTAGCATCCTTGCGCGGCCTGCCACGTGGTCGCTTGTCTGCGTGGGCAGGACTTCCTGTGGACGTGGCCCCTACACTGCTGGAGGGCGGTGAGGGTCCCTGGTCAGAGGGATCCACAGTCTTATCCTCTGATGACATTCTGAAAACGAAAGAGGCAATCACCACAGGTGTCACATGGTAGGTTTGGAAATTTAACTCCGCTTTCCAAACGCAAAGAGGAAAAACTGATTTTCACCTGATTTAATATCATCAAAAGGCTTTCAAAAATTGACAGTAAAAAGATGATATACCATGGGAAAATTGGTTGTTGATTTACTGAGACCAAATCTAGGTGGACAATTATTTTGCGGTATTTTTGATGTAGTTCTAATCTCAGACGCAGGAGTGCCGACATGAAGAATCAAAAGAGGATGTAGTTTGTTCAATGGCTTCTACATGTGATAAAGTCCACTTGACTTGCAATCAATTCTTATGACTATTTTCACAATTGGCAACCTTAACTTTATCACGTGCACCCTCACAGCCATGAAAGACCCCTGGTCTAGATCACATTCAAAAACTGCATTCCTTGCACACTCACACTCGCAGAACCCAGAGTGGAAAACTGTTCAATTCAGTTCAGAAAAATGTTCATCAGCTTAGCCTTTGCCCATCATAAGCATCAAGGAGTGGCAGAAATTTCCATTTCTGTAGCTGCTCCTTATCCAGACGCTCCAGGTTTTCTATTTGCTGCAACCCACCCACTGAAAGAGAACCCACTACAAGCCACTCAGTGGTAAATATGGTGAACACTATTCTCAGGTTGTAGCTAACAATGTGAAATGAAAGCTACACTGAGTAAGATGACCAAATGGTCTTCACTGTGGGCAGGTTAGGCCATTGTAGTCAACAAGGCAGGTAAACAGGATTCCTGAATAGCAATATTAGACTCCCAGCAAAATAAGAGTTATTACTGGAGTCCTGGCGAGCTTTGAAATCATCTGCAGAACTGATCGCTGAAATCAAAACGCCCATTGGGTTGTCTAAAATGTACAAAGACTGAAATGTTCCACGTTCTGCAAACATTCATTGCATATCATTACAGTTTGTCAACGAATTTACTCATGGAATGAAGGTGTATTTAACTGTACAATGCAGGAAAAATGATGTAACGTCATACCTTACACATACCCTGATCCAACCAGATGTCTAAAGCAGGGGCAAGCCTTTCTTGTAAAACGTAAATCATGGAATGTTAAGTATTATTCTGCAAAGCCTGTTTTGTCGGCGTGTCATATTTTTGGGAAAGACACATAGCATCCAAATGTGATGTGTGATTCTTTAAACTCATTATTATTCAATGAGGAGTGCTGTTTGAGCAAATCAATTATTTTTTATATTTTAAAGAATATAAATCAAAGCCCTTACTTAAAAAAATAAATAAATAAAAAATGTCTTGCAACTGTTTTGAATTTTCAGCCACCAACTGAAAAATTGCTTTCTCTAACAAAATGTATTTTCCAAAGATCACCCAAGACCAGAAGCTAATTTTGAGCATTGACTATTTCCACTCCTTCGGTTTATATTCATCTCCAATGTGAAAAGATCACCACCCCAAGTAAAATGGTTGCCAAATTAAAAGGAAACCAACCGTCTTTTGGACAAGCATAAGTTGCTATAACAGCTTTATTGCTTCTGGGCATAGATTATACAAATCTCAGGAGCCCTACTGGAGGAGTTCTTCCAGAAGACTGGCATTTAGATGATGGTATTCAACTGGGTTGAAACGTGGCAACTGCAGCGGACATAGCATGGGATTCATATAAAGTTTCCATTTAATAATATTTTTAGATTTAGTGTTATTTTTATTTGACCAATCCAGGATCAATATTTAAAATCCATAGAATCTTGCATCCACAACATATCTTATTAACCATCTTACAGCTGCACTAAACATTACTTGTGTGTAGTGTTTACTTGCTTAATGTTGTTCAGTTCACTGTATGATGTGTAACTTGTTTCCTTTATGTAAATCAGGTTATTACGATTTGCAAAAAAAAAAAAAAGGGTTATTTTGGGTTAAAGTAAAAAAATCATAGCTGGCTATATCTATATGAGCCGCCTTACGTAACAACAGTCCCGTAAACTCTGTATTTTCTTTGCTGAAAATAACAGGCTGATGTCATGTCAGCACAAACAATGCAGATTAATTGGCGATCAGACTTTCACTTTCTGTCCTATCTGAACTCAAACCAATAATTAAAGTAGTTGTTTGCATTTCTGTGACACATTTGCTACAAACAGCCCATGTGTAGCCAAATGGGAAATTTTTTTTTTCAAATATGCAAATTAACGACGCCCTTCTATGTGGTGTAGGTTTTTATTCTTCTTACTCAAATGGCTTTCATTGCCAAAAGAAGAAATACTTTTTTTTTTTCCTTTAACCAAGGAAAATAAATTCTTAATCTACAGTTTTATAACTAGATGTGTTCATACAAACTATTTTATATCCAACGGAAGAACAGTGTTGCTCATTTGTTGAATGTAGAAGAAAATGTAAGTTCCCCAGACTGAGAAGCATTTTAGGTAAAACTGGTATTTAATTGTACTACACAACATTTGAAAATCAATTCTGAACAGAGATCAATACAAATATACACAAATATTTATGTATTTGGTAAGTTGTCATCACTAATAGAAATCTGTTTCCAGTAAACAAGCTCATACGAGAGGACTGTGTGACCTGTGCAATACAGCAAAAGGCGAACACCCTGGAAATGTTTCAGACACATTTTTTTTTTTAATTCACTGTCGCACACATTTGACAGGACAGTTTGACTTTAACTTGAAGAAAGACAGCCATCTACATTGGCAGCACAATGATCCATGACTTGCACGCAACCGTGACCTGAGGCTCTTTGACTTAGAATCCAAGTTTTTGTTCTTACTTACCCGCATAACATTATTGTTTAAATATTGGGGTTGCGAGCACTGTCAAAATTCTGATTTCACAGCAGTACTGTATCTGAACCCATCTAGAGTAGACAGTGATGGCTGACTGCTGCTGTTTTGTTGCTTTTCTACGTGGACAATATAGACAAGGACAAAATTAACAATTGGCTGGGGAAAAAAAAAAAAATTGAGATTCTGCGTTTGCATGCTTAAGATCAGTTATTCCAAGTGACTTTAAAATGAATAACTGTTTGAGATCATAAAGCTATACATCCACAGTAAATATTTGCAGAGTATGTTAAATGTAAAAATATTGTAACTGGGTTATTAGAACGATAAACCCTAAAAAAGACCAAACACGTTTGCTACTTGGTCGGTAAAACCAAGGTTTTAAATCTAGGGTAACACAAGTACCTGAAAATACCGACCTCACCAGTCTCTCACTTTATCCTTTTTAAAAGCAAACCAGCACCAAACAGCTGTTTTATCATACTCACCAAAGAAAAGGAATTTCCTATTGAGAAAGACAATGCAAAAATCTACACAAGCCATTCGACAGCTCCCAAAATACAACTACATAAGACTACATTATGACTAACACGGATGAGTCATTAGAAAGTCAAATTTGCTAGTTCTACATTTTCATGTTATTGCATTAAACAGTTATTTAAAAATAAACACTGCTAGTCGTGGCTAGCCAAGGTCTTTGGCTTTTAGGGACAGTGTATGGCCTGAAACTGCTTTAACATTCAAAGAGACATTCTGTATCAGTGAAGCAGAAAGAAGAGCTCTAAATGCTGTGCTGTTTGATATCCTGCAACTGAGACTGACTTCCACTGCCGAGTTGAGGCACTTCGTTCTTTTATATCTACAGTGGCCTCTATCAGCCTCAAGGCTCTTTGGACAGATGGTGGTCCACTAACACCAAACTCAACTACAAATATCACTCACTAACACAATGGTTCTACTGGCAGCCCGTTTACCCAGAAATTGCGGACCGGGGTTTAAATTTTTAGATAAGATAATGCTATTCCCCCAAAACACCATATGTAGAATAAGTGATGTAATAAAAACTGGATGTATAGGGACCAGTTCATAAAGAGATTTTAACACCAGGGAAACCACAGCTGAACGTGTTAAGTATACCATGGACTGTTAGGATCCGGGGTTAGGATCTTGTGACGACCAGGCAGTCACGACCACCATGGGCACAACTGGAGACATGCTAACGTTAGCTTTTGTTAACTCAAGCTTGGGCACAAAGCAGTTGCATACAGCTAACGACAGCTAGCCTGTTGTGTTGAACTCTGTCGCCTTTTCTTTGGCGTCCACAGACAAAAAGTAACGCTGACATCGTCTAAATATGGAGAAACCCTCAAAATGAAATCGATCCGTCTTTCATATTTAATAGCAGACCTGACTGGGCTTTGAGAGATATATGCTAACGGTGGACAACTTTGAAAGAGGCTCGCCTAGCAAACAGGTTACCTATGGGTGCAGTTAGTTGATCAACTCATCGTGCTAGCTTGCAACTAACGCCTACACCAAAACAGCAAAACATTAATGCCTCGTCCTTTTGTTGTCCCACCGCTAATGTGAAACATCTCTGACTGGGGATGGTGGCAAACTTAACCGGTAATCTTAGCTACACTATCCGTTAGCCAACTTCCAACTGTGTACAAGGCGACGATGAACACTGGTGCCCAACACACACAAAGGCTCGGTCTATTCAATGAAACGGAACTGTTCTGAGGAACTACAATGCTGCACAAAAAGTGAAAATGATACGCTGTACAATGACGTAAGCTTTCGTTTCTGATCTCGGTACAGTCTTAACGTTACTTCTGCGTGGATGTCGATCGTATATGTTATGTTGAGCAGGTAACAAATGGCTTTTTTTTTACTCTTTTTTTTTTCTGGCTGTGCAGACCCGATCTATTGAATGTTCCGTTCCGTTGAATAGTCTGAGTCATGAAAGCCAAGGCGGCGACAAACCCCCAACATCAGACTGGAGGTGGATAATGTTGGCTCAGCTTTACCTCAAAAGGTGGCCGCCAAACACATCTAGCTTGCACGAAAACCAATTCAACTTCTCATCGTGACTTACCTTCCAGCCCTATGAATAGCGAACTATCCTCTTCATGTCCAAAATACTGGGAGATGAAACGTCGCACTTTTATCACCCAGCTAGCTAGCAAGCTAATTGAGCTAGCTAGCCTCTCTCCAATGAAGCAACACCGCAGTTCTCAGAAATGCATAACGCATATCATTATATTCCAACGTTGTAATGTTATTCCCAACTTTGCCCATTTGATGAAAAGGCAGATGATGTAAATCCAACAGGAAACGGCTTCGCTGGAACACGCATTTGGGGGGGATCACTTTCCTTTCTCCAATGACAGCTGTCGTCGCACGAGTTCGGGTTATATAGCTAGTTGGTGTTAGCCACCCAAGTCTACGGCCAACAATTTTATCATTAACGTATAAACAAATCAAAGGCAAAATCCAAGCTGCTGCAAAAGTCAACACTCCGTAGATGAAACTTTAAATGTGACTCCTCGGCGAATGTACAGCGACGCGCAAAGCAAACGGAGGATGCCGACCGCTCGGTTGGCAACTGGTTCTATTTTCTTCAGCTGCGACAAGCTGCGGGACCGAGCGGCCAGTTAGGAGACTCTGGCAGCCAAGCCTGCCACGCAGCAACAACCGCCTCCCAAGACATGTAAAAACAAACATTAGCTTGCCAAAAATATCATTCCGCCTGCCACTACGGCTGATCTGCGAAATTAATATAAAACAGCACAAAATTAAGTTGAAGATGACGCTTCGGTGTACTCTATAACGGTGGCCATATCTAATGATAAGTGGCACCGAAGCACAGCCCCTCAAGGCTCCTCAAAAACTAGATCCCCCTGCCTGCACAACAACTACGGCACAGGAATCTTTCCACAACGGCGTGACTCGCCGACAAATGTATATTACACGAGTAAGGCAAATGTTTCATAACACAGAGGAGAAGACATGGTAAAATACACAAGAAAAACGATTTAGCGATTTCTTCAAAATACTCTCTGACCCTGCGGAGGGATATGGGCATTTAGTAAATAAAATAATGGCAGGAGGGATGGAAGAGACGGAGCCTGGATTAGAGCCCTGTTGGAGGAGGATTGTCAGGTTTTGGTGCTCCAGCTCATGCAAATCGTCGCCAGCAGCAGCAGCAGCAGCTGTAATGACTCAGTCTTCACTCTTCTCCAGCCTCCAGAACAGGGGAAACACAAAAACGTCCTAACTTTAATACGCGCCGTGGTTTTTTAGCTCCCGTCCACATAGCATCCCTTCAGACAGAGCACAGCCAAATGGATCTCCACAGGCAACCCCATGACACCGTCCCATTTTCTGCTTTACTTCGCTCTCTCGTATAACGGCACGAAATATTCACTGGTGCAGACATTGTATTCGGGGTTTCATGAAGGGAGCCTGCACACTGGCAGACATACTGTACCATTGAGGGGTTAAATTTCAGAAAAGCCCCCAGGGGTCGGCTGCAAGCGGCTGTACATAATGTGTAATAGAACCGCTGGGTGTTACGTACAGACGTGTATTTTGCTCTGTTGGGTTCTTTTAGTTACAACTTAAGTACTTTGTTTGAGTGAAGACCTCAGACAATAACCTGGAAATAAACACAACCCTATTCCTTTAAATGGTGAACCTTGGCACCCTTTTTCCTATACCATGAGCTCCCTCTACTGGCTCATACAATACAAGACACACAAAATGTTTGCACTGCATTATTGTTCTTCAATTATTTTTAATCATTTGGAGAGAATTCAATAAAAAAAAAAAATAAAGGTCAAACCCAAATAAATTAGTGTGGAAACATAAATGCAGATGCTTCCATAAAGGGCACAAAAGGCCACTGTTTTTGATAAGGGTAAAAATGATACGAAGCTTATGCTATGGCCTTTGCAGGCATTATATCTCAATCCAAATGAGCACCTAGGGGAGATTTTGGAGCTCTGTGTTAGACAGTACTGTCACTACCAGCATCAAAACTTCACATTTATGTTAATTTCCTCAATAGAGTTACAAAAACATGTACAATCTCTGCAAAATAGGACTGAAGTTATTATTGCTAGTCGTGGTGAGTGTATACATGGATTATATAAAGGGTAGTGAGTCTGTAGTGAATTAGGTTTTGTTTCTTAGTACCTCAGAATAAAAATAAACATCGCTTTATCACTGAATATCATTAAAAACCTGTAGAAAATAACACCTTACCCAGACACTTTTCATCTAATTTGTCAGTCATCCATCTACATGAAAAATAGCAGCATATATTACACATATTAGGTAACATAGATGAGACAGCTACATGAGACAACCTACAAATATAGACTCTAATAATTTAATGTGCAAATATTATTGAGAATAATTAGCCAAGGATGTAAACTGAATCTTACCAAAATATAGGCATGGAAATATAGGATAACAAAATAAGACAATGAAGGGAGATATTCAGTTCACTATGATTTTGTTTGCATTCTTAGCACCAAATAATAATTAAAAAAGGAATCCCAAGGCCCTTTACATAGAAACCCAACAAATCCCTCATGAGCAATCACTTGGTGACAGTGGATAGGGAAAACTCTCTTTAATGGAAGAAACCTCCAACAGAACCAGGCCCAGTGTTGGTGGCCATCTCTAAAGTATTTTAGTATGTGTGTACGAGAAAGTCCAAGAGGGCTTAGGTACAGCATAATTGCTGGAGAAAAAAAGAAATTCTGAGTGGCATTTAAAGTTTTAATCATGCTGGCTATGTATCACTGACAGCTTCTTCAATATACAATAACTGTAGAGACTTCATTGATGTATCTGAGCCATATTTTGCAGTCAGATTAATAATTAAGAGTACCATTGTGTACTACCATCGAGAGTCTAATTTTTGGTTACCAGCAGTGCCTGATGTCAGCAAAGTAACACCTGTGCGTGTCACTTTCTATATTATGACCTTCAAGCTGGTGTATGGTTACACATCAAACCAAGATTGTCCTAATTACCTTGAAACACACCAGCACACTTAGTGTTGTATCTGTGACAATCTTGTGGTCCTAATTGCCACATGTGCAAAGCTCATACAAGCCTGATGATGTCAGCTCGACTGTAATTATTATCAAATTGTAATTTTATACTTAATATCGATTTAGAAAGATTGAAAACCAATCCAACACAATATTTTTACTTTTAGATTTGCATCACTTTAATATATTTGTTTAATCTTCTGGTAAAAATCCTAACATGGTCCATATTTTTGACTTGTCATAGCACAGGTGTTTCTAATAGCATTAACACCAGCTCTGTTGTATTAATTTGTCCCAGTAATCCATGACTGTGTGACAGAGCCTAAAACTAAAACTGATAAATGGATTTACTATATCTACTGTAAAGAAGGCCTATTACAACCAATTAACCGTTGTACTATTATATGTATATTTGTACAACAATAAAATACAGACAACTTTAAAAATGGCAATAAGTTCCCCTAGGTATTTTCTGGTGCCTGTAAACTGAATCAGGATCTATTTACACAATAGGAAATCTCTAAACAGTATATAATTACATTTAGAAAACTAACACATGGAAGGACAGAGTAAACCAGTTAATTGTTAAATTGTTAATTTGTTTGGGGCATTTTAGTATATAACAGACAGAGGGCAGCAAGACACTGTTTAATACAACACAAATTGGGATCAGATCAAACTGCTTATTAGAATACAGCATGAAAATGCATCAAGGCCATTTTCCTTCTTTCTGTTCAACAACCTGTTTTTTTTGTTTTGTTTTGTTTTGTCTCCTTTCCTATTGATTATCTAGTTGTTTAACTGATAATCAGCACCAATGTTGTAGTGTTTTGTTTCTGCACTTGACTGTCTAAAAGTAAGACATTCTTTGTTCTAAGAGATTTAACATTAAGAGGTGAGATGATTATTATTGTCAATGAACTGCTTGGATTTGGAGCTGGTAGAGTAACAATAAAACCTGTAAAAGCCTAAAAATGCAAAATGTAGTAATATGTATTTACTGAGCTGATATAATGTGCATTTGCACAACTAAATTCATGATTTTTGCAAAGCCGTGTATTTGTTATTTACATGCTCATGTACATTTTAAAAATAGTTTTATGTAATTATTAGGGGACAAATGTGTTTTTATACAATAAGTCATTTTGGCAAAATAAAACATAATTACATGCTGAGTGGATAAATGCTTAAGGAGCTCTCTTCTGGTTGTTGAGCTTAATTGATGCCCTTTGGCTATCAGCATTAACGTTTAATTTTCAAGAGAGTATCAAGGCACTGTGACTGGGAGATAAAATGGGCTTTTTCAAAGCTAATGACCTAACACTCTGCTAGCCATGCAAGTCATCATGTGGATGTAAAGTCTTGCAATGCAATGGATCTGCTATGCTATTCTCACAAAATAATTACTTTCTGTTTATGTTAGTGTTTGTTGTCCTTATGGTGGTTTGAATTAATGTCATATGTGCAATTTTCTGAGCATTACTCACAAATTCTGCCATTACTACGTGATGCAATAGATATGAAACTAATCTTATAAGATGCATCAGACACAATTACTGAAAAGTGATATAACCCATGTCATATGCATAATTATCTGAAGTAACATCAGCTCATTATTTTGCCTCTGTAACAAGAATAAAGCTGCTGACACCTCAGCGTTTCAGGTTAACTGTGACCTCAGTTTTCAGTTTCCATGTATGCTTCTTATATGAGTAATTTTTAGAAATAAAGCATTGATGCAGCTTAAGGGCAAAAGGCAGCTGCATAGTCAGTTGCAAAATAGCATGATACGCAGCTGCCAGGTGAGCAGATGGATCATATTAATATAATAGACAGACAGGAAACCTGAAACCCAGTGGTATCTGGGCTTTTTGTCTGCAGAAGAACAGGTATTGTAGAATCCAGCCCATATTAATTCACTGCATAGGCAGATCATTATTTTTCCACAGATGCATGCAAAACACATTTCAAACTTGAGTATGTTGAAGAAATGAAGCGCAGTGTGAGTGCTAAAAACCACAGAGAGTACACAAACTTCAAAAGGCTTCAGGATAGGGAATCTGTTTAAATCTTTAATTTCAAGGAGATAAAATGTTTAAATATTTCAGGGACAAATTTGCATTATAATTCCATTTGACAACTGGAGGTTTAAACTCAATATGCAATGATTATTACACACCTTTAAATAGAGGGGTTTTATTACAGTCTAATTAAAGAACAAAAATTAGAATTTTTAAGAGTAAAACTTTTAGAAGCACTTTGATTCAGTTACATTAAACAGCTAAAACTGGGAAAGTGGATATGAGAGAGCGCAGGAAGATGGGTCTCTATCTTATTGAAGCCATATCTCAAAAATCAAATCAAATCTTTGGTCTCGACAAGCTTTGAGTAAAGCCCAAAGAAGAAGAACTGAAAGTTTCAGATTTTAGTAAATTTAGATGTTATGTACAGTCATTATCAAACTGTGCATGTGACATTGGTAAGCTACATTAAGGAGTCAAGAGTCAGTCTATTAATTATCTGTTGATTGATGAGACACTGGGTGGACTGCGTGTCAAGTACTGACCCTCATTTCAGAGGAGTTAAATGGCCCTAAAATGCTAAAATATGCAAAAAAAAGTTGTCTAATTGACTCCATGTATTTTTAAATCTATTACTATCGTATTGCCTTAATTACCACATCAGTATTTTCTGATTTTATGTGACTTTCAGTCATACAGTTGGGTTGACCTTCCTTAGTCTTTTGAACCACAAGGGAAATTGATTGCGGCATTGAACTATTTGGAACTGATAAAATTTAGGAAAATTAATCCCTGCTTTATAGAAAAAAAATAATTGAGGCAAAGGGGATTTGCTATTTTTCTGACTTTTGCACAAGCTTTAAAGGCTTCTGAGTGCAGTCTCTACTTGATGAACAATTCTGTTGCCCATGGCTGGAGGAGCTAATTAGAATCTATTTATAATCAAAGGGGGATATAGCCAAAGAGCTAAGAGGAAGAGAGGCTAGAGAAAAAGAGAGTGGGGGCTAAAGGAGGAGTGGGTGTCATAAAATCACTCTGCATGCTCTGATATCTGAAACCAAGACACTCACATCCAGGGAGCCAGACAACACCAAATTAACAGGTTCACACAGAGAGAGTTCCTTTTTTTCTTCAGGAAGACTGGAGCAGCAGTTTACGGGACATTCTTGAGTCACACTAGGGCATAAGCAGATTGATGAAGAGGAATCACTTGATTACTTTAAAGTTACAAGTTTCAGAAACTTCCCATAGCAGCTTTAATTAGTTTAGTCTCATGTAAAGCTCTCAGGGTGGCAGAGAGAGACAGACTATTCTCATGAGGACAAGAAAAAGAAAACGTGAAGAAACAAAATGTGTTCGCACTTGTTATCAAACTATCATGACTCACTTGCCATGATAACATACATTTATTAAGATACTTTTGCATATTCCACAAGAAATATTGCAATTCGGTTCTCCGCCTCTCTTTGGCTAACCTTCAATTGCACTCAGTGGTTGCATCATCAAAAAAGCCAACCAGGAACAGGCTTTGTTTCAGTACTTTATGCAAAATACATCAGCACACTGTCAGATCTCTGCAGCCAGCCACTTACATTTATGCAATGATATGAGACAGAGAAGATACAAACAGTGGTTTCAATGTGGGCCATCCAACAATCACTTACATGGAAGTATTAATGGTCTGACCAGACTGGGCTCGTTAAAACGCCCATTCACATGTACATAGACAAAGTAGGACACAGGCATGATTAGATAGGTCAGTACTCTATACTTTAGTGGCTATCATGTGAGGTGTTTTATATCACATCAACATAGATGGAAAAACACATTCATACTCAGTGTTTATTTAACCCTCTGGAGTCCATCTATTCCTTGGTGAATCCACTCAGCAGCTTTAATCTGCAGTAAAATAACTTCATTTATATACCATCAATAGATTAAGAGATGATGTGAGGCTTCTCACTTGTGTTTGTCGACCATAAAACTTTTCTGAGAGAACTATTTAAAACTGTCAATTAGGAATATTTTCAGTGATTTACTGACAGATGTAAACTTTCAATAAAAAAGACACTAAAGCAAGTTGGAATCCAATCATTTTACGTGTATATACACTTTTATTTCTTACATTTGCTGCTGTATTAGTGATGACATGATATTTTAAGCACTGTTCTAAAATAATATTGTGAATGTGAGTGAATATAGCAAAGGATTTATACATTGTTATAGTTTTTTTCTTGTATTTTGTGTTTCTGGCAGCTATTTGCTAAAACGAGTACAGACTCAGAGAAAAAGAATAGCATTGATTTGGGCACCTCAAAATGTGCTAAACACAGACACAAATGAATACATAAGAAGTTGTCTAAAATTAAGATCAAGATCAACACTGACTCCACAGGGTTTATTTAAAGGCAGGGATACAAAAATAGTACAAACTGAAATAGCCTCTGAACCACTTACTAAATCCTGATTTGTCCCAGCAATCATTCATTGATGTGACAGAGTGAAAAAAAAAATTCCTCTGTCACATCATCCCCATGTTGTCATGTTTTCACCCCCTCACTCGAACTTTCCCTCTGTTCAACCGAGGAGAGGCTCAGCCCGTCTCCACCAAAGAGCTGGTGGAGAGCGGGCTCTTGCACAGGCACACCCAGGAGGCCTTATTAATGCTAAGGATATAACACACTCTGCTCAGGTTTACACTTCTTACTAGTGTCCACCTTAAGATTTCCCTAATATCATGGATTCTCTGCTGCACTGTAACTCCTCCGAGACACTGAGAACACTGTAGCAATGCTGGTGGTGCCAGTGCCACAATAAGCTAAGATGAAATTGTTTTTGCTCTGAATACCCTGATGATAACAGAACAATAGGTCATATCAAGATTGTCTGGTTCGGGTCAAAGCTTGTTTACTCTCATTAGATATTATCAGAAGTTGTTTTTTGAACAAGGAGGCAAACTCTGTTGTTGCAATCCCACATGAGCCTTCAGTGTTGTCAACTTTCCTGCAGTGATGTGCTCACCCATGAAAAACTGCAACAGAAGCCTTGTACCATTATCGCCTGCATCTAAGAAAATGTCATTTGTTTGTATAGCTTCATAAAGCAGCCTCTTTGCTGCATAAATCAGGTGTCTGACTCAGATAATGCCTGGTGGAATGTCTCGAGCCTGCTGCAGCACTTGCAGCACTAGAGAAGATGAATTCCTAGGGCTCAAGTTTCCACATAAACCCTGGAGAAAGGGTAGTGGTCCATGAGACACCAGAACGGATGCTGTGTCCTCAAGCTGTATCAGGGAGTGAAGTGAATGTGACACAGAAGATTGAGATGGGCTTTGCCCTGAGATCCAAGGCCTGTTGACGGAACAGGACTTGCAGTAAGTCATGAGAGGGGAGTAAAAGGGGTGAACATGGGTGATAGTGGAGGTTGTTCAGGGCACCATTAAGTATCCTGTTATTTACCAAAACAAAGATCTTCTGTTGCTAAGGATTTCTATGCATCAGGATCATCGGGATGTGATAGAATATAATCATTATATTGTGTTAAGAAACTGTTTTAGGAATTCACTCTTAGTGATACTTGAGTTCAGGTCATTTTAGGATGAATTTCATTTTATGCATAATTTTTACTGTGCTGTTTTTTGTGACCACTGAGATGAATTTGTCACACGCTGTTCCCTGTGTTAATAAGGATCTTCAGTGCTCTTTGGGTTTATTTATGGCATCACTGCCTGTTTTAAGCAATTTGAGATAATTTCACTCATTTTAGTCTATTATGACAACCACATAAGACATTTTGCTAAATAATCAAAGATGTCAAAGGAAAATCGGACATACTGTGTTTACAGAGAGAATATTCACTGCACATATACTTGTCAGACCTTTTGAAACAAGGCTATAACATTATAGCATGGATCACACTTACTCTGATGTCGGTATGCCAAAAAATGTCAAACCATCCCTCAGTATATATATATATTTCTCCCCAGAAATATGAATCCTGGTAATAAGCTTGTGCTGATGGGAGAAATCTTTGACAGTTTGTTACAAGTGTGATACTGAGTACTAGACAGGAAATACAGCTACTCGTACTTTGTGTTATCAAGCTGTCATGCTGTTTGTTTACATAGCAATGAGCCATGATGAAGTGTGGGTAGTGTTTTGAATGTGATTTCCAGGCATTCACATTTTTCCTCATTACGGCTGTAGACTGGGCACAGTGTCAGAAATCACAGAGAAAAGATTAATAACTATTAAATTAAGGTGTAGGAGAGAGAAAAAGACTGAAACCTTATTATAAGTGAACTTGCAAAGTCGTGTGTTCCCATATCTAATTCAGTAATTACTGTTGTGCATGTTGCTTGGATATAACTGATGATTTAACATGACTTATCTAATGAGTTTAGTTGTTATGTAGCGATAATCAAAATGCTGCTTGCACTTGTGGAGGACAAAGAATCAAGCAGTGAGGAAGATCCCAGCATCCATTCATCCATCTGCTTATGGAGCCTAGCCCAGCCACACATTGGGTGAGAGATGGGGTACATCCTGGGTAAGTTACCAATTTATCACAGAGCTAACACAGACCTCTGTAAAACAAATTAAATGCTGTGTCTTTCAGTGGTTTACTAAACCTTCATTGAGAGCTGTAGCCACAGGATTAAATAGTAGCCCTCTGCATTTGAATAATCTCCAAGTGTCCACACAGCTTTGGTTATTAGATCAAGTGACTTTCTGTAAATGTTCTAAGTAATAAAGCATCGGCCATAAAATGGTTCTATTACATTGCGATAAATAAAACTAAGCAATAATATAACTCTGCAATTAGTACTTGTCATATACAAAATGTCTCAGAAGGTGTATCTTAATTACTATAATTGGATCCATGTTTCCTTCACTTGCATCTAAGTCTCGCTTATGTAAGATGCAAGGAAAGGAAGCAAGGGCAGAGGAGGCAGGGAAAGATGTTTTAAGAGACATGAGATGTCCTTTGCGCCGATTCTTAATGTGAAGCATCCAATCACTAAATGATTTCTGATAAAATGATGTGCCAACATACTTCCATGAAGGATGCACTTGTCTCTCCTCACCTATAGCTCCTCCAAGCAGACTCCTCACTCCTTGGTCCTCACTTGTCAGAGTAAAAATAAGAGCTTTGTGAAGTCCTTCATCATGGTTGACCAGGACCACTTCCAGGTTGACTGAGGAACAATCTCATTAGGGAATTGGGAAACATCCCATGTTGGATGTTGGCCTAGCTAAAAACCTCACTGCTACAGAAACAATGAGCATCTCTTCTGGAGTCACTCAATATGCTCACCAGCATGGAAGGGACTTATAATTTTGTTAATATTTTCTTTTTGCAGCTGCAAAGCTCGGAGCACTAAGTATATCTTGGCAGAACTGCCTAGTGTGGCTGTAGACTCTTGCCCATTAGTGTAATATTCTGGTTGCACACAGATGCCCAGATCTTCTGCTATCCATCACATGACTTACACGCCCGACTAAGTAGCTAATAACAGTTTGACACAATGCCCAATAGGTCATACAGTTTGAAGTTCCTACGTCTTCAAAGAGGAATTATACTACGTCAAAGCAATGAGTGCAAAACAATGATCACATGGCATTGAAGGAACTATGTTTTAACTAGTAAAAAAATAGTAAAGACTACTGGCTTGCCAGTATTGGCCTGGCCTGGAGTCAGATTTCTGGCCTGAATTATTCTTTCAGTCCATCTGACCTGACTTGTCCTTCCTCCAGGTAGTTGATGTGACTTGTGCATGATCAAATGTTTCTTTTTGTGAGGTAGGAAAATTTTGAGGGCATTTCATTAAGGTTTGATTCTGTTGCTCAGTCTGGCCAACTGTCTGGTTACTGATGACTGTGTACCTGGTCGACTCTGGGTCAGAGCACACTAATTAACACAACCTTTCACTGAAAAGTTGACAGCTGTAGGACCGGTAAGGTCATGAGAGTTAGAATATGTTTTCATCTTGTTAACTTTGCCTCACCTTTGCGGTCTGATTTCAGGGTCCAGATGAATTATTTCCAAGGGAAACAAAGCCATTTTTCAAAATAGGTCAATTTCTTGAACTAGTAGATGCATTCTGTCCTAAATCTCATAGTTGAAGAAGTTAGTGAGAGTCCATCTGTCAATATTTAAGTGTGTACTCTCAGGAAATGAGGTTTGCAGGTAGTATTTAGGTTACTGAAGCGTTGAAAAATCCACCCTATGAGACACCCATCATTCCTGTTGCTGTAATCTAGCTGAAAAAATCACCTGCAGACTCATGCACGGTAAGAATAATTTAGGAGGTTTTCTGAATTCTCAGGCAACTATTTGAAAATATTCCAAGATGTGACTGTTGTTTTAGGGTTTGTTGTTTTTGTTGCCCAAAGCCACTTTTCTAAGTTAGGTTCAAAAATAAGGTGCAGAGGTCTGTGGCCCAACTGAGAAATCCTGTTGAAAAGGAACAGCACTGCATCACTGTCCCTGCTGGCTACTACATATAGATCATAAAACGCTATTTATGTAGTTTAAAATGCACATCTACATAAATCCTTGAATGTAATCAGGATTATCAAACAGACTAATTAGGATAATATACAAGCTGTCTAAACTAGGTCACTAGGGTTATTTGCACAACCCTTTCAGCAGCCAGAAGTCTATACCACAGGCCTTCGTGTTTTCATGTATTTTACAACAGGTTCTTTGACAGACCTGGGACTGATGCAGTGAACCAACATGAAAAGGGTGAAAACTATCCCAAATTCAAGTGCTAGGTTGAATGTGAGGCTGCTGAATAAGTTATGGTGTCCAGATCCATAAGGGAATTGCCTGAATTCTCTTTGCCGGCTACCAAGGGATCACTTCAAAATTTGATGAGGCAGGCAATGAGACTGCAGGGCATGTGTCACGAACATAAAGGTTTTTCCAAGGTGTGTGCAATCACAAGATATGTGCGCAGCTGTGAATTATCCTGCCATAGTTTTACATGTTGCCTGCTATTTTGGCAGATCACATGCTCTTTTAAATGGTAAATATAATCTCAAACATAAAACAATAGAGATTTTCTTGAATCGCCAGACAAACATAGTGGTTACCAAGCCAAAAACAGTGAAGGTAAGGAGTGCCTAACTTTAGTGATCTCCTGACTTTTTATCCAGAATCACCTTCATTTGTCTAATAACATTCTGACAGGCCCTGCTGTATTAGTATTTAGTGCTAATTAGCAAATATTAGTGTGTGAACTTGCTAAATGTCATGACTCCCATCTGGGATTTCTTGCCAGGGACCTTTATTGTATGGAGTTCCTGTTTGCCCCGCAAAGGTCCCCGGGCAGCTTTATGTTGATTAGCCACAATAGGGTGCACCTGTGTCTAGTTAACCAGGTGTCTTTGGTTATATATACCACCGGCTGTCTTTTGTTCCCAGTCAGAGAACTGTTTGTTAATCTCAGTCAATGGTAATGGTTAATGTTGATATATTTGTGTTGGGGAAAAATAAAGAGAAGTGTCCTGCATTTGGGTCCTGCGCCTCCTCCTGCTTCAGTGCACACCCAAAATGTAACACTAAATGAATATAGTAACCATGGTGAACACAATATCAGCTGAACAGCAGAAATATATTCTCTCCTCTCAGTCATTTCAAGACCCTTCAGAATGATCAAACCTTGAAATAGTTCAGCTGTGAATGTGACAGATATTTTGTAGCAGGAGTAAAATGTGATTAGCTACAGACCCGGTGTGCTCCTGCTGACCTGCTGACCTGAGGTATAGAATTTCAACTTATACATGCAGGGCAGACAGGCTTGTTTTCCAAGCTTAAAGAATCATAAATCACAAACCATAAATTACCATCATCTTAAAGCCAGTGATTTGGCAGTGCTGGCTGTGGCTGAATATGCTAAAGAAAAGTACAGTGAAAAGTCACAGTGTCTCCTCCCATTCAGAGTGATAAATGCACCCCATCTTTTTGTCAAAGCTACAAAGCACACAGAGACAAAAAGCTTTGATGATGAGTAATTGTTTTTGAGCTGGAATATGTAGACCTTTGTACGTGCAGAGTATATCTGCCAATGTGAGATATTTGCCTCACTTTTCCTTTTATAACCCCGCTTCTTAAAGCAAGTAAGGCTTAATGTGCTGCCAAGGTGATGCATAAAGATGGGTGTCCACAGAATAATTTAATGGAGCAACACTATCAGAGTGGTGGTTTTCTTTCTGCATGGTCTGATTCAAGTGTAGATATCATCTTGACCTCTTGGTGTCTGTAATTGAGAGAATTTCAGAGGCATTGTAGCCTTGGCAAGTTATTGGGAATGCAGCTTAGATGAGAAAAGAGAGAGATTTATCCATGAGTGTGTACCTTACATGGCAGCTACTTACTCAGAGTGTGTGCACATAATGTTGTTTGCTGAGATCTTCTGTACAAAAACACAGTGCTGTGATCCCACACAAATGTGTCCAAATCAAATCTCTCCCAGGCTTATTTTGTGTAGTATCTGTCACCCCTCATCCTTGTGTTGACAAATTCTATAATAAAATATGACACTTTGCACATAAACTGTGGAGGTTATTGAATTGTTGGCTCATTTTGAAGATTAATCTGGGCCAACATATTCCTTGTGGCGCTGTGAAACAGCATAGCCACTAATGGCATGATTTATCCCTCTAATACAGCCGCAACACTTTGAGTTGGGAATTCCTCACAACAATGCGAAATTGCCATATTACACACAATGTGATGAATGTTGGGCACCAATGGAAGCTCAGGCAAAAACACACAAACAAATTTGACCGTGCTTCACAATAAATGGCCATACTCCATGCAGCTGAGCATTGCTAATATTCTCTGTGCCAGAGAAACACATTCACATTAGAAAACACATTCGTTTTTGTGTGCTTTTTTTTCAGCTTTTTCTAGTCTGTGATACTTTTAAGTGCTTATTTATTACAGACATTCACACTTTTGCATTTTTGTAACTGTAAGCCTATTTATCTAATTTGCAACAAATAGCTCAGGAGTAGCGGTTTCATTATCTGTCAGGTGTCAGAGAAAGATGATGTGCAGTTCAAATTTAATATAGGAGTAGTAATAGGATGGTGCTTTTGCGCATGTGAAATGCACATACATGTCTGTGCGCATGATAGGCGTGTCCGATGGGTTCAGTGGGTGGTACTGTAGGTGGTTCCTAGAGTCCTAGGTGTGATGTTTGGGTGTTCGAAATGGAACAGTCAGTGCTTGGTGGGTCCTTTGTGCGGCTGCTAGCAACATGGTTGTATAGTGTTTCCAAACAGTGAGTATTCTTCAATTATTTTGACTATTTTTAAAGTTTTACAAACAGTTCTTGTTCATTGAAAGTGCATTATTGTTTTGAACAAAAAAGTCTAATTTACCAGATGCCGTTATAACAGTACAAGCGGTTGTGGAGCAGGTCCCCCCAGATCGTAGTGTTGTTAAAGGTGAGTGTTTTTTTTTTATCTACATGATTTACTATTATTCCAGCCGATCACTTTGTTTTAATTATTGTATAGTTAGTATCTTAAAAGAGATTTCTGAGCATTTTTCTGCTGCGTATGTAGCTGTTTTTTTGTTTTGTCTGTAGGAGGTGTCATTGTTCAGGTCTTTTGTTCTCTATGTGTGTGTGTCTTTGTTTAGGTGTCAATGTTGGCCTACCATGAAATGCTTGGAGGGAAACTGTTCTAAGTTCATTTTATTGTTTGGAGACATGACATATTTTTCAGAAACGTATTTTTTTGGACCTGATGCACTTTTTGAAGATGTGTCATATTTTTCTGGATCTGATGTATTTTTCAAAGAAAAAAGGTATTTTTCAGAGAGTAGACATATTTTGAGGACCAGACATATTTTTCAGAGACCAGACGTATATTTCAGGGCTAGAAGTATTCTTTTTGTTTCGAAATGTATTTTTCAGAGCCAGGTGTATTTTTCAGGGCTAGACGTATTTTTCAGAAACCAGTTGTATTTTTCACAAACTAGACGTATTTTTCAAAGATCAGACGTATTTGTCAGTAATAGATGTATTTTCGAGGCACCAAACATTCTTTTTTTCAGGGACAAGATGTATTTTTCAGAGACCAGTCGTATTTTTCAGGCCCAGTCATATTTTTCAGAGACCAGTCGTATTTTTCAGGCCCAGTCATATTTTTCAGAAACCAGTCGTATTTTTCAGAGACCAGTCGTATTTTTCAGGCCCAGTCATATTTTTCAGAAACCAGTCGTATTTTATTTTATTTGACCAGTTGTATTTTATTGGTGCAGTCATATTTTTCAGAGACCAGTCATATTTTTCTGGCTCAGTCATATTTTTCTGAGTCCAGTCGTATTTTTCAGAAACCAGTCAAAGACCAGTCATATTTTCCAGAGACCAGTCGTATTTTTCTGGCTCAGTCATATTTTTCTGAGTCCAGTCGTATTTTTCTGAGACCAGTCGTATTTTTCAGAAACCAGTCGTATTTTCCAGAGACCAGTCGTATTTTTCTGGCTCAGTCATATTTTTCTGAGTCCAGTCGTATTTTTCTGAGACCAGTCATATTTTTCTGGCTCAGTCATATTTTTCTGAGTCCAGTCGTATTTTTCTGAGACCAGTCGTATTTTATTCAACCAGACATATTTTTTTTAAACCAGTCATATTTCTCTGAGAGCAGTCATATTTTATTAGACAAGTAAAATTTTATTGGACCAATTGTATCTTATTTCACCAGTATTTTTCTGAGACCAGTCGTATTTTATTGGACCAGTCGTATTTTATTGGACCAGTTGTATTTCTCGAGACTAGATGTATTTTATTAAACAAGTCATATTTTACTGGACCAATTGTATCTTATTTCATAAAAACGAGTATTTATGTGCATGCGTGTGTGTGCTTTTGTACGTTTTTGTTATTCAAAGAATTGTGAGGGTTAGGACTTAATTTTGGGCTTAGAATCAGGTTGGTTAGTCACTTAGGGAAAGCATTAGGTCAGTGATTCACTTTTTTTACCGATTACATGAGTAGTTTTGTGAGATATGTGTATTTTTTTCTCAGGTTGGAGCTGTGACCTTCAGGAGTTTTTCGTGTATGCTTGGCAACCTCATGGTGAGAAGTGAATTCCAAGAAATCGCTGTGTAGAGCGAAGAAGCACTCCAGCACATGACCCCTTGTAAAACCCAAACCTTTTTTTTAAACTGATGTACGGATTAAATCAATGAGCTATAACATTCTAACTAGTGACCTTTAGTGCTGATGAAGATACATTTTTTTAACCTTTGGGCTGAGCTGGGACAGCAGTTTCCAACTATCAGTCTTTACGCTAGGCTAAGATGACTATCTTCTGGCTTTAGGATCATACTGAATACAGTATAGGATCGATATTACTGGTCTCATTTATATCTTGACCTGAAAACAAAAAAAACACATTTCTATTATAGAATGTTTTATTTTTCTTTTAATATAATTATGTTCAATAATTTCATTATTGCCACAAAATTCCATGCAGTGGCCAAAACCAACAATGAATTCATTGCACTAATAAGAAATGCTCGTAGCCTAATACATCTAATTCCTCTGTACTACAGTGGTTCTACTCTGACTGATTCTGTTCCACTGCTATAGTCTTCCTTTTTTATTTGGAGTCAGTAAAAATATATGTTTTTGAATATCACCATCCTTATCCTGTAATATATTTTATGCATACTTACTATTTCGGTGTTGTTTTTCAAGTAAAACAAATTTACCTGAGCAGTCAATACAGTATCAGCTCTGTCTTTGCAGTTGTTCTGCTCCTCTGTTACAATTAGGTTTGTGAAAAGTCACTAGGTCAGTAGTACAAATGGATTTAAGAGGTGTTGGATGACCCCCGTTCCTGCAGGCAACTATGTTAAGTAATTTTAAGCAAAAAAAAGGACTGGAAATGAATGTCAAGGGTATTGCTGTTGCATTCTGAATTCAGTCTTATGTCAGTCCAACTTCAGCCCTTCAGCAGCCGCACATCATTACGTGGAGGTTGTTAAGCTGATAGTGCTACTTCCCCTGGTCAATCAGGTCATTATCACTACATGACTTGGCTTGTATGCCAGCAGTGTTCCATGAAATGTACAATTTCCAACCTATGAGATCCTCAGGCCCATTAAATCAGTAGTGTTCAAAACAGAAATTTATTTATCGCCCCACAGCTCATGTAGTGAACTTTGTTGATATTCTAATGAAGACAAGAGAAAGCCAACTGAGAGAAAAATGGATTTCCAACAAGGAGTTTCTGCATCTAGATTGCTGTTTCAGAGATGAAGGAATAAATACGTGCAAATCTGTGAAGCACATTTTGAATAACCAAGAATTTGGGTTTCTTGTCCAGTCAGTACTAAAACTATACTTGAATCCATTCACCATAGGCTGAAAACCCTATATGTTGATAAAAGCCAGTGATTTTGAAATTTGACCAATTTTAGGTTGATATCTGTTGAGGTTGATGGATATTCTACTGTGCTGAATGTCATTAAGTTTCATCTAAAAATAGTTTTATAGACTACAGGGACTGAAACAGGATCTGAAAGCAGCACAGGATTCACAGCACTCACATACCATTTAACAGGAAATGCCTTATTGATAACAGGCTCTTGGGATCACTGACACTGTGTAATGTCAGTTTTTTTCTTGCTAAAAAGACATGAATGTCTTTATGAATAAACATTCACTGACATAATAACACAGCAACCAGGGAGGGCACAGATCATTTTATATGAAGTCTTCTTAGGCAATGTGGTGGTTATTAGCATCAATATCACCATTATTCTGCCCTATACTTTGCCATTTTTTCAGTATGGAAAAGTATGAGAACAACCAGTAAGTGCTGTGATCGATTTGCGATCCATCCATCCATCACCTATACCCACTTATTCCTTAACCAGGGTCACAGGGATCTGCTGGAGCTTATCCCAGCTCTCCTTCAGGTGGAAGGCAGGGGTACACCCTGGACAGGTCACCAGTCAAAGACAAACAACCTCACACACTCACACTCACTCCTATGGGCAATTTAGAGTCACCAATCAACCTGGCATACATGTTTTTGGACTGTGGGAGGAAACCAGAGTACCTGGAGAAAACCCACACAAGCACAGGGAGAACATGCAGAGTCCACACAGAAAGGCCGGGTTGCAAACCACTCAGCCACCATGCTGCCCATGACTTGCAATCTTGACAGGTAAATAATTCTCCACCACTAAGAGCATTATGAAATTACAAAATTTTGATTAACCTTTGCTCCAATATGAAATTGTATGTCTTTACCACAACTGTTTGTTACTAGAGTAATACTAGACTTTGTTGAAGGTCCTCTAAAACTACACTAAAATGTTCAAAGCAGAGACAGAGAAAGACCAAAAAAGAGGACCATCATAAAGAATGTTTATTATACAGATTTCCCACTATTTCATCTGGTTGATTTCCAATATGTCCTTGTTCATTGTAACTCAGCTCCAGGTTTGAAAACTCTACTCCTCTTGAGCATTTCCACAACAGTATAACAACTGTAATTGGTCTCCTGTGGCTCTAGAGCCCCTTGCCTGTTCTTCCATTAACACCACCACAGAGCTGCTTGGCTGCTGTCCATGTTGCTGATTTGAAAATGATGGCTTTGAGATGCAGGACACCTCCATGCTGCTCAGCCCTCTGTCACACACACTATTTTATACTTTCCTCGGTCTTGTGCATGATTGCTTTTCTGGAATACAAAAAACAAAAACAAAAAAAACTGATGCTACAGTACCCTCATGAAATGTTCTTTCTGAAGTTATAAAAAGAGGGAACTTAGTCATGGTGGTATGGTTTCACATAGAAAATTCTGTAAGCCTAATACAGTTTCATTATTTTAATATTTGAAGTTACCACTATCACTATGACTGTCCAACAGAGAGCAGAAATTCTGCCTGATTTTGTTGTTTCTTCTTTATTATCTGCCTTAAAGCGAAGGAGATACATTTTGTGTCCCCCTTTCATGGAAGCAGCCCAGTAGGGAATTGTCATACCTAAACTGTAAATCTTTGGGTATTATATTTGTACTGTTCAATTATTTATGGTCCAAAACCAGTGCAATGCGGCAAGGAAGAAAAAAAAACTCTAAACTTCTCCAAACACTTTGTAAACTCTCCTCAGCCAGACGCATCAACTTTGCCTTCACTCACCTACCTCTGTAATCAGGCATGTACCTCCGTTTGATTTCCGCACTAATCTGAGAACACAACATCATTTACGAGCCTGTAGACGAATAAAAAAAAAAAAACGACAGTGATGAGGGGGGGGGGCACACAGTCTTTCGCCTCAAGGGACAGATATCCTTAACTAAATATCAATCATAGTTTTCTTTAACAAAAGAAGCGTCTGTCTTTTGTTCGTTCTAATTAGCTGCAGCTGAAGTTGGAGAAAACTCCCCAGCTTCGGCTCATTAGTATCTGCAGAGTGTTCCGCCACTTAACTCCCCGTGGTTTCTCTAAATTCACACTTTACTCACTGTAATGAACTCTCTTGCATCCCCTTGCTCATTAGGCCTGTGGAAAAATATTAACCGACGAGAGGCCAAAGGGGTGACACAGTTTCGCCTTTGATCACCACCCACTGCTAAAATCTTAGGAGTGCGCTTCATACGGATTTCTCTGCCAGGAAACGGAGGCGGTGGGCACAAGACGCGCAGGGTTACGCAGCTGTCCAGCTCATAATGGGATCAGAGAAAACAACAATACAGCTGTGGCAACAGTTAACAGTATAAGCTGTAGATGCCGGGCCTGGACTGATTTGCCCTTGCGCCACACAAAAGCGCACACAAACCATCTTCGATATGTTCTGACACTCTAGATGGTGCGTGAACATCGCAGAAAAGGTGGCGCAGAGGCGGCCATGCACATTCCTATTCAACTAAGTGGATTCACACAGCACAGTGGAGGGCGCGTTGAGGATTGCAGTGGCTCATCACTCCTGGGGAAAGGAAACGCATGTGCAATTTGCTGATAAAGCAGCTGCCTCACTGCTCCTTTCCTCTCCCTTCTTCTGCAAATGCATATTCTAACTCGGGGCCCTAAACTGGCCGTGGATCAGCTCGTTTTCGAGCACAAAGCCATAAAAGAAACTTTTGTTGCTGACTGGAAAACGCAGTGGCTTGTCATCTTGAGGAAACTTTCTGCTCATCGACTGTCTCACTGCTCAGCGCGCAGGCAGGAGGCTCCCGCTGTGCCGCCGTATACAGGATCTCTGGAGAAAGGCTGCACCTTTTAGTTCTCCGACTTAGGCTGCCCCTGGACAACACTGCTTTAAAAACAAGCATTAGTACAGGTGAGTGACGTTTAATCACGGTCTGTAGTGGAATAGGTAAAGCTCAACCCCATGCATTGTCATCGAGCGAATGTCTGTATATATGAGACTCTTTTAACTTGAAGGTTTTTGAGGTGGTTGTTGGCTGTGTATGTGTGCGTGCGTGTATGCGTGGTTACGCGCACCAGAGAGAGAGAGAGATCAAAGTTGGTTGTTCACGCCTCTTCCAGTGAATATTTCTGTATTGCAGATTATCTCTATTTGGGATCATGAACTCATCAGCAGGTGCAGGGAGCTACCGAAGAGGATCCACGAAGGGACAAAAGGTATTTTATATTAGAACCTTTCCACTTTTTGCTTACATCCAGCCGACATTATTTTCTTTCCCATTAAGCTTAAAACCGCCGTCGCGCAGCGTTGTTGGAGTAATTTTGAAGGAGCTCTGATGCGTGAGAACATGATCTTATTTCCTCTGGTGTGGATCCACCCTCAGCAGTAAAAGACGATCAGAGTCGTGTTACATGTCTGAGATGATGCACTGTCTTCTTGGTCTTTCATCTTGGTCTTAAGTTTACAGGATTTTGTTTTTTTTAAATATCAGTTTTAGAGTTTGCATAATGTTGTCAGAGTGATCGTGTCTCGGTGCGTAAATGTTAGTTTTAACATTTCACCACCATATTTGGCACTAAATAGTTTCTCATGTAGGATTATATGAGGCAGGAATTTTCTTGGAAGTTTCATTTATGTGAAATACATCTCTCTATTGGTACCAAGGCAATTATCACTTGGCTTGTTCTTCACTTGCTTTTAAAAGTTGAGACTCAAAAGACCAAATCATTTGAGAAGATTACATGTTTGCAAAGTTCATGGCCTAAATGAGTCTGCTTCTCCATCTACAAACAGATGAGTTTGTCCTGAGAATAATCTGGTTAGAGCCTAATATTTTGTTATTTTCTTCCAGCTCCAACTATGTTTTTACAAACTTTGGCTCAATATTGAATGGATTTCTCCTTTTCAGTGTTCTCACAAAATATAAACAAATCAACCCATGGAGAGAGAGGAAAAAAATCCTTTTATTATCTTGTCTGCCCCAGCAATAGCTCTCCCATAATGTCATTTCCGAGCAACACTGACATAAAGGAGCTAAAGTTAACTTGAACATACACACAGGGACGCATCGATTTGTAGTTTCAGTACATGGCAAAAATATGTTGACAAATGAATCAATTTCCCTGCATCTGTTACTCTGAAGAGAGGCTGTGGAATATTTAAATTGTGACAAACCTGTCTGCCTCTAGGGGGCATGTTATCCCCCCTCCCAAAAAAAACAACAACGTTTTCAGATGACAAGCACAGTGAGCCCTGTAGTGCCACAAGGAGGATTTGTCTGAAAATCTATTCTTTAGTTTTAGAGTGGAATTTTCTCATTGATGTATAGCACTCCAAAACTGATGACAGGTTAATCACATGTGGAAGGTTTTTGTGGGTTTTGTCCCATTAAAGTAATTTAATTCACTGAATCAAACTTAGATGTCACGTTTCTGCATGTTTTGTCCGAGGTCATGGTGTGTGACGTAGTCTTGTCTGTGGATGCGTGTTTTCTTTCTGTGTGTGGGGATCCACCCTTCTCCCAGTGCTGCTGGATTGCCATAGATTAGACTTTGAATGACTCTTGATATCATCCAGTGTGTTCATAAAAACCCAGCCTGGAGAGTGTTTGCCACCTGCTGGAGGCACAGAGACATACATTCACTCAAGATAATGCTTCTTTTGCCAAGCTGTTCCACTTAACTCTGTGTTTCCACATAGTTCTCTTATAACTTGGGCATTGCAAGTCTCCAGTCAATTCTTTTCAAACACAATTTTCAGCTGGAATGAGCTTTGATTTCTGTACTTCTAGATATCTGCTGACACTACATACAACTGAAATAAAATAAGTTTGCACCCATAAGTCCTTAGGTCTTAAGTTTCTGTGACCAATTTTTGACTCTTTAAGGACTCCCAGACATGGCCTATTAATTTTTTACCATAATCTCTGGTCAATTTGCATAGAAATGGCTGTGGATATCCAAGCTGCCTACACTTCTGTGAGGACAGAACAAATCTGGAGAAAATGCAGACATGTCTTTGCTAAAACCCATTATGCCTGATTTGGTTGTTATGATCTTGCCCCTAAAATGAGAGCGCACTGACTTACAGAGCAGACTTGCTGAATCTACATGGTTACACATCATTATCTTCTAGTTCTTTTTTTGCTCCTTTTTGTTTTTGACCACTGGAATTGCACTTTGTTAGCGTATTAACTTTGAACAAGACACAGCCATGAATAAACCTGCTCCTGCTGTAGTATTTCAAGTTTTCACCACAAATTGGCAGATTGAGAAGAAACTTTGTAATCGAAAGGTGTTATAGCTGTTAGTATGAGGCTTATGATTAGCGATCAGAAGAGTTTAACGTGTAATATGTTGTGTCAAATGCATGTTACGCATCTGGATAGTTTCATTTTGAGCCTTTTTAAAGTTTGCAATGTGTCACCACATTTCTCTTGTGTATAACTGCACTGAATTAGGCTTATTGTTGTTTTTCAACAGCTTCTGCTCCTGTGTTTTTTTTTTTTTTGTTGTTTTTATGTTTTCTGTGCCGCTTGTGTCCCGCGTGCCTCCTTTCATAATGAAATATCACCCAAGAGGATCCACAAATCCCCCCAAAAAATCCCCAAAAGTGCTCACTGGAAACAAGGTTGTCACTTGAACCTCTGTGTTTGCAGTTTCTAGTATCTTGTAGTATTTTTGGAAACTGCACTTTTTTGTCATACCACAGACTCAGATCAAAAACATTTCATTCATCCATTTCACTCAGAATTCCAAGTACAGCTTAGATCTCTAATTTGAAATGCAAACCCAATGGAGAGGTTGTCTGGTGTTATTTAATCATATTTACATGTGACCCTCTTTTAAACATTGGCATTCATTCGTTCCTTCTACATCACAGAGCAGAAAATACGTTTTACATTTTGCCTTATGGTGTCTTGTCTCATCTGTTGTGCTCTCTGTTGCTGCCTGATGTCTGATGTTTTCAGGGCCAGTACCTTTCTCCTGAGTCTAGACTTCTATCATTTGCATTTACTGAGACTGAAAAGGTGTCAGCTAGCTGGCAGCGTGCTCTGTTTCCAGGATAAAAATGGTATTGTTTAACTGTCTGAAAAACAGTCAAATTGTAGTACTGCCTCAGATATTTAGACACGCAGAGTTTATACAGTGTTTTTATTAATTTGTCTGTGGGGTCATAGTGCATGTTATTAAACAACTATATTTTATGTGTTGGCAGCGAACATTATCATAACTTCAATCTGTTTTATCTGTCTATTTTTTGTATCAGAGAAAGTGTGTGTCTGTTTGAGAGTGTGTGTCAAGGATTTACTGGCACCCTGAGCAGAATGTTAAAGGTTCCCGTGGTAGAATCATGCAGACAAACTTTCACTAAAACGATTTGTATGCGGCAGGAATATGTACAAATGAAATGCCTTTTTAAAGCATTCTGTATTCATCTAGTGAGCCCTCTGTATTTCTGCATTGAACCATTGCACTTTGAATCGCCTGCTTAAAATGTTTATATTGCCGCCCACAGTCGTTATTAGCTGTTATAAAATGACTTTCATTTTCCTGATATGCGCACAGACACTCATAGTATCCACACGTTTTGATACCATCTGTTTATTTTATCCAATGACTGCATTGAGAGCGATAATGCAGTGGCAAACAATAGCACATTGTTCAATGAAATGAAATTCGGAGACAGAGAAACAACCAGGGACGCCCAGCAGCAAGGGACAGCATCATTCAACAGCAGTCATTTGTCACCACTAACTCATGTGCTGTGGTTTGGCTCTCCAGGGAAGGTTTGCCTGTAGATGAGAACCACATTTATGAAAGCTGTCCAGGTTTTCCAGCTTTTGGCCACCTTCGAACACCTAAAGCTCTTTATCCCAGCCCCAATCATTGCCCTCAGGGGTGTAGGGTTCATCTGTACCTGTCACCTGTAACAAATGATCTGACAGAGCTCCTTCTGTGGTGAACTCACTCGTGTTCTGCTGATAAAGACACGTCATTGCCCGATATGCACGTATTCCTGGACTCATTCCTATTCTGACAAACAGAGTTGTGTTCTCTATTCATATCTTTGCACCACTGCCCTTCCCTGAGCTCAAAGAGAAGCTGGTCTGAGAAGCATACCAAGTACAGGGATATGAAGCTTTTGGATCCACAGGGAGTAGTGCTTGGGGCCTTTGAGTCGATTAGCCAGTGATAGGTAGTGTGGTCTGGCTGAAGGTCAAGATCAGAGCTGGGCTAAGGACATAAAGGTTTGACAGCATCGTGGGACACAAAGTTCTGAATAGAGTTTAGATTTTTACATTCATACGGCACAGAAGCCCACACAAAGAAAACACTCAAACACGTCTAGAAATTTATGCACCTGGTCTTATAAATAATTTTGTCTCTATTTAGGTGCTTCACATAGACCTTAATCTTAGAGGTTTGTCATTCTAATCTTTTTAGTAATGTTGACAACATTGCTGCTTGCAAGAAAAAAAAAAAAGCAATAGGAACATGCATTAGGGATGATTTGCTCCTTGCAATCCACATAGAGCTGTTTGGTTTGGTATTTACCAGCCTTATTTATTGATCAGTTTATGATTTACCAATTTAATTCAGCAGCTGGAGACACCAGTTAGGCAGACACTTATAGAAGCCAAAACCTAAACTGATGATTTCATTAACCCCACAGTATTGAATAATAAATCCAGCTTTCTTTACAGATCTAGAGAGCCATATGCTTTAGGCGTTTCCCTTGAACATGCTGATATGTGTGATTTTAAAAAGAGCAAAATGCACACTGTCATTGGGATATTTAAGTTTTGAAATAAACTGTGTCTCCTTCAACTTGTTCATGCCATCGATCACAGACCGTATTAATGATTTTGTTTTGACATCAGCTGCTAAAATGCTTTAATGGCAGCTCATGTTCTGCCAAATCAGCAGGAGGTGATAAATGGAGGAAATTAGTAAATGAGGGTAAGCAGCGCTGTGTAGTAAAAGTAAATAAGTAAAGAAATTCAAGCCGTGCATTGTTAATCTTCTGTCAGCATGATAAAACACCACATCACCTCTGTACTCTACAGCAATAACGGTACTGACCTTTTACACTAATTGCAATTACTGTGACTTACTGTGAGCCAGCAATGTTCATAATCATAGGAGAGTATGTCATGGCTATAAATGTGACAAAAATGAAAGCAGAAGATGACCAATCAGGTGCTTGTTTAAAGGACCCCAGGGAAATGTCATGGCACCAAATCAGCTTGTTAACAGCAATGTCTATAACTACAAGCAGCATGTCTTGCATTAACTCAGAAGACTTTATTATTCCCTGGTACTATCACCCGAGCAATTATTCTCTCAGATGAAACCTTATCTCCTGTGGTGTGCATGCAAATATGAACAAATAGTTTATCTTCATCCTTAGTGTAGAGCATTACTTTACATGTAAGCCTAATTACTAGAGAAAAACTTTACATGTGCAGCTTTTCTCTTTTTGTTCTTGTGTGTTTAATTGCATTTTTATCGTCTCATTTTCCGTAATTACACTGCCTACCTTTGACAAAGTGCAGCTCTTTATCAATTGCTGCTGTCACTGTGGGTTTGTTGTGTGTGTGCAAATCAAACATGTTAAAATATAAACTGAAGTCTGGCAGCCGTGAGTAATAAACTGCTGCAGCTGCAGGTCTTTTAACAAGTCCATGAGTCACAGTTGAAAAGAAATTTAGCTGACTTTAAATTTCAGTATTTACGAAGTGCTGTGAAACCTCAAATCAGTTCCCACCACAAGGTATAAAACATATCACCGTTTTGAAATAAGTACATAGGAAACTCAGCTTTACTTTATTCACTTTACCAATGAATAATTGGCAAGGTCAGTTTAAATTGTGCCCGTTTTGCTCATGAATGTTAAATTAGACTCCAACTTCCAAACTGTGAAGTGTCAGACTTGAGGCACGGTTCTGCAATGTGATAACACCCCTTTACTGAGAAATGTCACTACTCCTAGTTTTATAAAAGTCATTTCATTCCCTCTGCTGCAGTTTGGTTGAATAAACCGGTTACTCAGTCTCAGCTCTGGGGATCCAACACACAAGACACTAATGCTACATAAATAAAGCAGCAGTGTATCTCGTGCCAGGCTTCTGTCCTGTAAGCGTGGCTTTATTGGGTGTGTGTGTGTATGTGGGTGGGGGGATGTATTTTATGATGTTGAAGACAGGCAGCATAAATATTACTTGCACTTAATCACAATGCAGCTGCAAAGCCGACTGAATTGATTCATTTCTTGGTAATATGTCCACACACTCAGATTGGGGGGGGTGAACCCGCCCACACACACACAGTATTGATACTGATGTGCTGAGGAACAATTTGTGTTTGTTTATACATACACAGTATGTGTGTGGCCTACCTATTTACAATATTGAGCTCTCCACCTTTGCTTAGAAAAGAGAGTTTGTGAGAAAGGCAATGAGGGAGGGAGGAGGCATGTGCGAGATAAGTGGCTTTTGGAACAGCCTGAATGGAGGAGATGAACTCCCACCTCCCATCCCACCCTGTCGCCCCTCTGTGGAGTTGATGCCAGTGTCTGTGTTTGATTCATCTACCCTGTAAGGAGGGAGGGAGGCGGTCCCGATCAGACTCCTGGAACCCTGGGTCATCCTATGTCTTAGCTGTAGGGGAGGGAGGGTGGTGAGGGAGGTAGAGGAGGAGGAGGGGTGGAGGGCAGAACTTCTTAGACACCTCCAGCAGCCCTTAACTTCACAGCACAAAAGTGTGAGCACAGCGAGCGGGGAAGGGAAGTGGCACTTTTCACTATGTCTGTCCTCATAGCTACCCAGCTGAAGCTAGACACCAGCACTTCCTCCAGAAGGGTAAGGGGGCCCTTTTTAGCATGCATGGCACGCTGTGGGGGAATGTCTGTGCTTATGGGTGAGTCTCCTGCTCCTGACAGAAAAGGCTGCTGGCGGTTCTTGATAGCAGCTGGACAGGCGCAAAGGGAACAGCGGGTCCCGACATCCCTTCTGAGGATGAACAAAGCTTACCTTTTTAATTTTCTTTCATGTGCTGATTTCTATGATTTCTAAGGAATGGTTTGATGTGGAAAATGCTTCTTTTTTTTTTTCCTGTTTTATTATTTTCGGTGTATGACGTGGGAACTGCCCATTGTGGGGGAAAGTTGGATAGAAGTGCATGTGCATTGTTGTCACCTATTTGGATATTTGATTGCTTAGAATTCTTTGTTGGCATGTTCTGAATTGAACGATTTTGTTTATTCTTTGTTTTGGTGCAAATCCATCTGCTCTGAGGTCAGCTAATTGCTCAGCTTTGACTAAATGCTGACTTTATGCTGTTATGCTTACATGCAGATGGGCTGCAAGGAAGATTAATGAAAGGCAGAATTTTGGGACAATTTTTGTTCTCAAGCAATTTAAGTGATGTAAAAACAGATGCAATCTGACAGTAAGGATTGAAGTTGCTATTGGATCAATGAATAGATAAAAGAATCATTTACTCCACCCCATAAACACTTATGCAAGGTACACAAATAACTGGACACTTCTCAGAGAATAAGACAGTCAGTGTGCCCAAGAAGAGATATATGTATATAGAACCATAATGAATGTTATTGGCAAAAAAGGTGTACACACACACACACACACACACACACACACACACACACCAGAAAAACCACATAAGCAACAACTGCATAAAAAAGAGCGGGGAAGGCAGAGTAGTTTAGATTATGTCTCATATTCCTTGTGCGATAAGCTACTTAATTTAATTCACAAACCTCCTTTGAGTCCTTTTTTGGCTATACACACTATCTATCTACCCACACAGTACGTTACAATAAATTTTTAGTGACAGGCTCTCTTGTTCAGTTTCTTCGCTCCCTATCTCCCTGTTTCTGTCCTCCTTCTTCCATCATCTGCTGCTGCCACAATCCACAACTGTAGTCTACTGCCCCACCTGAAACATAGCCACAGTCTATTCTACCACATCAGCCAGCATTAAACTCCATTTCCTCGGTGACTTATCTGCTGCCATTTCAATTTGGGCTTACTACATAGCTTCTCTTCATCTGTAATGTACTGGAAGATTCAGCACTTATTCTCTGTAGAAGGTGATATGCCCGTTCGAACAGGCTACATGGCCAGCTAGTTTCAGTCCTAGAAAGCAGTTCAATTTTCCACAGGGATCAGTGAATATGAGTTTAGAGCAAGTCGGGAATGAACACTATTTACAGTGATGTGAATTTATAGTAGGATTTTCTTGATACATAGTTTGAGAAGTTCCCAACACTAGAAAAATAAATGAAAAACATGCAGTCTACATGAAACTCACCATGTGTTATGCTGCTTGTTTAAGTATGGAGGTTTTGTGCTTTTGTGCTTCAGGCCACAATTGCAGTGAAGTGCCATTAGTTCAGCACACAGCATTTGAATTCACTGTTGTTACATGGCCTGAAATGAGCCAAACGCTGTAAATTAGGGTGTAATGCAATGATAAGGAATGTATTCCTAGGCACAGTCCTACTGACTTTGGCCTTCAATGAGGCATAATTAAGTTTTGGTACTGACACAGACAGAGGAAGATGTTTCTACCCTTGGAGCCAATTGGCCTTATATCTAGGTGGGTTCACCTGGACTTGCATGCTGTTCAGTTGTTATTAATATAGTATATGATATCTAGCTGGCCAGCTACGCTTATTGTTGTCTCACTGTTATATAGAGGATAATTTTAAAACTACATTTCCTATAATTTGATGGCTCTTCTGAACAGAGTGTAACATTGCTATGTAGAGACCTGTGCGCTACATTGTAAACCCTATTTTTTTTTTTTTTTTCTTTTTAGCCTATACTTGTTCACGTGCCACTACTTTGACACCAGTAAAAATATTATGAATTCGCTGTTAGCAGTTCCTGTTTACAGACAACTGTCAATGGTTGATTTTCATATGGGGGGAAAAAAACGTAATAATTGTGATGATTATGAGGCATGTTCTGAAGGTATTCTGAATCTTTATATATGTGTCTCGTATCTCTGTGTTGACTCTGATGAGAAGTAAGTGTGCCATTGGGCGTGAAAGGCTTAGAGTACGTTAACTGGTTCCATGAGCTGTGTAATAGAGCTGCTTCTGCTGATGTTGACTGTGTTGGTAAACAGGACAAATGTAGAAAATACACATCTAACTTCCTTTTGAACACCAGCATGCATCTGCTCCTTTAACCTCATGCAGTATCCTTGCCTCTGTGCCTCCCATACCCAATAATGCCTCACAATTTGAAAACCCCTGATCTAGAGGTATTAATTAATTCCTACTCGAAGATTAGTCCTGATAATTGGACAAATTTAATGTTCACAGTTCAGATTAAGTGGATTTATGATTATTTTTAATCAGTGTGAGAGTAAACTATTTACAGCCCATTAATGGACTGTCTTAAGGACTGCTTAAGGATGAAATATATGTCCAGTCTACATCAAAGTGGGGCATGTAATCCGACACAGCAGGATGATAAAGAAACTTGGTGCTGTGGTTGGCTCAGTTTAGCAGCATGGGAAATCATTAGTCGTTCTTATAAAACCAAATGGAAAATGGTGCGAAATGTGATTATGCTGGGCTGTAACTAAATCCATTCAGTTACATGCATGTAGAGAGGTGCAGCCATTTCCCTATTCAGCTGAGTGATGTTTGGAGGAAATTGGATATTATGGCACTCCCACAAGACATCAACTGATTGATCTGTTTGCTCTTCCATCCAATTAATTTGTGTGTCATTTTTGTTGTGGTGTGTAGCATGCTGATGGAAAGCAGTTTGCCTGTAGTGACATTTTAGTTATTGCAAATGCATTAATTTGTGCGTCAAACGTGCATTACATTTATATATGACAGTATGAATCATGTACAATTACAATTATATTCTGACATTGAGTTGTACCTGAAGTTATTCACTCCATTTATGCATTTCACATATTTTCAAATAAGACAATGCTATAAATGGGCTAAAATATGCCTTCTGAGTTTTTATATACTACACAGTATGCAGCAGAATAGTTTTGTGTGATGTTACTAAAATCCTAAATATTCAAAACTGGTGTTTTACAGTGACTTATGTTTATGTTAAAAACAAACAGGATTCAAAAGAATACATTGAAAATAGTCAAGCTGATCGTATAATGCAACAATACAATACTCAATGCAAGAAATACAGGTAGCAGGCAAAGTAGTAGACATGTCATTTCTGCTGTTGAGTCAGGAGCAACCTTGAATTTTTCCTAAACCTTCAGAACAGGAGACAGAAAAAGAAGATAGTTTCCCAGTCGGCATCTCCTGAGTTCCTGCTACTAGCTTCACACTATGGCCACTAGGTGCCTGATCGGACATCCAGTCTTCTACTTGTCCTGCATCCTGGCCTGAACCACAGACCATCCATCTCATCCTCCAGAAGGGTTCTGGCTTCTTGGCCCACCTTCTGCTTGTCCACTGGCGGGGGCATAGCCATCATTCATGCCATCATTAAATGCACAGAAGTGCATCATGTCATTTAGATTAAAATGCATCTGTCATTTGCTTGAAATATAATTACAAGGTACCATATCACTCTGGAAGCAAGTTCTAGCTTGTCTGTGTCCAACAGGACCATCAGCTACCCGCAGAGGCAGGCGTATTAGATATGGTCCAACTATCATCATCATTATAACTATTACATGCCTTTCCAAATTTTTACCACCTATAATGCAGAGCTCGAGTGCAGTGATGTTTGTGAAAGCAGGAAAAGGCGTAGCTCCAGTCAGCTGCTGTCTCTGCACGGAGGCGATAGGGGAGTCAGGCTGAGCCCAGTCTCCTCGACACAGTCCTGAGGGGAGCGTTCAAGCAGCCAGGCAGTTCACAATAGCTCCTCAACAAGGTAAGGGCGATTGGAAGACATCTATCAGAGAGGCTGGGATGGATGTCAAGTGGCCTATTTCCCCAGGGTGTGCAGACATGGAGAAAGCATTTATGAACTACAGAAACAAATGATGACAGGGACCGAAGCGAGTCACTGTGGAAGATGAGACTGCTGGAAGCCCAGATGTTCAGTCTATGACATAAATCTTTGCAGAAACTCTAATTAAAAAGCATTCAAAAACATCAGACAAAGTTGTGATTCAATTAATTTATGAATCATACTCAAAGCCAAGGGAAAATTGATTTCAAATGAAAAGGAAGTGAGGAATGGGGACTAAGTTTAATTAGGAAAAGGAAGTAATGTCCTGTGTCCTTGTTTTTGAATGAATGTTCAAACCTTTGAAATCAATACTTTGTATTCCAGATACCTATCCTATTAGAGGTTACATTCATAATTCAAGCCATGAATCAATGAATTTCCACTCCTTCTTTCACTGAGACAACTCATTATTTGTAAAATGAAAATAATAACATAAGCGATGACTGGAGCTCTTTGTTCAAAGTCAAATATTTCATTTCCGCTTTTGTAGTTGGTCTGGCTTAAATACTCTTTGCAGACGATTATGAAATGAACTTGATTTGACTAAATGGGAGATTTGAAACAGTGGCATTCACTGGAACATGTAAAGGGGCTGTTTTGAGCTGTGCTTTAGTGCTGCTTTGAAGATGTACCCCTGTGAAGATGACCTATTTCCCAGAAATACAGCTCGGCCCCAGTGGAGTGATAGTTTGAGCTGTCACAGTGAGGCTGAGGGGTGTTCGCCTTTGGCATTCACGACGAGGATGGCAGCGATTTGAACAGTTTGACTAAGAACCTTTCCCCCCACTGCGCCACACATAAGTCAGTATTCTGCATTTACCAGAGAGCTGCATTGCTGTGGCCTCTGTGAGGATTTCAAGCATGAAATCACTTGCGATGTAGTGTATGAGCCGAGCACTGCTTGTGGATGTGAACTGACTAAAAATTGTCATAGAAGAAGGAAAAAAAACTTTTTTTTTTTAAATTGTTATTTTGGTGCAAACAATATTTAGAGGTGAATTATTACTGGGATTTTGAGAAAGTCTTGAAGATGCTGTAGGAGAAAGGTTAATGTTAGTTAATATAAAAACAAAAAATTCTCTGCTTTTCATTCTTACATTACATTGCTGAGATTTTCCAAGTTATTTCAGAAAAATGGAAGAACACATTTGATTAATAGTCGAATCTTCTGAGAAACACAAACAAAAGGAAGACTGTTTTTTTTTTTTTTTTTTTTTTTTTTTGTCAGGAGACCTGTGTGCTCGGCCTGCCCTAATGCAGAGCGCCACAGAGAGGCACTCGAGGTCTGCACTGGGACTCTATGAAATCATAAAAGAGAAAATGTTACGATCTAGTTGATGAAATCATAAATGAGTGGAACCTGTTAATCAGAGGTTCTAAGTGAAGGTAAATGATTGTAAAAATAAAAAAACAACAACAAAAAAAACCCCTATGCGGTCCTGGTGCGTGTCTGTGCGTAAAGCAGCACGCAGAGAGAAGTGCTGTGTGACAGCAGCGCTACAGTAAAGCTGCTCTCAGTGCTGGGCACTTCTCATGCAGAGCGCGTCTGCTGAGAAAACCGCCGAGCTCCCTGCGTCCTTCACACTCTTCGTGCGTGAGCACTGCAAGAAACAGAGCCTGAAAGTGTCGAAACACTGCCTTGTTCCGCTTTTGCTCCGTGCGCTCTGGTGGGGATCGAATATCTGATCGGAAAGTTAGCGCACCCGCCTGCTATCTCGCTGTAAGGAGGCATCGCAAAACTGAAGAGAGGAGACAACGTGTTGTGAATACAGAACAGAGTAACTATTGACACCTACAACCCAGCGGTCTGCTGTGCGCCTGGACAAAGCTAAAAAAAGGACATCGCTACGAAGGAATCAGCTTAATATCGGTGTAACACTCCAGGCTGTGAGCCATCCACTATCCACAGATGCTTATTTATTAGCTAAATATCTTCACCTTATCTTTTTGCTCCATCCCGAAGGTGAAATCTGGCTGCCTGCCATCGGTTCTCCTCGAAGCGCACAGAAAGCCCGGCAGACCTAGCCAAAGAAAAAAACAAAACAAAAAAAAAAACAACCCGAATCAGGCGAGATCTCTTTGTGCCTTTGACATGCTCTAAGTTGTTATCTGGACTGGACCTTTATTATGGCTTCCCTGTATCAGAGATTCACCGGGAAGATCAATACGACCAATTCCTTCCCGCATCCACCTGAGGCCAGCCACCTCCTCGGTGGTCAGGTTGCAGACGAAGAAAACGCAGCGAAGACCCCTCACCAACCCATCGACGGCAGACCTCACGTCCAGTACCGCAAAAAATGCTTGCGGGAGGATGAGGATGTAAGACACTTATGTTTTCTTTGCCAGCACAATGTCCCCTTATGAAAAACCTCCAGATGTATAGTTTAATTCCTATTCAAAGAGACACAGACTCAAACACTCATGTCTACATAGGCCTATACAATAACTCTTTAGATAAATAAGCTCTTTTATTGCTCTCACTTTTAGAAGCTGTCCAAGAAAGTTTTAAAAGTGGGTTTTTATTCCATAGCAGCTTCACTCTGGCTGACTTGTGTCTGTGATTTATTGTGTGGTGTTTGGCTGTAATGTTTTTGTCAGTCTGTCTTCAAATACTGGGGGGTGGGGGAAACACTTTAAATGGCCTCTAAAAGCTTACATGAGCTATCTGTTCCTTTTGGCTGATATGAAATCTAATGCCATTTAATTAATCATTAATATTAATTACTAAATGTTGGCAGGTGTTGAACAGATGATGTTGAGGTGAAAGTCATCACTGCCTGGTGTAGGTTTGGCCACTCTGTCTGCTCTAATTGTCAGAGGTGTTTAGTTCATAGACAGTGGATGTGACGTCACATCACTAAGAGATTCATTATGGGATGATGTGCAGCACTGATTTGGGCCTGAAGCTGGTCAGTATCTTGGCAGTTTGTGTACTGGAGCCAGAAAACATGGTCAACAGGTAGAAGCAGGTGTGGCAGGTTTAGGCGTCATGGATGACACTTAACATCTTCATGACCAAACACTAACTCCAGAAGATTTTTGTCAAAAACTAGTTTATAAAAAAAAATCATACCCAGTTTGATGGTTATTCAGCAGTAGAATCAAGTGACAATGAGAAAACCAGTAGCTTAGACAAGTCAATGCATATGTGTCCATGACTTTCTTGTTGTTGGTACATCATTACCATCGTCATTAGTACATTTGTCAGTATATATGTCAGGAAGCTAAAAAAATACTCCTGGTATGAGGCAAAATGTGGCTTAGTAGCCTTCTGTTTATCAGGTGCCAAGATGTGGATTCCATAGTCAGTGAGGCAAAGACCAATGAGAGGTTTAGTAGAAATTTAGCAAAATTAAGCTCATTGTAAGACTCTTCCCTTTATATTGCTTTATTGTCCAGATGTTTGAGGTTATTTAAGGTGGTATCTGAGGTTGTTTCTAGTTTCTTTCCATAATATTTTTATTTTATACCCAAATATCAGATTATGACACATGAAATCTGACACGTGAAATCAGTTGCTTTTGTGTCTTTGTTTGAAATCTCATTTCCTCTGTGCATCCACAAAGGCCTGATGAACAGACTTGTTTATACATGTGTTTCTTGTTTGCCGCTGACATCAGTTCAGACCTACAGTAAACACAAGTATACTTCACTGGCCTTTAAACTCTAAATGTCTGCCAACACTAGGATGCTCCTCTGAATTATTGATGTCTGTCACATTGAGAATCAAGTGATAAGGTTGGCAACAGGCTGAATACTGCCACTATTTCAGCTGTCAACAACACCACTGACTTTAAAGACAGCTCCTCAGCACCTAGTATGTCCCATTACTTTTTCCAAAATCCTCTATGTGGCTTTACTTCACTGCTGGAAAGTTTGAAATCATGATTTCCTCTGACAATTAAACTTCAGGATAGCATTTTAGGAGTGTGACCAGAAGCTGTTCTTGTACTGCTGGATTTCCAACATATTTATTAGTTTTGCACTGTTAACCTCAAGGTCACCTTTTAGCACTGATGTCCCCCTGAGTCGTGCTGGAGCATGAAATTGCCTTTTGCCTCAGGAGATGGGGAGACCATTTCAAGAAGTGCTATATCCAAACCTTCCCTTCCCTAGTAAAAGTTTGAACAAGCTATTGTTGCTTCCATTTATTTAGCAGAGGAAAAGGGCAAACATTGACTTGGAAATTGCATGAATTTATTTTTGAGCCATTCAGATATTAACTTCCAGGGTAATTCGGTTTGTTTTTAAAATGCCTCACTTCCAGAATACAGGTCTGGCTGTTTGAGGCAGCATTTCCCTTAAAACAAGTAAATAAAATGGAAAGAAATTGATTTTTTTATTTTTTTTTTTTTTAGATAAACAGCTCTTTAATCTGTTTACTGTGGCATTCTTAGCTCACAATATGCAGGCACTGCATCTTTGTTTGTAGGAGAGGTGTGTATGTTATGGGATTGATTAATTGTCGCTATGCTCTGTGTGTAAACGTCAGTATTTTGTGGTAAGGTTTGAGTCTCAGTGGGAGATATCAGCAGTACTTCTTTCTCCTCCTCACTGCCTTTTACTGCAAATAGAAACCCATTAGAGTCCTTATTTAATTGTTGTTGTGTGTAAGGGTGAAATATGGTGACATTTTACTGTCAGACCAGGGTCCAGGCAAACCGTCACGACCTGGTCTGTATTGACTTTTTCTTTATGGATAGATACGTGATGTGTGTGCAGTTCATGTTGTGATATTGAAAGATACCACAAGACTCTGCAGAGGTTGCAGTCTGCAAATGTATATTAAAGGCCAAAGTAATGATTCATGATGTTTTTTTCTTAAAACTGTTCAAGAAGGTTGTTCAAACTGTCAGAAATAATATTATATATAAATATCATATAACATAAGTAAGGTAATCATGGTCAGTTTAGTCATATAAGCTGACACTTATGAATTTGTGATGCAACTGTGAACTGTGTGAACAAGTTTAACGCTAAGCACCAGTGACCAGCCCATTTAATTTAATTTAGTCACTACCTTATTCTGAGAGTGGCACATTGTTCTATAATACATTAGTAATTTTTTCTTCTCTTAGGCTATAGATTTTTTATTTAAAGTGCTCTGGAAATGTGGTTTAATTTTACTTTTAATAGGCTGTTCCAAAGAAAAATGTCCTTAGTCTGCACGACTCTTACAGCACAGAGAAAGTGAAATATTCATCCTGAGGATGACAATGGCAAAGAATTTGTTTAGAGAAAGTAGGGTTACACAGGCCAACTATCTGGAGACACACACAAAAAGATACAAGCGCTATAATTTCTCTTTAGAGATCACTGGAGTGTTTTTATAATATATTTCTGGGTGTGTCTCTATAGCCTTTAAAGCTCAGTTGTGCTTGCATGGCTGTCGCCTTTATATTCATTTGCTTAAGTTTCATGTTGGCAAAATTGTACTTTTATAAAAGACAGTTTCCTATCTGCATAACATTATCTGCTTATGCATCATGGACATTTGTAGTTCAAAAAGGAATTTAAAGAAATTATTTCATACTGGATAATAGTGCCCAGAGCTGACACATATGTGCACACACGCACGCACGCACACACACACACACACACACACAAAATGTCTGTCCTCGTGTGCACTTAACTGTGCTTTCTACTTGCAGATACTCCAGATCTGAGTAAGACAGTTTGGCCTGGTTCCCAAGTCTTAGTTTAGCTCAGTGCTTCCTTTGAGGTCTGGAGCTCAGATAAATCAGCCAGACAGAGCTCAACAAGAACAGCCAGATAACAGAATGAGAGCAGCGAGATGTGATAGGCTGTCCTCATTATATCTGTGGTCAGTCCAACTGTATGCTTCAGGTGATGGCTGCCACTGGATTCATTACCTGCTGCTCCAGTATAAAATGATGCTGTGTCCTGATACGAGCCCCTTTTACAACATGTATGCTTCATGGACACAAGACAGTGTCATCGGTAAAGTGTTGTAGTCAGACTTCACCTGTTGCTTTATCAGACTGTTTCAGTTGTGACAACCTATGATACTGAAACACAGACAGAGCACATAGTAAAAATATAACTTAGTCATGGAAAACTGGGTCATGTTAATGGATATAACTTCAATATTCTGTCTGCAATTAGATCTGTTATTTTGTCTCTCCTGCCGACTCTTTAACTGCTAAATGCTGCACTGTGTTGAACAGCTACTCAGGAACTGTCTGTATATCACCTGGTGCTGGGCAGGGACTGTGCTGCTGCCTGCTGTGGCTGAAAGCGACACTGATGAGACAGTGAACCAGACCAGTAAATTTGTGGGCCATAAAACCAAAACAATGAGCTGCAAGACTGTAGAGTTGGGTCATAACTCTCTCTAGGTTTGTTACTATGAGCAGCTCTTTTCACACTACACTGTAGTGTTAATAAAACATATTGATTGTAGGAGCTTGAAGGTCTTGTCTGGATCATAAAGCTCAACTCAAAACTTAATAATATGAGCTAAAATTCAAGATGCAATTGTTTTCTTTCTCTCTATTCTCTATTTTTAGGGCACTGTGTAAAAGTGATTCACACAAGGCATCAAGTTTAAAAAACAAACAAAAGCTTTTATTGATAAATAAACAATAGTCACATTGGTTTCTCTTAAACATAATTTAAAATAAAATTCAGTTAAAGGAAAATCAACCCCCAATACAAGGTGGCCAAGCATTCAAACCAGGCGCAGCTCCTCTCCTCAGGACAGCGCGCCATCCTCCATAGAACCTCTTGCTCGGCGTTGCCATGGTTGCAAAGGTGGAAAGGGTGAGGCTGTAAGCTCTGGGAACACACACACGCTGCTGCTCACTGGTGGCGCTGACTGCCATGTGGCAATGACGCAGCTCTCCCTTTGCACACTGAGCATCCTCTAGTTGTGTCATGCAACATGTTACCATGTTATCCATTGTAAATAGCCTGACATGTTTTTTTTCCCCTCTTTCATTATGAAAACAATCATTCCCCTATGGCTCCTAATGAATATGCTGTGAGCCTCTACCCTTTTTTTTGTGTGTGTGTCTTGGTTGCTGCTGACAGATTCATTGACTATTCACCTTTTCTTTTAATTTTTTCGTTCCTCTTTTCCCTAAGGGCATCTCAACAGGTCATCCATCCCCCACCCAGTACCTCACCGCTCTGTTGACATGTTATCGATCATCCCTCGCCATGCTGCTCCCCCCCCACCGCGGACCTGTCAGCAGCACGTCAGCAGGCTGCTCTGCCTCTGCTGTCTCGCTGTGAGACTGTCCCTCTTTCTCTTGATGATTTACTGTATTATTACACGAGCTGACAGTGGGTATTAGTCAGTGTTAGAAAACAGAGAAGCCTTATTACTTCGTGATGAGACCCGGACACTGGATAATGGTTGCTGCTAAGCTTCACTTTCTTTTGGTAGATTTTTTTTTTTTTTTTTTTTTTTTTTTTTTTTTCCCTGCAAAGATCATGTGAAGTAACACATGCATCATCATCAGTCAATAGGGCCCTTTGTGGGAATTTTAATTTAGGCTTTTTTTCATATCACACTTTAAATCCCTTTCACTTTTCCTGGATATTTTTTTAACAGTAGTTTCAATCTGTTTGGTTGAAATGTAGTCAAATATTCATGCAGTATTTTTTTTTTTTTTTTTTTTTTTGCCAGCCTTAATTTTTGATCTTCAGCTTCTTGAAGGCAGTCTCATCTCCTCCCAGTATTTCACTGGAGATTGGTTCACTCCACTGATGTAACTTCACTATGGATCTTAAAGATTTCTGCTGCTTTAAGAACTTTAAATATAACTGCCTTTTAACTCATCTTGCTCCCTTGTACTTTTCTCTTGTGTTTCAGTCTGTGTGTTATATTTATAACTTTCATTGCGTACCTTTTAAGAATTAGCTTTATTAGTTGCATAACTGGTAATCAGCAGTGCAGCATCTTTTAAGAGAGGAGGGAAATGTTGTAAATTAAACATTAGTTTTCCTCACTGTGAGTTTTTATTTAGTAGACACTGACATTTCATTGATATTGCAGTAATCTTTTTTTTTTTTTTCCATGCACTGCGTCTCTTTTGCCACTAGAGACTGTTGTGTTCCAATCAATGTACCAGTTCTGCATTGTGTTATACACATCAACATACTGTACCATAGGTGAACCAAAGGTTTGGTTCTTGTGACCACAAACTAAGACAGTATTTGACAGTATCAAAATAATTTTGAAATATAGCTTCAGTATCTCTAAAGACCAAAAGAGTCATTCTTGTGCCAACAAACCAAAACCCAGGATTCTAGTTTTCCTCCTCATTTTCTGTAAGTAAAACTAACCCACTGGGAAACATAAGATGTCTCACCCACATCCAAGAGGAACATAATGTCACCTCTTATTAGGACTAGAAAGGGTATACGGTCACTTAGCAACATCAGCCACACTCAGTGTTTGCTCTGACCTATGGATACAAAGACCTTCTACTGGCAGAAAAGGCAAACAGTCCTCAGTGGCATTGCTTAATTGTAACGTTTAAATCAAGTGGGGGTGAAATAGCAAATTATTATATTGCTGAAGCCAAGGGTGAGTTTTACCTGCCACCACCAGCAGCAGCAGCAGCCATGTGTTCTGTCTTTAAGCAAGGCTCAACTCTTCAACTCTCCTTTACTCTTCAGTCTGCTAAAACTGAGAATTATTTTCTGTTACTGTGCAGAAATATTTCGAGTTTAGACATTAGTTTTTCGTATCAAAAATGAACACCTAAAATCTGTTATCAATAATGAAAACAGATATTTAATACAAGTGGAAGAAATTTCTCCTACGTCTGTCAGCTAGAATTAGCGCAGCAAAGCCGAGCTGCCGTTCCTCTCAAGCCTTCTCTTAGTCTTTTCCTGGGCTCAAACCAGGCAGCAATAATGTGTTGTGTCACATGGGTAAATTCTCTTATCGACCCCGCCATGATACAATACTGGCCCACCCTTGGGATATACATGAATGCAGACACACAGGCACAGGTACACAAACACATCTGCACATGCTGAATTTGAAACAAAAGGTAGTGCTGCAAAGCACATAGGGTCATTTACGGTGGACTATGTCCTCAACAAAGCTAACAAGCTAGAATTTGTGCATTAAGTCTGCTGACAGAAAATTAAGTCATGATCTGTGTTTATGTTTAGATCTCTGTCCTGATGCAGTTGTTACCTTAGCATAAAGACAAAGCCAGGCAAGCTGTTTCCCTGTTTTCACTCTTTAGTTAAGCTATTTGGCTGCTGGTGGTAGTCTCATATTTACCATCAGACACAACAATTGTATTGATTTTCTCAGATTTTCTCACCCTAACTCTCAGCAAGAAAGCAAATACACATACTCTCCAAAGTGCCCAACAATTTCTTTTAAACACAGCTCTCTGAATGACTTCAGTCCTGAATGCTAAAATGGGGACTATGCTCTAAACACATGTTGTCCTGCATCTGTAGTAGTACTTTAGATATTGTTAATGTTATTATTTCTATTGTTTAGATATTGTTGCTACTGATAACTCCAGCAATGACTGTATTGCATTTAGGCATGCCAGTAATTCATGTCATTAAATCACTGTACATGCACAACACCAAGGCCCTGGAGCTTAGACACCTAAATGAAAGGCAGCCATTAGTTACACCTGTCTGACAAGCCAAAACGTCTTCTGTGACAAAAGCCTGCCGCTGCCAGTTCACTAACAACACGGTGCCATAGCACTCTCACGCCTCCAGGCCCTAGTTTAGTCTTTCGATGAATAACACATGAGATAGGTTTTCATGTTGCGTCCTCGCCAGACCTCTTATGTGGCATTCCAGTTTTCCCGAGGAGCAACAGGAGAGAAAAGTTTTGTCCCTCCAGCCATGCAGGTGGGTTTGTAGCTTGTTACTTCTGTTAGAAAGCTCAGCATGAAGGTGGCCTGTCAGACTCTGCACAGAGTAACAAGTTGTTTGCTGCGTCTCAGCTCTGAATTTATTGTATACTGTGTTTGTGTGTGTGTGTGTGTGTTGATATCTGCAGCTTACCACTTGGGTGCAGGCACATGTAGGTCAGCGTCACTTTGGAGAGTTTTTGCTGTCGGGCACATTTAGTATTGCTGAGCTTTCCCTGCATGTACACCATCATCTCCAGTCAATATTTCTTTCCCGTTCCCCTAAGCTCAGAGTCAGGAGTCTGAATCAGATCCAGAGCTCTGGGACCGGGGAAGAAGATTGCTTTTCCCTGAGCTGGGAGTCGAGCACTGATTTCTGTGATGATGTTCAGTGTGGAGTTCACAAAGAGCAGAACAGAGATGGGGGAGATAATGATTGTTTGGTGTAGCAGGGGGGAGAGAACAGGGAGTACTATTGAGTGATTCACTATTCTGAAGCTGGCAGCCCATCAAATTGTACCCCACCAAAGGCAGGAAAGCCAAACCGTGATGATTTATGTTACTCCCCTCACCAGATTGGCTGTTGCATCATGGGAATACGGAGACTTTATTGCAGGATGTGTTTAGGAAGTAGTCACGCTGTATAGACAGCATGACGTTGTGTTGAGACAGAATTACAATACTGTGCAGAAGTTTTAGGCATTTTAGATGTTTTAGATTCATATCACACACCATCATCACTGTCTGGTTGATCCCAGATTCATTGTGCAGGACAACAAGCCCATAAAGAGCCCACTAGAGTTCATGAAGAACTATTTTCAGAGGCAAGAAGAACCAGGAGTCCTAGAGCAGATGGTCTGAGCCCCACAGAGTCTTGATCTCAGCAGTGTGGAATCAGTCTGGGATAATAGGAGGAGACAGAAGACACTGGAACAGCCTGAATTTACAGAAGAACTGTAGCAGCTTCTCCAAGTTGCTACAAAGTACCAAGAGAAACTGTGTGCAGGTCAAACCAAAGAGAACTGCTGCTGGTTCAAGGGCAAAGAGGAGTGCTGCAAATACTGATTAGATTTAGGTTTGGTCACTTTGGTCACCTGATCCAAGATACATCCATCTCTTAACTTTGTTTAGGTCTTGGCCAACTCGAATACCAAAAATCTGCTAATTAATGGATAAATACTCTATTTAGATAATTCTAATTAACTGTAGCTAGCAACTAAAATAGTAACACAGTAATGTAAGAACAAAACAACGAGCTGAAAGCTAATAATCTGTAGTATAATATTATTTGTAGAATCTTTGCTGTTCCAGAAATTTGTGCTGTTATTTATTTATTTTTTAAAGGCTGCACATGCAGGGAATCCATCAGTGCTTTTATATTGGACACTGCATTCAGCATTCTGGCAAAGCCTTGAGGGCACAGTTAGTATGCACACTTAGTGATGACTTGTAAACATTAGCTTGACTGGGTCATGGTAGTGTCCATCTGACCAAGACTTTAGGAAATTCTAGCCTGCACCAGCTTGTACCTGTATAAGCAGTACTTCTGTCAATCCAGAAAGGCAGTGCTGTGGGTAAATTGCTCCTGGGAGAAAAGTAGAGGGGAGACAGGATAAACAACCCTGGGTAAAAAGCGCCATAAAGTGGCCCAGCTCTGCGTGTGGTGTGTAATGCTGATCTGTGCTGAATAGCAAGATGCAGCTAATGGCCCAGGTAAGTGGTTCAGTGCTGATTGTTGTGAAGGGGCAGAGCGCTTTGGCTTCATCCCTCCTCAGTGTACTCTTAGGTTGTGTTTCATTGATTAGTGCAGCTGTCGTCAGCTGTTGGACACCCATGTTCGCTGTGATTCTCTCTTGGTGAACTGAAGTGACCTCCTCTGCCATGGCAGCAGTGGTGTCAGGTTCGCTTTTGGATCCTGAGGTCTCCATGATAATATGGTCTTTACTTGAGCAAGCCAGTGTTTCATTTGGAATAAGTCCATGCCAGTATCCACAGACCCACACACACACACACACACACACACACACGCACCCACAAACACCCACGTGGGCACTCACTCAATGTGTGGAACTTAGTGCGGAGATGCTGACTATGGGATTATTTTCACTGAGAGCTGAGGTCTGTCTCTTTCATGGCCAGGTTATTATTCACCATCTCTGTGCGCATCCGTATCCCTCTTCATTCTCTCTATCTACCACCACTCTGTCATAATGAAAACGCGCAAGTTGTCCCGGGTGGAGAAACTTTGGAAGGTGAGTATGTTAAACCTTTTTAGGGACACACCTAACTGGTGTTTACATTAGTTTAATATTTGCCATGTGAAGCATTTTAGCGTCTTTCTTCTTTATAATTATGCTTTGAATCAACGTGTTATTGAGCAGTTGAAGGACATCTTAAGAAGAAATTACAAGCTGTTCTGAATGCTTGAGGAAGTGTCAGCGCTATTAATTTATTTATTTAGCTTTCACGCTGTCTGACGATATAATGAGCACTTCAGATGACAGCCAGTGCTGTAGGTTGTTGTTGTTAGAATTTGTTTACAAAATCATAGTTGTTACACTGAAAAACTTGTCAGCTGGTAAATTTAAACAGTAGGTCGTCTCTGGGGACATGCTGAAGGGCAAATTGATGTTATAAGCGCGTATTAAGTAGCACTACAATACAGTTTAGATAAAGTTTATTAAGAGAAATAGATTTTTGGTTGATTCGCTTTCATACCCCCTTGTTTCTACTGCATCTGCATATCTACCTATTTAACATGGGTTTTTTTCCCCCCATAATGTCTTATTAGTTCAGTGTTGCAGTCTGATGTAAAAAGTAAAACCAGACAGAATGTCCAGTATTGAAATACCTTAATGCACTTTCCTGAGAAGCATTAATTGTGGTTAAGCAAAGGCTGCACTGTAATGGTCAGAGTGCTTCCTCATTCCTATCATGCATTATCAGCTTTTTTTTTTTTTTTTTTTTTTTACTAAGATACATATTTAATATGCAGTCCTCCCCACTAGACAAAGATGAACCTCAACAGCACAAACATTTAGTATGAAGCAGCAGTCGATGGGATGAGGTAATTAAATTTAAAAAAACTTGTCGCCAATAAAAACATGTTTCTACCACATTTTTTTTGAATCCTAAACACAGCTTGCATTAGCAACACTAAACTAATAAGACATTATGAGAAAAAAAATGCATGTTAAATAGGATATGCAGATGCAGTAAAAACAAGTGGGTATGAAAGCAAATCAACCAAAAATCTATTTCACTTAATAAACTTTATAGAATATTCTTATTTGTCGCAAGCTCTGTCTTAGTTGAGGTTATACTACGTTTGTGAATCTAGTTCTCATTTGAAATTATTTAACCTAAATGGCAGAACTTTAACTAAAATGTGGGTCGTCCTGGTGGCTGAGGGCTTTGAGACACTGGCCATGCAATTACAACATTCCAGTACGAGTCCAGCTGGAATCATCATTCCACCATCTCTCTCTCGGCTCGTTTCCTATGACCTCTACACCATCTTCTCTTTAATAAAGGAAAAGGAGAAAAACACACCCCAAAAATACTTAAAGTGCATTTACAGTGCATTTGCGCATTGGTGCATTTGTGGCTCATTTAGCACTAATTGTTCATTAGGGCCATAGTAATAAATATTTCCCTGGCATAGTTAGGCACATTTTGGAGCTCAGCAGGGCAAGCTGTTTCACTTGCTATCAACATCATGTAGGGTGAGGGAGGCAACAATAAAAGACACCGTCTGACTTTGTTAGACTTACCAGTTGATACTGATCTAGCTGGGTGTCCTGGGGTTTTGTCCTTGTCGCTGCCTTGATGCCTGAAATATGCATTTGCTTAGAAATGATATGAGTTTGACACAAGTTTTTCAAAACTGCATCCAACTCCCATGAGAGGCAGAGCTCTGGCAGCGAGCTGTCAGTGTGCACATCTGTCACAATATTCTCATATTTTCTGTGTTTCAAGGATGTTACTATCACTACAGCTGCCACCAGTAAAACTTCTAGTAATCATAATATGATACCCTCAGAGATGGAAATGTCAGTCTGTCCACAGCTCTGGTCCAGGCTGATATGTCTCATGGACTATTGGATAGATTGCCTTGTGTTCGTATTCCCTGCACAATTTGACTGACTTTTTCTCTGTTGGCATCATCAGACCAAAATTCAGTGTGTCCAATACTTTGCCTCATCTACAAATACCAGCAGATCTAACAAACATCCACGTTAGCATTGTCACTGTGCGCATGTTAGCAGGATGACGTTGGCATTCAACTCAAGGCACCACTGTGGAGCCTCACAGACCCTCACTACAACACATTTGATGATCAAGTTGAATGGATGTTTCTCTGAAATAACACAAAAGTGCTAGCAGTATCCAGCCATGCAAGTTGTTGTGGCTTGCTTTGGGCAAGGAACCATTTTTGTGATCTTCCATTCAGCCCTATACAGTGGAGATGAATGCAGTAATTGGAATTTCAGGTTTTACTAGGATTTTCAAACATTACATTTGAAAAATCAATAGCATGAGCACCACAAACAAAATTTTTTGCCTCCGTAGTGTTGGTGTTTAAGATGGATATCTCAGAATGTGAGCTAATAAAACCAAAAAGATGTGTGTGGCTACATGCTGCTATAAAGGTAAGGCTTTTTGGGATTGGAGTGAAGCAAAGTTGATGATGCTTGAATTACAGTAGTAACACTAGAGAAGCTTTGTGATTATTGTGGTTGGGCGGCTTCTTGATTTTCTGCCCATAGCTCTCTGTGAACATGTGTATGTGTGAGAGGGAGATAGAGGTTTGTGTATACAATGTCACTCATGCTTTGTCAACATAAAACTGTTTACACAGACACATTTGTCGATCTCACATCTTTATGGGGACACAAAGCAAGTCCCCAAAATGCAATTTTATTACATTTTAGAGTGAAGACTTAGTTTAAGGTTAGATAAGGTTAGTGTTAGGTAAGTAGTGGTTATGCACTTTTTAACTCAATGTAATTTCTTCTCACAGGATGAAAACAGACTTTTGTGTTTGTGTGTGTGTGTGTGCGTGTGTGTAAAATGCCGTATTTGAGCCATAAGTACAGTGCTAAAGAGAGAGAGGAAGAAAAATTAAACATAGATGAGTTTGGAAATTTTTTGTTAGCGGCTAGGGGCGTCCTTGGAAATGTGAAGTAGCCTGATGATGAAAACCTTTTCAAACCTGCAGAGAATTAACCACTAGCCTACTTATTCAGATGCTTCTAATTTGCTTTTAATCACCCCCTTGGTATTTTACTACTCCAATCTTAAGAATAGAGCAGTACTAATATATTATTTATCCCATCCTTGTATGTGATTCATTATCATTTCTTCTGAGCCCCCTGAATCAAATTGTTTTACACCTGTGACTTTTGTTTACTTGTTGATTTGTAACCCCCTGAAGTGACTATACAGCGCATGTTGATGCTAATTTCTCTTTTATTGCCGTAGTGACTGTACTTTATATCCAACAAATTTTCATAACAACTTGCCAAAGTGCAGTGTTAACTTTAAACTTTTTTTTCCTTCTTGTCGTTTTATGGCCCTCTCTTAAGACATTGATGAGCACACACGAAGTTCATGAGGCTTGTAAGTCTGTTTTATGACTGGATCAGCAGATGGGTTAATGCTCTGTAAATGCATGCTGACTCACCCTGCTCATTTCTTTTTGTATAAATGCCAGCTGCCCATGCGCTATAGTTAATGAACAACTTTAACGTTTCCTTGTTGACATAATTTTCTCACTGTTCTGTTTTATTATCTGAGCCGTATACATTCAGAGGATCTGCACTCAGTTTCTGTTCGCTCAGTTTCTTTAAGCGCACAATTGCGTAAAGGTGCTTTTTCTGTTATTTTGGGGAATTACTGCAAATCTTCAAAAGCCATTTTGATGAAATAAACCAATGTGAGATGCATTTAGGTGTTTTCCTCAGATGCTGTAACTTTGCACACCGTCAACACCAGTGCATTTATGTTTATTAAGTGTGTTATGGCCTGTCTATTTAGGTTAAAACAGCAGATTTACATGCAGTAACAATTAATTAAATTGATTTAAAATTCCTCTTTCACTCCAAAATTTCAGTTCACTTCATTGTTTGACCTTCATTGTGAAGATTGTTTGTAATAGGGTGTTGATGTCCTGTCCCCCATAATTATAATTTACTAGAATAAACAGACAGGTAGTAGCAGAAATGGTAATATTTATTAATATGTCAGACTCTAGCCTGATTAAAGTGATTTATCAATTATAGAATTATACCCTCCTACTCTTTCTTCAAATCTAAATGCATCATTACTTATCCAATTTGCATGGGTGTTTCTAAAAAAATCTACATGTCAGCAGATGAATAATGTTATCACAGTTCACACTGAACTAGTTGTCATAATACTGAAGTCTGTAACACATTCAGGTTTTTTTTCAATGAGGGAGAATGTATAGACATAAATAGACATAATTATTTATAATTGCTCCTTATTTATAGTTTTAAAGAGATAGAGAGATAGACATATTCGCTTGTGCTTCCAGTACTGGCAACGTCACTACTGTAATACTGTTATGCAGTTTTTCTTTTGTCAGAAAATGATCTGTATGGATCTTTTCATTCTATTAGAGGTAAAATCCTTTTCCATGCTACTCTGACATGGAGGAGTCTCAGATTGAAAGTAGAGAGCTTATGGGGTCGTGTTGTTAAGGGTTTACAGGAGTGAAATGTTTTGGCATATAAATGTTTTTTTTTTTTTTTCTGGGACATGCAGGCACCAGGGGGACTGTGGCACATCAGAAGTCATGAGCCTGAGTCAGTGGAAGAGGTTATGTGGAACTGTCATCATGCAAACTGCATAATGAAACTGGAAAATATCAGCATGTAAAATAATCCAATTTCATCCTCAGCGGCTTTATTTTTCTACATACATTACACAGTGCTGTTTAAATTGTAAGTCAAATACTGAATAAAACAGTGAATGCATTTCATTTAGAGGATATAAAGTGCAAACTGACATGAAATTATGATCGTGCTATTGTGTAGAAATGTCTTGCTTCCTTTCCTTGCAAAATTAGAAACTTATTTTAATCATCAGATGGGAAGCAGGGTGCTAGTGGGAGGATCTAATTGTCTTGTTCACATCATAATGGCTTTAGTGTAAATGTCAGTAGCTATCTGGGGGAAAAGAACATGTCAGCAAGGGGAGGTAATTACAAGTTGGAAGCAATAAACAAACAAGAACACTGCAAAAAGCCATATTAAATACACAACATTAGTACTTCATTTCAAATACTGTGCTGTTATTGTTTATGTGATATAGAAGTGCAGTAATGGTTTGATGCATATAAACTTTGAGTTACTTTGCTGTAAGAATGTAGAGTGTGTGATGATTGATCATTGATCAGTAAGTTGAATAGTGGGGCAGTCTTCCCAGGAAAACTGGCAGTGAGGGTCACAGATTGGGGGGAGGGATCTTGTCAGGGTGTGGGTGTGTGTCATTGCATGTATGTGCATGTCAGTGTGTGTGCCCAAATAATTCCAGTCAGAGACAATGGTAGATTAATTGTTTTCTCCTGAAAGTCCTCTGTTGCTAAAAGACCAATAATGAGTCTGATTAAAGACTTGTGGACTTGTTAATTACCCCTCTGTAGCATCCAGACAGTGAAAAACTGCCTTTGCCTGCAGTCTGAAAACTTCTCTGCCTTTCATCAGTCCACGACACACAGAGGCGTGTTTTCTCGGGGCCAAATTGATGACCTTTAAGTACAGTAATGATTTGTGATGATTCGCTAGCTACACTGCAGCTCTATCTTTACCTTGTGATTTACAGCTGCAGCTCAGCAGACTCAATATTTACACTCAGGGAGGCAGGTGTGCTACCAGTTGGACAGCTGAAGGAGTCACGTAGGGTGAAGAGGACATGACTGACGATTGATTTGGCCAGGCTGACAGCTTGCAGCATAGCTGAAAGGAAACAGCTTGTTCCTAAATCGCAAGCCTTTCTTGATTGACACTCATTGGCCTTGTGCATGAGAACAGTTTAAAATAACAGTTATGTTTACTTACATTTATATATTTGCACATTTTAAATATAACATTTCAGCAGATTCGCCCTGCTCAGAGAGCTGAGAGCCATTTCGGTGTCAAACATTTCAGTGGTGAAAACACTGAGAGGCAGGACTGTAGCCAAGATTTTAATTCAGTCATAGTTCAAGTCATCAGAAAACTCAGAAAACTTTGACAAGACAACTAAAACAGAGTCTCTAAAATGTTTTATTATGTTGCCCTTAGTTCAGCTCAGGGCAACAGCTAAAATGAAAACACTTCTAACAGCAGCAGATCTTTAGAAAATAGTCCTTGGCTTTATTTGCAGTGACTTGCAACACTGTAAATCTCCTCTGGTCTGAGCTCTAAGTCAGTTGCTCATTCAACATGCTGCTACTTAGCTCTAGTCAATCAGATCACATCACTCCCTTTTTGCATCTTTACACTGACTCCTTGAGAGTTTTGTTTAGGCTTTTTTAGCTTTGAAGGCTGTGCATGACCTGCCTGAGTCCTGTATCCTATGCTAGCCAACACTGTAGCATCTCACTTTTACCAGAAAGTCTTCTACTTTCTATCATATTTAGTTTTATTTTGTATACTCCCCATTTTTGTTTTGTTCCTTTATAATTCTAAATTCCTCGTTATCCAATTATGTATTTACTATTTACTCAGTTTGGCTTATAATAAAGAACATCAAGTTTAGAAAAACATACTATATTTTTTATGTCTGAAACATACGCACAGTGCTGTACATGATAGAGCACCAAGCACTCTTGATGATCCATAAGCTTCTAAATATAATGCAGAGTGCTGTATTGATCTGGCATCATATACAATTAGCTTGTCAATAGACTTAGCAACAGACGATCTTAGACTGAAACAAGCCAACAAAACTTATAGAAAAACAAGACAGGATGGGACACTGCAGACTCACAGCTGACATGACAGACTGTGTTGTTACAGCAGAGAGTGCACTGAGGGCAGATTTTTTTTTTTTAAATTCAAACTGTTTAATTATTCTGTAATTTTTGCAACAAGATCCAACATAGTTTAATGCCTGTTCATAGTAATTCTCACACTATGAAGACAAAATTCTAAAAGGAACTAGCCAAAGAAGTCAAAATTCAAAATGCTGTCTAAAAATGCTAAAATAATATACCTACCATGTCATTTTTCTAATTCTAGCATTTGGTTTCCTAATCCCTGAGGAAATGACCTCAGTAAAGTGTAAATGTTGTATATAAAAAAGGTCACATTTTAATATCTTAAACTGTCAGTACACACTAATGACCATTAGCAGTCAGATCCAACAGTGTGGCTGGCTGATTAATAATGTATGGAACATTAACACAACCATTACAACTGCAAAAACTACTGCACAGCTGACTTAACACCTCTCTGACACAGTTTAGATCAATTGCAAAAAAAAAAAAAAACAGCATTTACTTCAAAGCAGCTGTGCTGTATTGCGTGAGATGGCACAGGTGTTGATATTATGTTCATCACTGTAGCAGTATTATTCCCTCTGTACCGTCAGGGATGCATTTATACAAAAACATGGTGGATAGTGGTTGACTGCCAGGCATTGTTGGCCATAAGTGGATGTGGCTGTGTGAGTCTGTGCTCTCTGTGGAAAGAGTGCAGCTGATAATGATCAGTTATCAAACAAAACTGTCCTAGTCTTTGTTAGGCATCCTCGCCTCTTGCTATCTTTTTCTCTTCCTATTCAGTCTTGATTCAGTCCTGAAGACCACAGCCGTAGTCAGAGAGCATCAAGGATTCAGCTGTTCAGATAATCTACACATAATCTCTTTCATTCAAACACATATTCTTCCATTCATCAGTTGAATTTATTTGCACTTTCTAAAACTGTATGGACCCACTATACATTATGCTTTCATGTTAAATCCTGATTTGTATCTGTTTCTGTAATAAGATAAACACATACTTGGGGACCAAAACAGCTTAAAGAGGATTTGGCCTATGAGAAATTTGCTAAATATTTATTTATGTTTGACCAGCAATAACACTGTCAGGCAGCTAGTGATCACTGGGGGGAGCTAGCATGCAATTGAAGATTTTCACACTGTTCACAGTCAGTTAAAGAAATAGATTGGTGTTGATCTTCCAGAAAGGGGGGGAAAAAAAAAAAGATGCTGCCAGTAACTTAAACAGCACTGCCCATTCATTGCATGGTGCAAAGTGCTTGTTTAAGGGCTATGGAAGACAGGATTTATTTGACAGGTGCCGTCTAGAGATGCTGTCTCAGGCAGCACATAAACCACTAGATGATAAAACCAAATGTAATTATAAATGATGTCAATTAGGTGATAAAAGGTGGTTTAAAAGAGAGCATGTGTTGTAAAAACAAAGATCTTACTTGCACACTCTTACCCCACATGGCTGCATTTTTTTTCTTTCAAAGCTTGGCTGGTCTCCCCATGTTTTTTTTATCTTTTAAACATTGACCTGTCAGCTTTCACCTCCATTAAAAACTTTATTTATTTATTTCATTGTATCCTCTGACAGCGAGGCGAGTTTAATCTTTCACTGAATGACTGTGGAAAGTGCATTAATATGAGCGAAAACAGATAATAGAGAGAAGAGAGACACTGTCACACATCTCTGGATTAAACTGTACACTTCATTTGTGGAACGTATGCTGTTTTCTTACTTGTTGAACTAGCTGTGCAAAACAAGCCCAATTACACATGCTTTATGTGTGAACACGATTACCTGAATGTGTTTTAGTTTGTGTTAGTGGAGCTGTCCACAGCAGTGGTGCTGAAATCAGTCCTGGCAGTGAGCTGGTCATGCAGCTCCCTCGGGCCGTGTGTGGAGCTGCTCAGTGACAGCGGTGCCAAATGTCGGGTTTGGTAGTAAGTTTGGCCCTTAAACTTTCTGAATCATCCCACCACTATAATAAGAGTGTTTTTATCAGCCACATAACAAAATATGTTATTTTTGCATTTAACTTTACATTTTTCAAGATTTATTTCCTAATATTTTAATATATATTTTTTTTAAATTTCTCCCTGTAAGAGGCACTTATGCCCAGAGTCATAACCTATGGTGGTTATGAAATATGCTGCCCATTGTCTTATTTATAAATATTTATATTCATTTTTCTCATTGTTTGAAAGGAGAGCATGTTTTTTTGCATCAAGCAATGTGATTTTTGCTTGTTTTTTTGACTGGTTGCTATAATTGTGTTCTATTGCTTGACTTTTTGGGCACATTTTCTGGATTGCTTTCATGTGATACACTAATTTGAGTGTTTTCTATGGTGCTATAGATTATAGTTTTCTCAATTTCACCACTTCTTCATTTAATTAAATATTGGCCATAAAAATAAAGTGAAATGTTACGTATTTCTCAACATACACAACTACACTTTATATAAGACTTAAAGATACCCACCAGGGTACATCGGCAGAGTTGCCTCAGGTACAAGTAAATGTTACAACTGTATCAGTCATGATGATTATCAAAACGTGAGTAAATGGGCCTTTAAAGGCTTTAGTATTACACTCTGAAGATGTTTTTCAGAATCTGATGAACAAAATCTTAATGATGTAACTATAATAAATTCACCTTTTCCCTACATATAAACTGGGCTGATAAAACCGACTTTTTCTTAATCTGACTGTGTGATCTGGCTGCACTTCGTGTCATCATGGTCATAATTCCCAAGTAACTAATGAACAAAGAGCAATCTGAGAATAAGATCGATTGCACAGTTTAATTTCCTGGAGCAATCAAAACATTTCATGGTTCACTCTATCATATATTATGATCATTGCAGACTTTTATGACTTTAATACAAATGGATAGCTTTAGTATGGTGGTTAGAAGTTGCACTATTTAGTCCTGTTAATTTCTAGATGTGCAAATGGATGAAAGAGAATGCAATATCCCTTTGCTGTCCGTAAAAACAACTATTACTCCTTCAGATAACAAAGGTACCGCTGTGCATTAGCCGCAAGACATTATTATAACAAGGGAATCTTTCCTTCACAATGATGCAAAATAGATCCTCTTCTCTGCCTGCAACTCACAGACTTTCTGTCTTATCTGAGATTGTTCAGTGCCTTTCCATCCAACAGATGACTGGTTCAAAAGGCCAGGAGCTCTGGAGAGACTGCGCATGACTTCTGAAGGAACGTTCTCCCCAGCTATGAGAGCACTGTGTGTGTGTGTCTGTGTGCGTGCGTGTGTGCACAGCACAAATAAGCAGACAAGCTGTGCTAACAAGAATGTGCCACACAGTGCAAGAGTTACAGCATAAACAATATTTTGTTAGGAACTGGAACTATTTCTGCTCTACGTGGGAGGACTGTAGCACTGCTTCTCAAGAGCCAGGCCAGCAGCAACCCTTTGTTTTATTGGCAGATAACACAGCCGCACTGGCATACAGTATAGTGGAGTGAATATGATTTTTATGCATATAGACACACTATGCAAATGCTTTTCTCTCCCACTCCCTAAACTGCAATGCGCAGAACATTGTCAGTCATGAATGAACTGTAGCTCCAGCGAGATAAGACTAAGAATCCCATCAGAAAAGCGCTCTGCTGATACCTGAAAGTATTTTGTTCTTCTTGCATTGATTCCTGTTTCCATTTCCTGTGTAATGGACTTGCCAGTAATGAGTGCCCACAGTGATCTGATCCAAACTGACAGGTCTCCATATTATCAGTTGCTGCAAGCTCAGGGCTGAGCGGTGGAGCCTGGTACGACTAAATATAGGTTCGGGTGGAAGGACAAAACCTTGAGCTCTCCTTTTACTTTGTGCTAGAGATAAATAAGAGAAATGCAGAAATGGAAATGGCAAAGCCCTGTAATCTGAGAGTAGGCTGCAGACGTGGACCTGATAAGTTTTGGAAATTTAATTAAACCTTTACATCTTTCACCTGCTGTGTAGTTATACTGTCCTATAAATATCACCACCTTTTGAGGGTATTGATTTAAAAAAAAAAAAAAAAAAAAAAAAAAAAGGCAGATATTTGGTGTGTAGTTGCCTCAAAGATTTGTTTTTGCTACTGGTGTCTGATGCTCCAGCTGCAGAAAAGTCTTTGTTCCAATAATTCACAAACTCTCCGACATAAAGCGCCTGGGTCCTAAACAGCGCAGACGTATTGCTCCGAAGAAATCAGATATAGGTTTGAATTATACAAGCCCTGTAATTCTGAAACATCGCTGCGGCGCACAGCTTCCCATTGCGCGTCAGCTGCTGAACTGTCTGCACCCACGGTCTCTTTTCGTTATTTTGGCAAATCACAGGATATCCTCCAACACTTAGTACGCCTCTCTGTCTCTCTCTCTCCCCCTCTCTCTCTTTCTCTCCCTCTGGGTTTGCGTCTCTCTCCGCTTCATTATTCTGCACCTGTCAGGAGCGGCGGCCGGCGCGCGCTCTCCCTTCCTCCCTCCATCCTCTCGTGTTTATTTACCGGTATGACTTCTGCAAAAGACGCGAACGGGCCGGTGAAAGCGGCTCAGCAGCATGATCAGGTAAGACGTCGGCCGATCTGTTGCCTTCACATTATTCCGTGCGTTTCCTGCTCTTTTTTTTGTTTGTTTGTTTTCATGAACAGTCCTGTGTGAGATCGATGCCGAAAACAGTGAAAACACTGAAATATCAGTGACGGCTTGGTTTCCATTTGAGGATTTCATCACAATTTGACCTTTTTTATAGCTGGAAATGGTAAAGAGTGGTGCAGTTTGAATGCAAACAAAACTTCTAAACATCTACCTTAATATTTAATGAACTCCTATAGTAACCTCAGCCCCCACAACACACAGGGTCTTCTGTCTTCATGAAGTTAGACTGTGCAAACAGATTCTAGTCCCATTTCTTTTCAAGGGCCTTGGTTTAAGGGACAAAATCTCATTTTTGGTTCTGAACCAAAGATAAAAGTTTGCAGAGCCAAAAGCGTGTGCGTGGGTGTTAATTGCTCTGTATTTTTCTGCCATCTCATTGAATATAATGTTGTGTGAGGCCATAGGCAACACTGGCAAGTGATGTAACAGCGTGCAGACAGACGGTCCACGTCTGGCTTTACATAACTGAGCTCTTGACACTGATATTTAGCTTGAAAGGTGCTTCACCAAAATAAACCCTTGTTTGCTCAACTAGAGTGAAAACATCTTGGCAGTAAATTTAGTTGCAAAACAGTTGCACTTATGGTTCATTTTTCAAAGCTAGAATGGATGTGTGACAACCAGAAAACCAGGTTTATTAGTGGAGGGGAAGGCTTTCCACTGTACCTACAGTGATTGTTTCATAAAATGGGTATAACTAAGTTTTATATTAGACCTGATGGGAAAGGTTTTTGCTGCAAAATTTATAGAACCCGACCTGCATTTATCTGTTGTGTCTTATGAACTTCATGTGTTTCAACTCTCTTTTGTCTCAACTGCAGTCAGCCCCTTTGAATATTTTGAGTGTTACTGTGTGTGTGTGTGTGTGTGTGTGTGTGTGTGTGTGTGTGTCCTAATCATAGCAAGTGCAGAGATAGCAGTACAGTAGATATTTAACCAAGTTCAGATTTTAAAAAAAGGGAGCCTGAGTTCTTTTGAAGGTTGAAATGAAATTGGATGTCACACACAAAAGAAAGCTTAGAGAGTGGATTTCACATATGCTCATCTGCATATCAGTGCAGCACGGTTACATTACACTGTTTTCCAAGTGATTTTCATATCTGACTGGTCGGGACTTATTTTCTTTTTTTTCCAGCATGCACAGTGTATACAAACAGCATTTCTCATTGGAAGGGGATATTTGGAAAATATACACCGATGCTGTATGACCCGCTTGTTGATAAGATCACTTTCGAATGTGAATGTCAGCCTGTGTGTCTGTGCTTTAATGATGCAGAGATGGAGGCAGAGAGATGAAGATATAGCACAGGAAGTATCATGCAGCTCAGACATCTGAGGTTTGAACCCCCAGCCCTTCGGAGTGCAACATCTCTGCTGCTGACAGTGGAGCTTTTACTGCTGCTGGGCAATGCAGTACACATGTGCTATCTATCTGAAATATGAGTTAATAAATATATGGAAAATTCAAGCTCTCCATTTAAAATGCTGCTCTTTCATTAGGGAAATCATTACAGGCTCAGGAAATGCATCTCCATAATCTTTATTTGAAGCGCCATCACTGTCATCCTCTTTCATTGAGCCCTACAGCAAACAGCTCTAACACTGTTGAGGTTATGATGCTTTCAAGGAGCACACAATGTTTCGCTGCTCTCAGTTTGCTGTTTACAATCCTATCTCTTCCATCACTGCACGCACTGCTTTGCAATTTCAATTCTCTTTTTCAAGGTAGAATCCATTTTTAATGGGTCCCATTTCCTGGGTGGTCATACGGTTACAGTGCTGTCATTTAAAACAAAAGTACCCATCCAGTTTGAACCAAAGGTGACTCATGCAGTATTAAAATACCTGTTATAAAAAGAATGATTCAAAATTCAATTTTAATGTTTTGAGGATTTTTTAAATTTTTTTTCTAAACTTTTATCCCATTAGAACTATTTCATCTGCACATACGTATTCTAAAAAGATAATTGGCTTCTTAACTTTCCTTTTCTCAAAAATATATTTAAATTTCAGGGACATGTTGAGGGGAAACAGACAAACAAAAAAAAAAGAAAACAGAAAGTGTTACTTCAAACGGATGTATTCTTCAGTGATTCAACTTCAGTCATGTTTTTGTGAGCTGCGGTTTGTCTGATGATTAAAAGATACTCTGCCAGTTTTGTCCAGAGGCAGGCAGTAATTCACATCCTTTGAGAAAACACTTCTTTTCCTCAGTCTTGCCTCTTTCGTGATGATGGTGTCAGCAGGAATGAACATTGCCTCATTTTTACCTTTTCATCTCCCTCTCAGTTTCGCATATTCAGTACAAGATGTTATTAATTTTTACAAAGACCAGTGAAAGAGCACACAAAGCCTGGAAAGTATCTGCTCATATCCCCACGTTTTGTGTTTTTGATCACAGAAATTCACATTTCCCACATTTATAGATATCTTCCCACGGCGTCTCACATCTAATCTCTGAAGCATATGTTCAAATATTTATTTATTCTACATAGATTGGGATGAATTTCCTTCCCATCTGTTGATGGCGTCCGTTGTAGATTCTTTAAAACAATTCACTTCAGGAAATTTATACACTTTCAGTCATGGGAACATACTGAGCCTTCAGAGTTACTCTTTAGCAAATTACTAAGCCACTATGATTGCCTGTGCGTGTCTGTGCATGTGTGCGCGTGCGTGCGTGCATGCTTCAAACGTTAAAGTAAGATGCGTGATGTTGGGTTATTGTTGATGCCAGTGATTCGATAATCACTTATAGACATTGAGATTTTCAGCATCTCAAACTCGCTTCTCTTCTAAAAGAGCTTTCTTGGAATAGAAACTCTCCACTCATCACCCCCACCTGCTGCAAAATGTTAGAGGACAGTACTGCTCCACAAATGAGCACCAGACTATGAGAAACATTTTGTTCCCATGCCAAAATGGAAAATGACAGCACAGGATTATAATTATGTTATTTTGCATAGTGCTCTTTGATCACATAACGAACCCTTTTCACTGGCTCTCTGCTCTAATTACTCTGTTCCTACCTATTCTGAAATGTTTAATGTCAAGCAGTCTTTTCTGTTTGGATGCATCTTAGTGCAGCTTGATACAGTCTGTGCTTGTAACTGCTGAAGTGAAGTTTACATTTTTGGTTTTTAGGAAAAGGTTTTGAGAGCCATTGGATTTCTGCAAAACATTTTCCTTTACTCTTACTATCATCATTTTAAAGTCATGACGTCCAATAATTTGGTTTCATGTATTTAATGGTAATTAATAATTGCTAATGTATTTAGTGGTAACATGTTAGATTAAGTTGAACATGTGAAAATATTAGCATTATCAGCGTGTTTGCATGCTGACGTATTTAGCTGAAAGCACAGCTGTGCACAGACACACAGCTGTTAGCCTGATTGTAGTCTCAGCTTAATAAGGGCTTTGACTCTGCTGTGTTCACTGCTGTATTTATGTGTGTTTCTACACGTTATCATTTGTACAATGTGTGTAACTTTATTACAAGCTAAAAGGCATCCAGTACATGTGAGCGACTGTCAGATCCGATTGGTTTAAAAGTCAAATGTAGATAACAGCATAAAACAGATCCATTGGAGCACCTCCCATTCTGCTGTAGTAATGTATCCATGCTAATAATAAGGCAAGTGCAGCACTTATGACATTTTTAAATGAGACATGCTCACTGGGTGTAATTTAATTTTGGATTGTCAACATTCAGAATACTGTATCTAACTGGAAGAATTTAAGTGCCTGAGCTATTGGAAGAGAAAAAAGCATCTCATCAGAGAGTGAATAATTTATTCCCAGGTAAAAGGCAGGAGTGTAAATCATTTAATATTATTTTGAGTTGTTGTGAAAGAACAACACAATGCACTTGCCCTCTTCTCACCAGTATGTATCAGTCTATCAGTGGTGCCATTAGTACTCCAACCACTACTGCGATGACCAACAGCAGAACTACCACAACTACTATTGCTATTCATTCAATAAAGTACAAAGAAGTATATGTTTTAATGTTGCAATAATCAGTGTTTGTATATTACCACTAGGTCAGGTGTGTGTGTGTGTGTGCGTGCGTGCGTGTGTGTGTGTGTGTGTGTGAAAGGAGCTGCTAATAGTGGTGAACTCTCAAAGAATTATCATTTAACTCAGTTGGCTTCAGCTTTTTAGTGTCTTTCAGCTTCTTGTTTTCATTTGGACGGCCCACAACTGTGGTTCACCGCACTTATTAGATAGATTAAAAGGAAATTACAGATGGACATCACCACAGAAACAAGGTATGCACAGACTACACTTACAGGATGAATTACATACAGTATATTGCTAAATAAACTACCAAGTAAAATCTAAGTTTAACAATACAGAGTCACATTTAAATAAAAATAAATGGCTTTAAATAGACTTAAATAGAGACTAACATGCACAGTAATACTATGTTACACTGTAGATTAGTCCAAGTCAGGTGAATAATCTAATAAAAAACTACATCCTAAGGTGCATCCATGGATATTAACAAAGTGTTGGGAGATGAACATATGTTTAATAAATATGTTGTCAGAAGACATCAAGCGATGGCAGCTGGCAAGGAAAGACTTCCTGTAATATTTGTCACAGTGAAGCTGAAAAGTTGCTCCAGCAGCTATTTTCAGCCTGTAAACCTCTGATAAACCGACCTGTCTACCACCAAATAGCTGCTAAACAACCACATATTTTCTCAGCGGTTGGTGGAGGTCAGAGCAACGTTTTGGACTTTTATAAGGGGGCAAGACAGCTAAAGGCATCAAGTGGCTCGGTTTTAGTAGCCCTGCTAGTCCTACTGATATTTTAAGAAGCTAAACATTGCAGAAGTCTGTAGAGTACACCTGCTCCTGGAAAATGAACTAAACTTCTAAGTTAAAGCTGCAGTACAACTCCTCAACCAATCTTCCTGCTCCTGTGTTTTTTCACATTTGTTTAGTTTTGACAAATGGTGATTCAAACAGACATCCGTGATATACTTACAGATAATCAGATTTAAGGATCCATTCAATATGAATTGCTTTCCTCTTTCTGTGTTACAGTCATTATCTGAATTTTCTCTTTAATATTTTATTATGTGGGTATGTTGCCCAGCAAAAGACTTTCTCCAACTCTATTGAAGAGCCCAAAACTCAGCATCATTGCACTTAAATAAAAAAGTTGGATTAGGAAAGATTATGTGATCATAGTTTTATTTCAGAGTTACAATCACAAGGAAGCTCTAAAGAAAAAGAAAAAAGTGTTATATAAGTAGATAAGTACATCGACTTATTTTCGTATGTCTTTTGTGCTGTATGACTGTTTCGTCCCCCTTTCACTACAAATAGATAATTTTCCTTAGTTAATTTCTTCACTGTTAGACAAATGTACAAAACACCACAGAGACAAGTCAAAAAAGAGTTTTTATGTAACTAATATATTTCTTAATTACTCTCCCTGTCTCCTCTCTTCTTCACCTTTTCCCCTTTGTTCAGTTTCTCCACTATGACAACCCACAATTTTATTTATTTACTCTCCTTATTATACTTATCTTCAGTGTAATTTAATATTCAGAAGGCTTGAATTTCCAGTTTGTGGCTCCCTCACAATCATGTCTGTGGGTTACAGTTTCTCATCTAAAGAACATTTTGTTTTTCTTGCCTCAGTTGAGTGTAACAGTCACAATGCATATTTTCCGAAGTGGACAAAGACAGGCTGGGCAGACAGGCTGATCCCCTACTATCTATAAACCAAAAGCCAACTGGCATGAATTCTTAATCTCACTCATGAATGCCCATGATTTATTGATGCTGTTCCAGAGGAAAGGTTTACTCTCACGTCCTGGCTACTGCTTCACTCAAGTTTGACTGTTCTCAGACAGACTGTGTTACAGTGTGACATATCATATGTCAAGTGCCCAATGTCTTCAGACAGCCGAAGTTTGCTTTCATTTTAAATTGTGTCCCTTGTTTCATATTTGAGTGTCTTCCTTTACTGAGTTAATTTCTTGAGCCTCTGAGGGCAAATTTCCCACACGGTTCTCAGCAGTAATATTAGTCTCCACCGTACTGTACATCAGCCAGCAGCATCTTCACTGGAAACCAGACTGAAATGACTCTCTTGGTTCCCTTGGAAACCAGGTGCTCAGAGATCAGGAAAGATCCATTTCACACTTCAGCAGCGAGCAGAGAGACAAAGAGATGGTTAGACAAAGAGGAGGGAGAAGGGATTAGTGAAACAGAGAGTTGGGGGGGGGGAATAAAGGAGCAGGACCTTAAAAGATGCTTCATTCAGAATGAAACAGAATGAAAGTAGTAACAAATGGATTAAAAAATGATGTTGCTTACCTTCAGTATTAAAGTGCACAAAATTTGTTTAGATGTGTTGGAAATGGCTGTGGTTATTATTTATCGAAGCAGCTTGTATTATCAGTTGTAAACCATGTATGCCTGCTCTTCATACAAACTAATAGAAGGAGATGGCTTGTTGCAGACAGCCTGTAATGTCTCACCATGTCTGGAAACGCTGCCAAAGGTCAAGATTTTCTCTCGCGCACAAATGCACTCTTTGCTTTTCTAAGAGCTTTTCAGAAAGGCCAACATTCAGAAAATACTTATGTTTACAGCTGTACAGTTTGCTATATACTTAAAAACAGTGAACATCAGGGAAATCAAGTCAGAGTTAAGATTGTGTACTGTGCATTTCCTTTGGGGTTTAATTTGCTAGAAACAAAGGAGGTGATAGTGATTTTCATACATTTTTGTGAGTGAATTCATCCTGAGTTTAAAGCTCTCTGTTCATTTGTAGTTGAGTAGGAGGATGAAGTGTTCACCATATCACACAGGGATAAAGCAGTCTGCGGGGAAAAAGCAATCCGAGCTAAGACACTTTAATAATAGTGGTATTTTAAAATAGATACTACTTTTGAGTCTGAGTTTTAAGTACATGGATGGGGGCAGGTGGCTGTGTCTTTAGCCAGAAAGCCAATAAAATAATCGATTAACAAAAAAGAAACGAGCGTCTGCGTAACCAGTTGTATAAGAACCAGTAGAACTTCCTAAAGCCCGTATTTAAATTTGAGGTCTTTCATCACTAAAACACAAAGTTTCCAAAGAGTGAGTGCTCAAAATGTTATCATTTCAAAATCTGTTATACATCCTGCGTTGTGAATGTTTTAGCAGAGTTGAACTCATTTGTGAATAAATCAGTTTGCATTATTACAGACACATGCATAAACGCACAAATCCCTATATTCATTTATTTTCTTCTTACCTCACATTTACTTTTGATTCAGCTGAATTTTGGCTTTTTCCACTTGCAGTGGCTTTGACATTGAGATATTTCTCAATAGGCAGTTTTCCAAAACGTCTCGATCTCTTTCCCTCAAATTGTATTTCACTCTGCAGACAGTTCAAACAACAACCTTCCACTAGATGCTTCAGACACTCTGTTGGTGATGATGTGAATCAGTAATCTGCTGCATTTTCCTTGTAGATTATGGAAACAGACCTGCTCCAACAACTGTTTTTCTTTTTGAGGTGGAAAGGTGTCTGTGTAATTTTTGTATATTATTATTTATTTTTTTTTAAAAAGAGACCCACTGTTGAGCAAACAAACTCCTGGTGCTTGGTTTTCATGTTATACTTTGCAATAGCTGTTTTTAATTGAGTGGGTGGTTAAGTAGCAGTGACAGCTGCTCTCATGGTCTTATTGACTGCTGCTTTGCTTGTCACTGGAAATACAATAAACATTGATCACATCAATCTAATATTGGATTGTATTGATGAATATTGACAGTGAAAGGCATTTACAACCTCATTTGATTGTGTATTGATTTGAAATGTGGAAAATCCGTAACTCTGATTGATTAGTTATGTATGTGTGTGTGTCTATGTTACCAGAAATGCTAAGCATAGTTGGGAAGCTACTGGTGCTTGCCAAGTTGTTTGTATCCTACATTTCCTTAGTCTGAATTAGCCCACGCGGCCTATGGGAGATGTATTTAAGAATCAAAAAGTAAGCTGTCTGAAATAATTTTACCTTATGTCTCTTCTGCTGTGGTACAATGGGTAATGCTGGATTTGTCACGGCAGGAAAAATGACTGGAACTAAATATTTACTCATATGCCTCCCAGGCTGGCATCAAAAGTGTCTGGAAATATTCTGCTGTGGGATCATTTTCCTCTATGATGTTGCATAAATCTAGCTGTCACATTTATAGATTTGTACTTCTCACTCAGGTACAGGCTGCACTGGAGTGGATACCGGACTGAGATGCTTTTAAATCACCTCCCTGCACTAAACAGTTTGCCATTTCCAGTCCAGATATATCTAGGAAAACAAGTAAACAGATGCAGAAACAAGGCTGTTATCTGTGCAGCCGTCAAAGCATCTGCTGTATTTTTGCCAGAGCTTTGAAGTGAATGTTGGTATCAAAGGCAACTTCAACAGCATGTCTTTCCTATTAGAGTATGATAACACTGGGGGATTAATACATTATGAATGCGGTATACAAGTCTGTACACCTTATCGTGAAAATCCTTACCTCTGCAGTAATAAATCAGCTTATTGATGTGCCTGCTGTTTTTCTATGTGTAGTCACCGCCTTCACTATTGATTTGTTTTTCTATAAGACAAACTGTGCAGAGATAGTAGGTGCACAGGCAAAGCAAATGCACACACACATACACACACTTTAAACATACAAATGGAAAGGTATTCGCAATGTACTGATTTAAAATCTTTAAATATATCAAAATCATGGTCTCTGCCTAAGAATTGAAATGTCTGTTTTACTCTCACATGTACACACACCCCTGGTTTAATTGTAGATGGTTCACTGAGCTTCTGCCTACTGCATGGCTGCTCAGTGTAGGCAGACAGGGACAAGGTCTGATTGGTAACAAGGACTTCAGCAGCTGGAATGATATCAGTGACTGGAACTGCTTGGCTTTCTTAATGACTTTGACTGGATAGATTAATGTGCATATGTGCGTGTCTGTCTGTGTACACACACAGTCTGACACAATTAATTAGACCGAAATTATATCTGTCATCTGTAATTGACTTTTGACCTCAGCCCCTCCAATGTACCAATAGTTAGTGTGGTGATTTTAAGCCAGTGGTACAGAGTGGGCACTTGTACTTGATACAATTACCACATAATAAATGGCAAGATTGTGGAGTAGCTCAACTGATATGAAAAAATTGAAATTAAATATATTTGGCTACGGAAAGTGTGTGAAAACTAAGAGCCACATTGTTAAAGCCCTAAAAGTAAAAAAAATAATGCCTGGAATTCGAGAGGTTTTTAACCTATATCTGCAGTTATCCAGGAAAACTGTCTGGTCCTGTTACTGTGGTACAGACGTAGTGTGTGTCAAGGAGTGGATGATGGTTGTGATGTGAGTTTGTGCGTTATTAGCAGTAAAACCCCTAAAAGCTTTTAGAGTATTGGGCAGTGCTTCCTCCCACACTGCTGTGTTTAAAATGTTTTGTATGTCCTGTGTTTTTTTTTTTTTTTCGCAGTATATGTGTGTCGGATAGTGCTGATTAGCCATCTACCATCTGTTGGGCTGTGTGAGCAGAGCAGCTCATTGTTCTTCCCGTTGTGTCTGTGTTGAAGCAGCAGCTCCGCTTCACTTATCAGGCAAAGCTGCAGGGACACTTTGCATGGGAGCATGGGGGAGCAGCTGTAGGATGCAGAGTTGTCTGCACATGTCTGACAGAATGAACTGTCCTCTGGCCAGTTCCTGCCTCCAGCTGTGATAGTAGAAGATACATCTGTCTTATGTACGAGGAATTGAACTTTAAAACGCTGAGTATCCATTGTGACATAAAACTCATCACCTAAGCACCTTCTCCTCAGCATTTTCTATAATACAGTGAAGCAGATCAAGCCTGCAGGAGTGAAAACATTTTATCTGTTACCTTTACCCAACACAAGGTCATATTTCTCTGCGTATGTGTGTGTTTGCGTCAGTGTAAACAAAATATGTGTCGTGTATATTTTTCAGGACCTGGTGGGCAGCGCGCCACCTCAGAGGAACTGGAAGGGAATAGCCATCGCCTTGCTGGTCATCCTCATCATCTGTTCCCTGATTGTCACCTCCGTCATCCTGCTGACCCCTCGTACGTACACATACACACACACTTTTGTTAGCAATCAGAATGTATATCCAAGAAATTATTATATTAGAAAATCTTTGACAACTCAATCCATCCATGGTCATTGGGTGGCTGGAGCTAATCTCAGCTGACACTGGGCAAGAGGTAGATACAGCTGAAAAGATCACCAGTCTATCACAGGGCTGACACATGGAGACACACGATACTCACACTCACATTCACACCTACAGGCAGTTTAGAGTCACCAATTAGCCTCCATCCTGCATGTCAGCGAGGTTGAACGGGATTCATACCTGGAAACTTCCTGCTGTGAAGCGACCGTGCAAACCACGACACCACCCTGGACAATTCTGTACCTTATACTTTACATCCACATGCCAAGCTTTAGTGTCAGTGCAGGAGGAAGTGAGCAGTGAAGTGTTATGCATTGAACCAAAGGAATGGTATGGAGATCAAGGTGATAAATAGCTGTGTGGTTACATGCAGGTGACCTGATTTCACCACCTATTTATTAGCCATGAATTCAATCTTAGTTGCCTAACCCCACCCATACTCAGCTCTTAGTACAAAATATACTGTATACCACACCATCCCATAGGTGCCTTGTATTGTAGAAAACAAGAATTTTACACTATTAGTATTGAATGCAAAAATATATTCATAATAATCAGAGCTTTTGCAGAGCTGTCCAGAATTGATGGTCGTTTTTAGCAGTAGGGTTGCCAAGTAGTAATGCCTCATCCAGATTTAACGTTCAGCGTTAATCTTTAATGTTCAAAAATTCCCCATTATGCATTCTCCCTGGTTCCTCACTCACTAATGATTGTTTCTTGGGTGTTCCATCAAATTTCAGTCCAGTTTTTCAGGCATTGAGATAACAAATAAAGATATAAATCATGACTTCCCTGGCAGCAGTAACAACACGCTCAGTATTTACTCACTCACTTGCACTCAATATGCAAGTTTTCTACACAGCCTTGACTTTGAATTGGGAACAGCAGAAACATTTTGCACCTCAGGTAAAACTCAGAGAGCACATACCTCTGCACATACTTCTGCCAAGGGTATGCATTTCTCTTAAATGATTATTTTAATAGTGGGAAAAGGTTTAGAAAATCTGCAAAGCTGCACCCAGATAGACCTGAATATTCATCAAAATATACAGAAACACACAGCATACAAGGTACCAGATGTTGGGGGGGAAAAAACCCACATGGATCCTTATTACTATTCTTTGCTGCACATGGTAAATGGTAAAATATGTGACTTCTTTTTTTTTTTTTATTGTCTCCTAAGTAACCAAGGCATACACACGTATTCTACACATACACGCAACTTTAAATTCAGATTTGGATGAGGCGAAGTCCTTTGGCAAGAGGATTCAGCTTCACCTCACAAAGCAGGCAGCTATTTTTTAATTTAATAACCTTTTTTCCAAGGGGGCAAGGTTAGACAGATGACATGGTTCTTTCGAGCTGGTGATTGTGTACCAGTTTTACACAGAGGCGGGGTCATCGTCTCACTAGGTAATGGGTCTTTTAATGTGTAATGCCATTCAGGCCTGTTTAATGGAGATGATTATGCAGTAATAGCTCCAGCCATTTGTCAGGTTGGCACAGAATCAGAGATACCATTTGCCTCGTGTTGGAAATTAGCTTTCTCCACGCGCTCTGCAGCTTCTTGCCAGACAAGAGAATTTCTCTGAAATTTTTTCAAGCCGATAAACACTTGACAACGTGTAACGTAGTATTTACACACACAGATTTCCTGCCCAATCACAACATGGAACCTGCTGAAGAATGTCAGCTAAATGTTTTGTACAGTAACACCGGGCTGTCAGCCATTCTAACAACTCATGTCTAATGGTTGTTTTCTGAGTAGAGGTGTGGTAGAAGACAGTTAAAGGGCTCAAACACTTGCTGTGTCTCTTTCTTCACATCCATGCTCATTTGTGTTACCCCGCTGTCTGCACCAGAAGTTGTCAGCTTCGGTTCTCTTTTTGAGTTTTGGGGATGGAAGGATTCTCACTCCTGCTGGTGAAAAATGAAAAAGGGGCTCTCAGATCAATAGAGCAATACCAGAGGCCCCTTTCTTGTTTGTAACTTGTTCTAAATTGCTCTACCTATAGTGGGGAATGGTTGTTGGAGATGCTATCACCACAGTTAGAAGAGGAGTATATTACACTGAGATGCTGACAGTCTTTGTGATGAGGCTGCAGCGTTTTGAGCAAACATGATGAAAAAGTCAAAAGATAGTCCCCAGTTTTTTCATTAGGTTTCTGCAAATCACGTTTATACATCCATGTTTATCTTTTGTTGATGCCCTTGACAGGTGAAGATGACAGCCTCGCCCTAAAGAAGAAAGTTACCGTAGATGATGTTTTTGGTCCAGACCTTCACATCCATGACCCAGAGGCTAAATGGCTCAGCGGTGAGTGAACATTTTGCCTTTCACATTTAGAATATGAAAAGTGAGTGATTTTCATCCACAACATTACGACTGTTTTAGCCCAGAGATCATCATATAACTAATAACTAAACTGTAACTGTAGTTAAAGGTTTTAAATGAAATTCAATTTCAATTTTGATTTATTTAAAGTGTGTTTCACAAACAAACACACTGTACAATAATCTCAGTTAAAATCAACAATTAAAATCAAGAAAAATAAATTTGATAAAATTAATAAAATCTACACAGCAGCAGAGCTAAAATAGACACAGAATATTAAGGCTTGAATAATAAATAACGAGTAGTGGTCTAGTCAAAGGCACGGGAAAATAAGAATGTCTTCCGTCTTCTCTTAAAAACAGAAACACTAGGGCAGTCTGTCTGTGCACCCCGAACCCATTTTAGGGACGTACAACAACAAATCTATTGCCATGATGATTTCTCACCGGTCTCTTTCTCACTGATTACACACGTTTGAATAAATACAAGTATCTCACTGAAGTGAAAAGAAAAACATGCGACGTTTCCGAAACTAACAAGACAGTGACAGACAATGTTGTGTCATATTTTCATATTTGCACTTGTTTTTGCACAGTTTGGAGAGTTTGTTCTAAAAATATGTGCAATTTATAATGGGCTCATTGCAGCCACTGATACTGAAAAATATTTATCTTTATTTGCTAAAAATCTTTTTTTTTTGGAAAATGTTTTTTTATGTTCTTTTTTTTTGCATTATTTAGGCAAACATTTTAACATTTCATAAACATTTAATAATATTTGATGTTTCTTTCAATAAAAGTTAGATTTGACCAATTGTCGCACAGAAATGTTTCTTTCTCCAAAGGGGAGCCCAACAGAAAAGGTTTGAGAACCACTGCACTAGGGGCAGATTTAATGTCTAACAGCAGAGCATTCCAGAGGACTGAGGCTTGGTATGAAAAGGCACGTTGACCAGAGGAAAGTTTACTGACTGTGGGAACCACCAAAAGCATAAAATGCATTAAATGCAAAGGTAACCACTGTGAGGATGCAAGAATGGGAGAAATGTGATAAAATTTCCAAGTACCAGTAATTAACCTGGCAGAAGCGTTCTGGACTATCTGTATGCCACTGAGGCAAGAATTTAGAAGACCAGAAAACAAAACATTACAATAGTCCTGCCTGGAAGAAACAAACGTGTGTGTTAGTATTTCAAGTTTAGGTTTCCCTAAGAGTGTTTTTAATCTTTAAATGGTCCAAAGTTGGTTAAAGGCTGATTTGGTTTAACACTGTGATGTGTTAAATGAATGTAAGTGAATGGCAATGAATGGACCCAGAGAGTCCAAGCAGTCTTAAGTTTGTTAATGTGTAATGGCTGCAGAGTGGATCCATATGTGGCGGGTGGATTAGCAAGAACTCAGTGAAGAGATGTGAGAAGCATTTTTACAAAATCTAAGGTCTCTTTAATGTTATTCAACATTATGCACATGCATGATTTGGTTTTTGTATCCATGGCAAACAAATGCACCCATTTCCAAGTTATTTAATATTTTACAAATTCAGTATGCCTTGAACTGGTTGCACACTGAGACTGTCTTAATTGAACAGACTGGGTTTGCTCTGGCCTCTGTAACCTTGACAAAGTAGGAAGCAGGAAGCTGAGCTGAGCTGGTGAACTTTGCATCACTTCACTCAGTGCCCTCTGGTGTTCGACCAGAAAATGGCTTGAAATCATTTTCAGCTTTTGCGTGAGAAACTCAGTAAGTCTTCATTGTTGGATGGATTACAAGATTTTTACATCAGTCTAAACTAGTGTCATTCTGTTATTAACAGAATTAACTATTACTTTACTGTTAAATCCCAAAGTAAGTTGTTCTTATCTATAATTTTAATAAGGAATTTTAATAAATCTGTGTGCTTGTAAAGTGCTATAAGGAATGTTTAGGGTAGTATAGTGCTGATGTTTGTGACTGCATTTTTACAATGTGAGAAAAGTGTGTACAGTAGATACGGTTTATAAACTGGAGTCCTCTTCAGTAAATTCTGTTTGCTCAAGGTAAACTGAGCAGGTAACCACTCCAGGAAAAAAAAGTTAACCTTGAGTAAAGAATTTTTTAGTCATGCAAGTGTTTCAAGGTCAAAAGTTAACTTCCATTCTCAGTATTTATTTAGACTATCCAAACCAGGAACATAGACTATATTTATCCACTGCTGATTCATTTACATTTCCTATGTGAGTGTGATATCCGTGCACTCTATGGTCTCCATAAAGCTTCTTAGAGTATTACCTAAATAAAAAATTACACAGTAAAGTATCCTGGTAGAAAATTACAGCCACGTGGTTCTCCACCTGTCAGTGTCAGCTGACAGCTGCATCTTCTACAGAGATATTATAAAATTTCATCTGTCCATTTGTTCTGCCATGTAGACTGCTCCCCTGATTACTTACATTATTGGATTATTATCATATAATTAGTTAAGTTCCTGTGTTTCTATGCCCTTCATTCACAGCCATGATGAAAACGTCCTCACCACCTGATGAAACTCTGTCAATCAATTGTGTGACATTGCATCTTGTCAGTTAATGCAATCAACTCCCATTTGGTGCTAATGACCTTCTGATAGGAAGTCCAATGGGACAAGCTCACACTTCAGTAGTCCTCATCAATATTTTGTGGGCTTCATTCACAGCAGTGTGTAATTGATCCCCGTTGCTCTTTGATCACCACTTGCCTCAGTAGTCTTTGGGTTCACCTCTGAGTTTCTCCCACAGACTAAAATCCAAAGACAAGGGATTCAACCTTCAGACTTATCTCTGAAACAAAGAGCTGATGCTGCCTGTCTGACACATTCATATTTTTGAGCTATAACAGAATGTTTTATTGTTTAATAATGAAAGCAAGGTATCAACGGGGGACTTCTGAATCTACATCTACTCATGAAACAAAAGCAACAACTTGGGCAACTAAATCACCATCACAACTCTTTATGATTCCCAGCTCAGATCATATTATGAAATTGATTTGGCTTAATTAGAATTCCTATCCTACAGTCTGCATGCACTAATGCTATCAGCTTTTGCTTGTGTCCCTAGTGAGTAAAATTAGAAATAAAGTGAAACAGAACAAACTCTGCAAGATGCCAAAGTCAGGTGTCAAAAACTTCTTTTGCCTAATTATCATGGTCTGAGCATGGCCATGATACATATGCTGGGGTATATATTAGTTCCTAAGTCTTGGAAGTAGGTAGATTTAACTGCTTATGGTTCTAATCAGATTGGAGTGAGGTTAAACATCATAAGACTGGTTAGAGTTTGGGTTTAGATTAAGGAACTGACCCTGACTGGCCAGCTGCATCTTCTATAGAGATATTATGACATTTAGGTCAGTTAGTTTAGGTTTAAAATCCTAATAAAACTATTAACTCTGTGCTAGCACAGTTTCTTTTAGCTCCCACTCTATTGGTTGCTTTGCCATTTACAGACAATGAGCTTCTGTATCGTACAAGACATGGGGATGTTGTCAAGCTCAATGTTGACACGACGGAGAGAACAGTCATTGTGCCGAACCAGCTGTTTGTGAGTATCATCTTACGCACAGTTTAATTTAAGAGCAGTAACTATACACTCTGCAACTGATCTATTGGCTCTGTTAATACTGCAAGTGTGTTTTTGATCCCATCCAGGACAGATCCAGAGCTGCCAATTATCAGGTGTCTCCAGACATGCAACATGTGTTGTTTGCCTTTGAAGTGAAACCGGTGAGAGAATCTGAGTGTTACCTCGCATCATATAACTGTTCCAGACTTTGTCCTCCTTTAATTGTTACACTGCTTATTTCCACAGATCTACCAACACTCCTATGTGGCCAAGTACATTATCTACAGCCTTGTGACACAGTAAGACAGACCTTTGTGGTGTCTTCCTTTATCATGTGTTGCTTTTTTCTTTCTGGTCCTCTTCATTGTGCACACCTCTGATTGGACAGTATGCTCTCAGCAGACATAGATAGTTCACCAGCATCAGCCCAATTTACCTGCTTTCACTCCTACTTTGTGGGAATGCATTTAAGTTCACTTTAGCTTTGTGCACTGCAATCGACCTGCCCTGTTTTTTAGCCTTTCATCCATCTGTGTCTGCTTCTTTCCCTACTGTTCTGTATTTGTAGGGAGCCAAGTCAGCCACACTCAGCTTGTGCTAAAAAAAGGAATGTACAGTAGATGATTGATGCAGCCTACAGTGAGGGAGCAAGACAAAAACACAACTTTTTCGCTTTAACTGTGCATTTGTATATAGATAGTGCGCATTTTGCATATAGTACACACAAATACTGTACTGGTTCTTCAATGTGTTGTGTCCACAGAGAGACTTGGCCTCTGAATCCCCCTGAGGTGCATGACACTGCTCTTCAGTTTGCTGGATGGGGACCCCAAGGCCAGCAGCTGGTAAGGTTGCCAAAACCTGATTACACTCTGAATACTGGCACAGTGGTGGGCATTTGTCAGAATCAGCCTGACACTGCAGAGGAGCCACAGTAGTAATTTAGGTTTCGTCATAGTGGCATTGTCACTGAAAAAATGTTGTGGCAGTCAGAGGTTTGATGTACACTATAATGGTCCTGAGGTGAACTTTCCTTTGACCTCTGCTACTGTCACCGAATATAGTTCTTACTGTCACAACTTGGTTAGAGCAGTTGAGCTGGTGAGAGCCATGGCGGCAGATGGCATCTCAGTGGCACAACCCGAGGGTTGGACAGTGTGGGATTGCTGGGTGGAGCAAAGACATGGCACCGATAAAACTGTGTGCGTGTGTGTGTGAGTGAGAGTGAGAGAGAGATTGTGTGTGCAGGCCATTTGTCTGACTGGATAAACAAAAACATTTTCTGCAATTTCAGACAATCATAAATGAAATGACATCCACCCCCTCTCATTCCCTCTCACACACTCTCTCTTTCAACTTTTATACAGGTTTAAATTACATAATACACTTTAACACTTATAATAATTGCAAAAACTAATAGTGTGGTAAACCTAGATAAAGTCGGTACTTTGTCATTGTACTATTTGTTCCGTTTCACTAAAAAACACACGAATCACAGAGCACAAAGTCTGCAGTAGCTGGGAGTTGAACCAACAATAGCTTAGCTGAAACTAATTACCAAACATTAATTTTACCTACCTAATGCCTAGGATAATGTGTAGAGGAAGAAACAGTAGGGTTCTAACACCTCCAGTGCTTCAGACCCTTAAAATAAGCTTGACACCCCTCTCTCTCTCTCTCTCTCTCTCTCTCTCTCTCTCTCTCTCTCTCTCTCTCTCTCTCCTCTTTATTCTGTCCTAAACATCTTCACCGCAGCACAGAGGGTGCTGTTTTTAGCTGAACTTTGGCTGGTTTTTGCACCTGCAGTTTTCAGAGGCTAGAAAAGGTTTTATTTTGAGCAATGTCAAAACAGACACTGCAAATCTGGCTAACTTTAGATTAAACAAGAAAGTCAAAGAAGACTAAACTTGTGAGGAAAACGAGGAATCCACCAACACCTAGAACCGGACAATCTATGGTAACATGCATTAAATAACAATAGTGAAGGAGATCTCATGCCCCACACACACACACACACACACACACACAATTGCAGGTGTTTTATTATTTAACACAATAACTCATACAGTCACACGGCTGATTTATAGATATTATGTATAGTATATAAGTATGTAAGTCAGTGTGCTCCTGGTGTAAAAAAATAGCCTAGAGTTTTACTTCTGTGTATATCCTCTATTTGTCTCAGTGTATATTTTATACCGTAATTCCCGAACCCTCCTCCCCTCCGAGACTTCATCATAGATCTTTAGTAGGAATCTTATGATCGTCAATGAGCTTGAGGCTAAATACCACAGACAGACTATTAATAGTCAGAAAATATTGAGACATAAAACAGAACAATAACTTATCCCTCTTGTGCTTAAAAGTGCCATTGATTCAAGCACCTGATAAAAGTTTGGTTTATTGCCTAATGCATACACTACCTTTTTTTTTTTTAACCTGTTACATTTTAGATTATTTTCTGTTTGGATTACAGGACTTAGACAACAGACAGCACCGCGTTTCATTGGCTATTATTTCAAAGCCTTCTCTTATTGCATAATTGCTCTCGTCGTATCATTTGATAGAACTGCAGATGCGTTGCTGTTACTGTAGCTGTGCATGTGATTTAATGATCAGCAAAATGACATGAGCTCTTGCCTTATGTCTGTCTGACCTGGAGATGACAGACATGTTGTGTTTGCTTTTGTTTTTTTTTACTGATGGTTTATGAATACAATGATTTCCCAGTTTATCAGAATTGGAGTAGTGTATCATCAGGTGTTTCATCAGAAGATAAAAGTGAGCAGCAGGTCTAAGTGTGTACAGTGAGAGGGGCAGCGAGATGAATGCTGTAACACTCCCCTCATTAAACCACAAGCAATTACTCTACCGTGACAGAGCAATCAGTGAGGCTTGGTTAACACACACACACACACCGTTACACTCTCACACATACACACACACACACACCTGAGAAAGAGGTCACATTAACACAGAAGTGAAGAAGGCCAAAGACAGTGGTGCATTTAAGAGCAAAAATGAAACCAAATCAAAAGATCATTTGACCAAATTGGACAGTATTTCACAACAGGAAACACACACACTTGTAGACACAAAAAGCAAATAAGAAACCCTGCTGTTGAATCTCCATGGGTGTCTTTGATGCTGATACTTTCATCTTGCCAACCTTTTGAGTTAACTCTTTGCCTTTTGCTTTTTCTCTCTCATCTAAATCCTCTAATGATCAATAAGTCAAAAGTTTTCCAGTTTTTAGAGGCCATTCACAATCATTTACCACTAAATGCTGCTAACAATGATATATCTGACCCTGGGGACTTTGCATATGTCTCCTAATCATTTGGTGTTAATATTGTGAAGCTGAATCGAGGTTGAATTTTGAGGCAGCTGTTACAGTATATTAAAAATCAGGATATTGAGATTTTTACCTTCTGTGAAAGCTGCACCACTTTTGCAACATCTGCCAAGTATTAGTCTCCTTCTGTTTCCACAGCCCTGCATTGATCTGTTTACCTCAGATATCGATCCCACAATATAAATCTTTGATTTTCTCGAAAGGAGCAATGTCTTTCTCTTTTTTGATTCTTGTGGCAGTGATCTGAGGCTTCGATGTAAGTGAAGAGGTTTCAGCTGACAGCACGGTCACACCAAACATGACCTGATACCAGTTGGTCCAGTATTGACCTCCCTCATACTGGCACCACTGGAGAGTAAAAATGTCAGTGTTTTTTTTCTTTTGTTTTGTTTTTGGCAACATACAAATACTTTATAACAAATTATACAGTGACAACTATTATCGCAGATCACACGTTTATAACTCGTATGTGGCAGCCAGTCCTGTCTTCCTTTGGTTCATGTTAAATCTCAGTCTACAATGAGACAGGAGTAGGCAGCTTCTCTTGCTCCATCAAGTTACAATGAAGTATTTATTATTAATCTAGTCCTTCCAAACATAGCATATTGGCATTATAAAGATGAGTCAAATGAAAACACGAATGTATTAGGTGCAGTAATGGATGGATAACTACAGTACTTACACATTCTCTCCATTGAGTGTGGCTTTCAATACTAGTTTCAGTGTTTTGGCGGCTTGTATCATGGAGTAGAAGTGGTGTGAGCCACTTTAGGGGTGTCTGATATTGTGTTAGACTTTTCTTGGGGAAAATATTATTTGAACATTTATGACTAATGTATGATGAATGTGTAAATGTTAAGGCCACACCCCCCAAAATATTATTTTTAATGTGTTTGGGAGGGTCTATTCAAACTCTATTCAAATTCCAAAGTTACCCATTTTAAAATGGTTCCTATCATGCATTAAAGCTTCTGTTTCTTTTTGCAATATTGTGAATTATCTTGTGTTTAGTTGGGACTAAGATGCAAGAAAAAGACACAAGTGAGGGAAACATGGATGCAGTTAGTGGAATTAGGATTTACCCTGAGAAGCATGGATAAGCCACGCCCTCAGTAACACATGCCCGCCTGTACCTTTTTTTTTTTTTTTTTTTTTTTCAGGGGGCAGGTTGTTGCATCAGCAGGGCGAATGGTAGGGGACAGTGAAGTGGATTGACAGAGGGTTTTTAGTGTGACACACTCATCTGCCAGTGATGTCTTATTTCCTTCAGGCCATGCCACTGAAGATGCTGAGGACTTAAATCAGCAGTGTAACCCACGCTTCAGTTGAGCAATCATCTACCCCCACCAGACAACATAATGTCTCCGTAAACTGGGGGAAAATGTTGTTTGTGCTGGTATATGTCTTCAGTGATGTGTTTATGGCTGCAGGACCTCAGTCGGCTCCAGTGCCTTAATTAGCAAGAGAAAGGGTTTCACACTGCTCTGGAGAGGAATCCAGCTTGTACCACAATGAGGCAGATGTCTTTTAATACAGTGCTTAAAGCAGGTGTCAACTGAGACTGTATTAACTTGTCATTGAGCTGTTTTTTTTTATCTGAATTAAGATAAAGTCCTGTTGTGATAAAGAGCCACAAGTGTGTTTGGTGTAGAATTTCATACTGTAGATAGAAAGATTAGAGGCACAGAGGCTAAGGGAAAAATGCGACCAGCTCTAAATCTACCAATGGAGCAAAACACATAACAATACTAGGTTACATACTGTGATATAGAGAGCAATGATTTCTGCATTTCTCTGTCCAGATCTTCATATTTGAAAACAACATCTACTACAAATCGACGATAGAGAGTCGAGCGATCCGCCTGGTTTCCACCGGTCAGGATGGAGTCATCTTCAACGGACTTGCTGATTGGCTGTATGAGGGTAAGACAACTGCAAACAGTTACACCAAAATACAACAAAGCCCAGGATCGTGCCATGTCCCTTATTTCTGTGTTGCAAATAGTGGACTTTCCTTTAGATTCAGTAAGAGTATTAGATTTTTTTAAAAAAAATATTAAGCCTGAATGAAGTGAATGAAATTGTCTAAAAAGTCTAGATAGTCATTAAGTGGTCAAATGTTTGTGGTCATCGAAGTGTCACATTGTATTCTTGGAGCATCTCATTTAAAAGTAGAGGCACTATAATGTGCCATTAAAACAGTTTCCACTCTTCTGGGAGGGCTTTCCACAAAAATGTGGATGCTGGCGATAAGAATTTGTTCCCATTCAGCCACTAGAGCATTAGAGAGTAAATTAGAGTTTGGAGATTGATACTGGGCAATAAAGTCTGGCTCACAGTCTGTGTTTTAATTCATCCCAAAGGTGTTGGATGGGGTTTGTGTTAAGGCTGTGTGCTGGCCAATCAGGTTTATTCACAACAGAAAGAGAAAACCATTTGGACCTTGCTTTTTTGCACAGGAGCATTGTCATGGAAACAGAAAAGTGCCTCCTCCAAGCTGTTGCTCCAAAGATGGAATTACACTATTAACATCATTCAACATAAACTTTCACTGGCTGATTTTTATCCACTTTAGAGGCAGGGACACAGGCTGTAAAAACATTATTTTTCAAATAAATAAGTTGTATGTGTTGTGTAAAAAAAAAAGTTGTGTATTTACACATCCCACAGACAGAACAACAAAATAACTGATTTAGAATTATGTTTCCTGTCACCTAATGACTGTAAGTCCACTACTCACACTCCTTTTAGCTCCGTTATTCTGAACAGTGAAGTCAACATAGCAAGAAACAGCAGAAACAACAGAACAGTTAGCTGAAAGACACTACAACACTAGTTGTCGGGTTGTGATATGTCAAAAACCATGACCAAGTACAAACAACATGGGTCATGGGAGTGCAGGGATGTCTGGTGTATTTAAGGAACTAAACGTGATGACCATTTTAATCCAATCTTACAACACCTGCCCTTCTCTGAGAAGTTCTGGTTGTTTGTGTGCATGACAGTTGAAAACACAGTTGGCTTTGCCTCACTGCCCCTCTAGACTTCCCATAGCTTCTCTTTCTGTTGAGGCAATTTTAATTAATTCATGTCTGCAGTGCTGTAATCCTAAGCAGCAGATGTTCAAAAGACAGCATACTTGAAAATTAATAGACAATTTTCTGATTATCTCATATGTGAGAGATTTTTAGATGCCACTTGAATATGGATTTGTTTACCAATACACTGCTACATTTGACACTAATTATTTATGATAAATTTTACTATAAATTATATAGTTTAATAAATAAATAAATAAAAAATTCTATTTTCTGGGATTGTTATAATTATTAATTTTGGCTTTATATCAAGAGACGGTTAGGATAAATAATAGCAGTGTAATTTTATTACGTAACTGAAAAATACCAGTTGTTATGAGAGAAATTCTGTTACAGTGCATGAACTGCTTCAGGGTCAGCTCTAATCAGTTTTTTTCATTAATGGTATTATTTCTTTGCTGTAGCCACACAACATGACATGAAAGAAATAATGAATTTTCAGTTCTAAAGAAGGATTTGCCTTACTATGTTTTCCTGCTGTGTTTAATGTATTTGTCAGTGGATAACAGACACAGTCTCAGGGAAACAGAGATCATGTACAGTAGCATATGTTTTTAAACACATTCTTAGGGTGTGTCCTGCTGAGATACGTTTGGTAGAGGATGCTTGAATATGGTTCAAGGTGAGGCTGCCTGAGTCATCCCAAGTATCAATATTATTGTGAGCAGAGGTCATTGAAGTAACAGTATATCCAATATTCAAACAAATTGTGCCATTTTTATTACTGCACCATTGCATTACATACAATATTTTAGCCATCAGTATCAAAACAATAAAATGATTCAAATATAGTCCTGTGGGTTTAAACAATGCTTGGCCAAACATATATAAAAAATATATATATATATATATATATATATATATATATGCAATCATTTGATGTTGTGTTCATAATTATTCCTCAGTTGTCATAATAAAGCTTCAGCTAATGTGCAAGCTCTAGAGATTAGACATAGTGAAGTCATGGGATTAATGTTGGAAAGATTCTCAGTGTCTCATGTAGGGTTTAGGAAAGAGGGGAAGAGATGAGAGGAGTTGCTTTTTATAAAAATATGTTGTATAGATTTGTATTTTCACGTGATTGCACATGTGTACACTCAAATCACCATAGTTTTTGGTCTGTGCATTAGACGTCCCCCCGGTGGATGGAGGTTTATCTGCAGTGCCCCCTACACTAAACTGCAACAGTGAATGCAAGGACAAGCAAGTTGCCACAGCAATTGCTAAATTTTTGTTTGTTTGTTTTGTTTTGTATGAGGTTCTGCTTCTGATTCACTGTACATCCTATGGTTCATGTTAAATGCCAATAAAAGCAGCATTGTTAAAGAGCAACACTCCAGGAGTGCTATTAAATGTGCCAGCCTTCAAAAAATAATAAATAAAATAAATTTTATGTGCTCCTCCTGGGCTATGGAAAAAATAGTGTAGGCTGATGTTCTGTGGGCACAGGCCTTGAAAATTCTGCTGCAGTGCAACATAGTGAGAACTCAATCAGCAGCTGAGAATTCAACACTGAATAGTCTCCTTTGGCCGTTCTGACCTGGTGTAACGGGCTTTGACCTCTGCATTCACTGTCATGTGAAAAAATAATTCTAGCCTGAAAACATCAATTATAACAAAATCAGAAATTCTTCATCAAGGTTGAACTGATCATTTCAGCAAAAGGCTATTGTTTGGACCTCATGTAGGAACGGTCAGGGGTTTACTGTAAATGTTTTTTCAAAGAGATCTCCTGCCCCCTGCTGGATGAAAGTCACTCATCAACTAACCAGCCTCTTAAAATAATTTGATCTTCCATCAGCTCCCTGAGTTACAGCAAATTAGCCTGAGTCACGAGGAATATTTCAAGGCTTTGGTATCCAACACCACCCAATACACCTTATGCACCAGAACTAGGAACAAGGAAAGAATGTGAAATAAAGAGGGAAAACACGTTGTGGTTCAGTGGAAGAGTATGAGGGGGAGATAATGGGAAAAACCCCCATAGAATCTGCAGAGAAGTGTTTTGTGGGTTGACACTTGATTAATGAAGAAGGCAGTCATACTAAGTACAGCTATATTTTGATCATAATTTGTATTTGACATTATTTGTTTCACAGGCATTAAATCTCCATCAGTACAGCGTGTTTAAATCCCAGCTTGTGGTTTTACTGTTTTAGATTGCAAACTGTCAAAATTAAATGTGAATAATTGATTGATTTTTTTTTTTTTTTTTTTTGCTGGGGCCAGTACAGGAAATGGGCACCATAAATCATGCATGCTGTAAGTTAACGAGCGTCTGTTTCAAAGGTGGCACATTGGAAATGTCTTTACCAGTGTCAGAGTATTAAGTGCATAAACACCATCTAACAGGTGTGTGGCAGACATTGCTGAGAATTGGTGGTGTATAATCCGTAAGAAACAGTAAGACAACATTAATGAAAATAGAATATAATGCATTCTGGTCTTCACTTTTATGCATTATTGGCAGTGTATAGTGCATTTTCTGCTTGCTTTTTATTTCAGAGGAGCTCTTACAGACAAACATAGCTCACTGGTGGTCTCCTGATGGGCTCCGTCTGGCCTACATGACCTTTAATGACTCACTGGTGCCGAAGATGGAAGTTCCTTTTTTCACAGGAACGCCGTACCCCGCTAGTCTGGAATATCACTACCCGAAGGCAAGTTGGATTCAGCCGCCATCTCACCCCGAATCTCGAGCTCAATCTGTCATTTTGATTACACACAGACAGTAGTGAAAGAAGCAGCCGTAGAAGATATTTTACAACCCCAATGGGAAATTACTTCATTACAAGTGAAAATAGTGCATTTAAAAGCAAAGGTCCTGGCAGAAAAATGTATTGTGGAGTAAAAATTACAATATTTCCCTCTGGAGTGGAGTAATAAAATCCTACTACTTAAGTAGTACATATACAGTTAAGTGCAGGTACCTCAGAATTGTACTTTGTGTATAGTGGTGGACTATAACTATGAATTTGACAGAGTGTATTTAACTTTGAAGGTGACAGGAAAACAGTTGCTCACTGTCTTAAACTGAAATTCAGTCTGACCTGTCTTATTTCCTCAAGGCTGGTGAGGAAAACCCCATAGTGCACCTGTCAGTAGTGAGCCTCAATGGTCCTCTGCACACAGTGGTGATGAAAAAACCAGATGACCCCCGAATAGGGTGAGTGACAGCATGAAGGTGCCTTATTGTTTACGGATCACCAAAAATCATAAAATCACTTTTTTTTTTTTTTAACAATAGTTGAGATTGGAGGTTGTCAGTGTTGGTGATTCATTCTCTGCCTTTTGGATTTGCAGAAGGGAATATTATATCACCATGGTGAAATGGGCCACCAGTACCAAACTGGCTGTCAATTGGCTGAACAGAGCCCAGAACAACTCTATCCTGACACTGTGTGAAGCTACAACTGGAGTCTGCATTAAGGTGAAAATTCAGCAACATTTCCTTGTGAAATTGACTGTCAATTTCTGGAAATCTGGTGATATTCTGTGTTTGCCAACCAAATCCTATGAAAGGACCACATGTTTCTTCAGTCTGATAAGTTTATTTTGAGTCAAACCTACATTCACCCTTGTACAGCTAACTAAACCCACAGCTTAAACTAGTCCCAGGTAAATTCACATTTGCCAAACACTAGAGTAAAACTTAAGTTTTATCTTTTGCAAAAATGTACATTTAGTGACCTGCTTTTGTAAAGGAATTGTTTGATATTTTGGGAAAATATTCTTTGCTATCCGATAGAAAGTTATATGAGAAGATGGATGCCGCTCTCACATCTGTCCATTAAATAGGATATACGACAAATTATCCCTAATTTAATTAATTTGTTGGACTTGTACGCTCTTCTTTTCAGAAACATGAGGATGAGAGTGAGAGCTGGTTGCACCGACAGGTACGTGATCAAAACTGCTGTTGGCATAGAAAAAAGAAAAGAAAGCAGCCTCTGTTTGCGCCATGGGTCTGAGCTTGAACAAGTAACTAACAGGTAAACAGGTTTTTATTTATACACAATACACAAGCAGATGTTTTCATCTCTCCTCTCTGTAGAATGAAGCACCACTCTTTTCCCAAGATGGACACAAGTTTTTCTTCACCAGGGCAATCCCTCAGGGTGGGAGAGGAAAGTTTTTCCACATCTCCATGTCAACCTCAATGGTAAGAAATAACAAAATGACCGTTATATCATGTGTCCTTTGAGGCTTGGTAAAGATCAGGAGTGGTCCCTTGTGTTATTCTCTCCCAGCCAAACACCAGTACAGACATACTTCAGTCTCTGACCTCTGGAGATTGGGATGTCACCAGCATCTTGGCCTACAATCATGAAAGGAACCTTATGTAAGACATTTTTATATTTTTGCCTTATTTATGATGGATGTGCAGCAGAATCTTTGTTTTTTATTATTTGATGCCAATGTTTCTCAGATACTTCCTGAGCACAGAGGATGACCCTAAGCGACGACACTTGTACAGGTAAGGATTTTACTGCAATATATGTGCTCCTAGGTTTTTATTTCCACGAGTGCTCTTTAAGGTATATAACTATACTGACTGAGTGCCATTCCACAGCGCCGACACAATCCCTCCGTTTAATCGCTGCTGCTTGTCTTGTGAATTCAAGTGCGGCTATGTGGACGTGTCATTCAGCCACAACATGCAGTACTTCTTACTCAACTGTAAAGGTGAGCATCCTCAACCCCAAACCTCTCCACTCAAGGCTCTTCTATAACAATGGACTGAAAGTGCTTTTATATCCCAGCGCTGTTGAGCATGAACATCTTCTAGAGGAGGCAGAGAGCTGCGTACAGTAGGAAGTGTAATTGAATTAGTTCTGTGTCAGGTTGAGTTTTTATACCAAACTGGATATTAGCATATAACCTCAAACCACTGCTGGATTCCCCTGATTAGCCACAGAAGTAAATGTCTTGTCTGACTGCATGCCAACAGTCATGCAAGGGCTACTGAGCTGCTGTCAGAGAGTGCCCAGTCATTACCATTGTGTTGTTTACTAGATGTATTGTGCTCCTCTGAGGTTTTTTTTTTTGCCCATGTGGCTTTAATCCAGTTTCCATGGAAGCTGATTTGTTTAAGGAGCTCACTCCAGAGAGGAAAAGTGCCAGTGGCTTTCTTCATTAATTGGATCTTTGGAGAGGAGCTCCATTGTGAAATAATAATGTACTTCCTCATCGGACAGAAGTAGATTATCAACTGTGAATCTGGCAGAGGCCTGTTATTGCAAGATGAGAAGAGTTGGGTTTCATAGTTTGAAGACATTTGAGTGTTGAAATTCTTATGTGATATTTTATCAAGCTTATCAAATTAAAAAAAAAACATTCTTCGATTGCATTCATGTTTTTGTTTGTTCTCCGAATTGTTCTTTATAGGCCCAGATATTCCAAGTGTGGTTATCTATAGCACTGAGGACAAGCAGAGTGAGTGTTGTCTCTGTGGTGTTGTCCTTTTAAATCAACACATACAATGAACTGTATGATTCACCACAAATGTGTTCATCCAGGGAGAGATTTGTCTCTGAGACTGCAGCACGATCTGTTTTCTCTTTAACTGCAGAGGTGTTTGATGTGGAGACAAATGAAAAAGTAAACACCACCTACCACAACATGCAGATGCCCAGAGTGGAGTATGAGACCATCACCATAGATGATTACAGTACGTCTTCATGTTCCATTAGCAAACACAATTACAGCCAATCCTCTTGTGATATAACGTTACCATTAACCCTGTCCTGACTGTTGCAGTTCTGACAATGCAGATTCTGAAGCCAGCTGGGTTTGTAGATACGGCCCATTACCCATTACTGCTTCTAGTGTAAGTATAACTAACCAACACTTTCACCATCGTTCAAAAGGTTTACTCCAGACAATTTTGTATAAGTCTCCACCAAATCACAGGAGTTATTAACAGAATGGTTAAAAAGACTGAGCTACCTTGATTTTAAGTCTCCAGTAAGATCCAAAAATGCTGGATTTTACATTTCCCATAATGTAACTAAATAGTGTATTTTGGATCCTTCTATAACTCCTGTCCTGAGTTTTAAACTCAGGAACAAAATTGTCCAAATAACCCTGCAGTTCCTCGGGATTGATAAGCAAATGGATATTGATGTGTGAAACTGGTGGACTACACCTTTGTTACTTTTTTTTCTCAACTGAATGATTAGTTAGTGCATAAAATCATAAAAGTAGTAAAAATCACAATTCTGAACACATATTTTTAATTAAATTTTAAATTATATTGAAAAAGCTGAGAAAAATAGTGAACACAATGAACATTTAAACAGCAATAAACAGCTGCTTAGTTTGGACTCCATTAATTTGAAAATTAATCCATTGTTTTTTACAACCCTTTTTACTAAATGTGGTTAATCTTTTTTTTTTCTTAATGGTGACTGTTCTCATTTTAATTTTACACCTTTAATTTGTCCAGTTATAATACTGAACATAAAATCTGTTCATTTTCCTTTTTAACAAGATGTCTGTGTCATAATTTCTACAGGGACGGTACGCCTGGTGGACAGATGGTGACGGAGCAGTTCCAGGTGGACTGGGCCACGGTCCTGGTCAGCAGCTTCAGCACTGTTGTCATCCGCTTCGATGGCCATGGCAGCGGCTTTCAGGGCACCAACCTTCTCCACAAAGTTAGGAGGAAATTGGGAAAACTAGAGGAGAGGGACCAATTGGAGGCACTCAGGTCAGATGTCCAGTTGAACCACGAGCGTGGCTGTAGCCAAGAGCCTAATAGTTTTACTCATTTCCTTATTTATATTTTCAGGTTTATATCCAAAGAGCCCTACATTGATAAGAATCGAATGGGAGTTTATGGAAAGGTAAGAACACATGCTCAGGCCGGATGTCAGTTAAAGGTTCAATGTGTAATATTCTACTAGGAGAAATGGAATATAGTATTCACAAATATATTGTCATTAGTGTGTAATCACTAGAAAATACCAACTATTGCATTTTCTTAATCTTAGAATGAGCCTTTTAAATCTACATAGGAAGCGGGTCTCCTTTCATGGAGGCAGCCATATAGCGCAGCCATGTTTCTACAGTAGCCCAGAACAGACAAATCAAACATTGACTCTAAAGTTGACCACCACTGTACCCTCCTTTCCTGGATGGTAGTAAATGCTGCTAAATGTTTCACATTTTACATATTGTACCTTTACCTACATGTCACCTCAGAAATAGAGACACTGCGTCAAATGGAAATTATCACCTCAAAGTTTAATTCATTTCTCTTTTTGATGTGTTTCTGTGTCTCCTCCAACTTTGCTCAGGCCTATGGAGGATATTTAGCCACGATGCTTTTGAGCTCTGAAGAGTTCACTCAACTTAAATGTGGAACCGCAGTCTCACCCATCACAGACTTCGAGCTATATGGTATAACTCCCAAATATATGTCTTCTGAATGTCATGGTCTTGGGACAATGTTCAAAGGAGCACAGGTCTTTCTAATGCGGTCTGTCTCTTGTTTGAATTACAGCATCTGCATTTTCAGAACGATATCTTGGCTCTAAGACAGATTCCCGAGTATATACGGTAAAGTTTCAAAGCTTCTGCTACCTGATTGAAATCTTAAGACCAATATGTTCAGCTGAAGTAGACGTTAGTAAGAGGATGTTAACCACATGGATTTTCTGCTTCTTCTTCAGATGGCAAATTTAGCACACAGAGCAGGTCAGCTTCTGGATAAGCAGTACTTGATAATCCACCCGACTGCTGACGGTAACAGACATGTCTCATATCAGCACTACAGTGACGGGAAACATCAACTAATTGTTATTAGTATCTAATGCTGTTCTCCAATCTTCTCTTCTCTACCAACACTGCAGAAAAAGTGCACTTCCAGCACACGGCCAAATTTATCAACCATTTAATCAGCGAGAAGGCCAACTACACTCTACAGGTGAGCTGCAGTTTCTAAAACTACTGGTCCTGAATTCAATCTGATGAATTTATCTCTAAATGCACCATTTATTAACATGCTCTGTGCATTACGAAGAAGACTGATTTATTGGGAGGTGAGAAATTAACAGAAAAATTATTGTTTTGTTGTTTGAAAAAATATTACTGTTTTGTTATCTAGATGGACATTTTATCAATAGATTCTGATTTTTTACAAGCTTATTTTAAACAACACTCATGTGCCCATACTGTATACACACTGTACTTGTTCCTCCTGTTACATTATGTCCATAAAACCATTCAGATAGCTATCTTACAAACTCTCTTTTTCCTTGGTGAGTGGCAGTGGTGGGACTGTAACGCAAAAAAGGAATTGTACTAAAATCTTTCCAGTTTTGTGTAGATGTTAACATTTCTATTCTGCTTAGTACTTTAAAGAACTGTCCATGTTGGGTCAAAAGGTGCAAGTAGCAACATCAAATGGATTATGTAGTGAGACTAATCTACCACTTTCTGTTTGCAAGGTCAGAAATGACCTTTTCTAAAAACACAAGTTACAACTGTAAATGAATCCCATGCTCTGTATTAATCTACAGATCTACCCAGATGAGGGACACTTTCTACATAGTGAGGGGATGCAGCAGCACCTAAGCCAAACTCTGGTCAACTTCTTTGAGGAATGTTTCCGGGTGCCAGAGGTACTGACTGACGACCAGCAGGAAGAGGATGAGGACAACAGTTAAACCCACTCCTCTTGATCCAGATCCCCGGCCAGCTACAACAGCACAATATGCAACAGATCTTTCTAACCCAGTCAACAACACCTGCTGTCCACAATGCAGCACCTGCATGTGCAAACAGGATCTCGGCCCACATCCCCTCTCCTCACCGTGTGCTGGCTGCTGATGAGGAAACCAGTCAGAAAGACGTTGAATAAATCTGAGATGAGAACACTCATATCTCTATTACAATAAATGGACTAGTACTCCCTCTGGTGGACAGACAGAGGATCACCACAACACCCATTGAGCAATGAGTCTCCATTCCAAACTGGGCACATCAGTCTAACGCTTTGCAGCACAAAGTATCCCTGTGTGAAGATCAGTTTGTTATGTTGACATTTAACATTTGAAAGGCTGACAGTTTCTGATAACCTTCCATCCAGCTTACTGATTATTGTGTTGATGACTATGATTACTGCTACTTGTTTTTCAGAATTAATCTGTTCAGTGTCTTACAACAGTACTGTGTCTATGAGTGGATGTCTGGCTGCATCAGTCCTTAGTTGCTTTAACAGTCAAAGGCACAATGTTTAACTTGTGTTGTACTCCAAAAAAAGTGTCTATACAAAAAAAAAAAAAAAAAAAAAAAAAATGCTAGGAAATAATTCCCTCTGCATATTTCTGAATTGAACTCTAGTTCTTTTTGTCACTGTGCCTTACTGTGGGTGAAATGTTCATGTTAGGAGCCCACATGTCACTGAAAATGAGTAAATATGGATAGGCCTTGTCTGGACTGTGCATTTCGTTAAAAACAGAACATGATTCCATTTCTCCTCTAAGCCAGTTATTCGTGAGACAAATTGCAAACACAAGCTATGGTACATTTGATCTCACAACAGGGAAGGAAGTGAATACAAGGTAACTGTATGTCTGCTTCGAAGATGTTATTATACTGACAAAATGTAAAGAACATTTAGTTTACAAATGCAGTTCTCTATTTACCTTGCAAATTGGTGAGTTAATGCTGAAATTTTCATTATTTTGTGAATTTCTTTGACTTGTGTGTTAAATGGCTTGACTCTCTCCCTGTTAGTTAGTATTGTCAGTGGTTTCTAGTCAGCTGATGTACAAAGTGTAAATCTTCTATTGTTTAAGTCTTTATGTTGTATGTGCAACTTGTATATAAAGCATTTTGAAATGTACTTTTATTGGCTTTATTTTGCCTGTTTAGCAAACTATGTGACTGATGATTTACTTTACTTAGGCAGGGGTGCCATCTTCTGCACAGAAGAAGTAGTGCAGTACAACTGAGGGCTGAGCTTTTTTTTTTTTTTTCTTTTTCCAAGAAAGATATCATAAAGCATATAAGATAAGACTATGTAAACCTCTATCTAATTTCCTGATGGGCCTTTTTACAGCAGACATTTTGACTTGTAGGAACACCAAGACCCTGTAAGCAGCTAACTAGAATTTGAATATCATTTGTTTATATCTTAGCTTTACCTACTGCAACATCTCAAAATCAAAACCTTTTTTGAGAAAAAGACCTTAATGTTCGAATGCTCAAATACAACTAAATGTATAGCACTGAAATCTTTGACTGAAAATCATTATTTACCTTATGGACACGGAAGTGCAGTGGTTAGCAGTGTCACTTCAAAGCAAGAAAGTTCCAGGTTGAAGTCTGCGTCCAACCGGAAATCTCAACAGGTGTGATGCTCAGCCTCCTTCCACTATCTGAAGAACTACAAGATAAAGTAGAGTAGGGTAGTTGGTGAGTCTAAATGATCTGTAGGTGACAGCGTTTATAACTTTTTGTCAGCATGTAACAGACTACTGACCTGTACACAGTGTACTGAACCTCTCACTCAGTGTCCCCTCCTGCAACCCCCTAAGACTTCACAACATGTTCTTTGAAGTGTCTATAAAATGATTCACTGCTGTTTTGACACTAACAAACAGAAAACTACCCTTTAATGTGAAAACATATCTACAAGGTGATCTAAATTAGTTACAAATATAAGACACAGCAGCACATTAAACTGACCGATTCAACATTGTAAGACAATAAAACTCAAAATTCCAGGGCAGGTCAATGTTTCTTCAGTGTGAATAAATTTTACAATTAGGCCTTCAGTTCTTTCTTTGTTTCCATATATTGCTGCTGCTTTCCTACTTAACAGTAAAAAAATAAGAATAAAAAAAAAAAACAAACAAACAAAAAAAACATATATGGACATCTGCAAATGACAAAATTTATTTCCAGTGTTTCAGGAGTCTGCGCAAACCCCCCTAACAATCAGAGGAACACAGCATTAGTACAAATGGTCCAACTCAATGAAGAATTTCCTCCTGCAGGAACCTCTCTCCACAGAGAAGTACCAAACTGCCCACAACACGCACAAAGGCCACATGAGCATCATCATCATCATCACAATACTGTACTTATATCCTGCAATTTGATGGAAATGAAAAGTAAAGCAGCTAAAACATGGCATTTATATATACATTTAAGTTACTTATTTTACAATATTTAAAATTCAAGTTCTGTTAAAATAAAAATTAAAAAAAGAGAAATAGGAAAGGGAAAAAAAATGTATAAAACATGTTAAGACCAGAGTGGAATGCCTAAGGAATGGAAGCTCTGCATTTTGTTAGAACATAACCTATAGAATGCTCAGAACTGGGAGTCGAAAATAAAAATGTCATTTACAGTAACATCTTCATGTATCTCAACAAAGACACAATGGCACCCTTAACATTTCATTATGAGGCACTTCCTATTGTGAAGAAACATGATTTTTCTGATTGGGCTACCCATTTACCTTTTCTTCTTTTTATTTCTGTTTGCAATCGACTGCCGGTCCCTGACATTTGTGTGAACTATGAACACTAAAACACATCATCACATTTGCATCAGAAGTATGTTGTTCACTGCTCTTAAAACCACATATATGGGATGAATAAGAACTTGTTTCCATTTGTAGAGGTCCAGTGTTTTCTTGTTACCCTTGTACCTTTGGAAAGGCCCTTTGACAGCAGAGAGCTTGTAGGCAGTCCACACACAGGCTGTACCAAAAACACAATTCAAGTACACAGAAAAATATGGTTATATATACTTTAGGATGAAACAAGCATCTAAAGCTTTTAGTCAGTATGACAGCAAACATGTCTGTACATTCTTCATTTGGTTACTGAGAAACGCACTGACTTTGAACATAACTTTCTTTACACAAAAATAGTTCCTCTGCAATACTAAAAATCTGTACTTTTTCACTACTTCCTATTCGTTCTAAAAGTCAGTTCATCCTTAAAGCCACTTAACTAAACCTTTAAACAATCTCAACTCTGAATGTTCACACTTCCTTGTGCAGATTTCACAGGCTCATTGTTTTATGAGCAACAGGTCCTCAATGCAACAGGTCAACATAAAAGGGATTTGTATTAAAAAAAAAAAAGAAAAGAAAAAAGAAATTAAGGTATAAACATTTTGTTCCATGCCTTATACATGAGAAAGATCAACAACCCCTGTGTGCAGTAATTCTCCTCACAAGCACACACGGTGACACACACTCCAGACAATATTTGTACAACTTGCTCATTCACTAACATTGGTCACACAACAGACATTATACTGACCGACTCCCAAATACGTACACATCCCAGACAGAAAACATACAGTCACACACGTCCAACGCTTCTCAAAGGTACTGATAGAATCGTGAATGGACCACCTGCGAACTGCTAAGTTTATGTGGATGAGCGGTCGCTGAAAGGCTCAGATTTTTACTCTGGGGGACACCGTTCAACACCTCAGTTGGAAGAGGTGGGAGTTCAGATGAGGACGAGGCTCCGAGGTTTTGGGGGTTTCCCATGCACAGCAGCCCCTGCTGATCAGAGGAGTCGAGGCTGACCTCAGGATTGCTGGTGCGGTGGCGCTCGCGAGCAATCCAGTCTCCAATGGAGAAGTCCTGAGAGCTGCACTTCGGCTTTAGTCGGTCGACAGCTGAGAGCTCTGACCGCGAGCCTGAACCAATACCACCCTGCTGTGGCCAATCTCCCAAAACAGACAGCTCTGCAAAGTCCCTCTGACCACCCATGGTGTGTCTGCGTCTGATGTTCTTCTTCTTACTGCGGCCCTCTGGGGACCGGCTCCTCTGGCTGCCCACACCAAACATGTCATCCACAGACATTCGCAGTCGCACCTTCAGTCGGTCTGTGATCTTCAGCCTCCACGTAGGTTCTGCCTTATCCAGGTCACCACGAGATGACGAGCTGAGGCTGCCTGTAGAACGGCCTTTAACAGACCCCATAATATGTGGCAGTTTGTTGGAATCTTTGTCACTCCGGGCACCATCCAGTGAGGATTCGCTGTTGGTTTTCTGTTGAGCAGCTTTCTTTCTGGAAAGTGTATCACATTCAATGAGTCTGTGGGAGGAGAGAGGTTGCGACGCTTGCTGCAGTTCTCTTTGATTCACTCTCCCAACAGTAAACACAGACAAGTCGCTCTCGCTGTCTGTCTCCATTGGCCTTCCTTCACTAATGAGCTCACTTCTCTCATCATCTGCATCATCCCCACCCCTGCTTTCAGCCACAGACTGCACTTCAGGACTGAGGGCACTGAGCTCTGCTCCGGTCAGAAACGTCATGGAAGAGGTGGTGGAGTAGTCGGAGGTGATGGAGCAAACCTCAGCTCCCAGTCCATTGGGGCCTGCCTCTGGACCCAGAGTCACCATCTTGCCACGCCTCACTCTGGGCACTGAAGCCTGAGAGCTGGTGCTGTTCATCGTACCGAGGTCGGACACTGTATCATCATAGTTGTAGGGTGGGTCTGACAGAGACGACTGGTGTACCATTGGCATGCGGTAGCTGAGGTTAGGGGAATGGGAGGGCGAGGTATAGGGAGAGCCAGTATGAAGACTGGAGGAAATGTGTTCTGGAGGCAGGGAGGGAGATGGCTGCGATACCAGGCTACTGGAGAGAGACTCTTCCCTGTTGATTTTGTCACACTGCTCCTCTGAGCTGCCCCTGTGCTTCTCTTTAACACACTCTTTATCTGTCTCCCCCTCTTCCTCGGCCCCCCTGTCTGGGGACCACAGCGGCTGCTGCTGGCTCTCCTCCGGGAGCTCCTTCTTGGAGAACACAGCATCCAGGTCGTCGTCTGAACTGCTGGGGTGAGCTTTGTCCTTAGGCTTCTTGCGTTTGCGGCTGGCGAAGAAGGAGGAGCGCAGCATCTCTTTGCTACACTGATCCTTACCTGACCCCCACAAGCCCTGCTGATAAAGAAACATAGCATTAAGAATCTTCAAAACAAGACATAAGAATATACAAATATCAAAGCAAGGACAGAAAGATCTGTGTGAATCTAAATTAAGTAAAAGGCCATTACCTTTGATTTGGAGGAGTCACTACATGCCGAATCTGTTTTAAAGAGAAAAAAAGTCATTAGTAAATGTCTGTTACCTCTGTAGATACTGAAAACAGTCAACAAGGCAAAGAGAGGATTAAAAGTTTGTTCAGAGTGAAACTGACAGACATGATGAGCATAATGAGAGCAACTTGATGAAAGCAAATGACACGTTTTTAGCTCAGAAAGAGAGATACAGGAACAAGTAACCACACTAAGCAGTAAATGGAGAAGTGGCAAAAGCAGCAGAAGAGGCCTGAGATGAAGGATGAGAGGGAAGGAAGTGAAAACCTGGCAGTAAACCAAGACACAAAAAGCAGCTCATGCTCATGTATCGATGGAACGACGGCACATTACGAACAAACACGCCAATCACAGAGCATCGCATGTAGCCACCAACCAGCTGTAGGCATTTTTTCCCCAACTCAAAGACATCACAGAGGACAGGGAGTGATGAGTTTGCTGTGACGGAAAGGGGCCTGAGCTGAACAGATCAGTGGGTGTGTGTTGTCGATACAGCTGGAGCAGGCAAGCCTGAGTGTAACAGACAGACTGCGCCTACTTCACACTAGATAAACCCCTGTGGTCCCCTATAACATGTAGCCTATGACTCTGAACAACATAAAAGAAACCATGCTCACAAAATGTTTTCTCAAAGCCCAAAAACAAGAAAACACAAACTGCAGCTGACAAACAAATACACCAATAGCCCCTTTCAACCAAATAATTTCAGGACCTATGGAGCCACAGGAACTTAATTCAGAAAGTAAGCACTGAAGATGAGGGTAATGAGCCAGATTAAAATATCACATCAGTGTTAGAGATGCAGTTTTTACAAGAGGAAGAAACACTGGGTTATTGTGTTATTCTTTGTGGCACTAATGTTTAAAAACACGTAATAAATAGACAAGACACTCGCAGAGAGGAAAAAGAAACTTCTTCTTTCTGCACCCTCTCACTGCCTCTTTTTCAGCTTTCATCTTCCAGTATGACAAAGTGTCTGGTGCTTTTCCTGATATCCATCCATCATCCATCTATCTATCTTTCTAACTGCATTCACTACTTATTGTTTTAATGATGTTGGAGAGGAGTTGAGCAAGCAAAAAAAACTCACCCTGCTCATTTGAGGGATATAAAGTGCAATGCCTGGAGAATGGGCACTATGACTATGACACGAGGACTATGGCAAAATGATTTTAGTCTATTAGTCTAACAGGTAAGACTCCTGAAGTGCCCGAATTGGTTTCTGGGCTCTTGAAAAAGTTCCTGCAGCAGAAATGGGCTATTGATGATCTAATTTGGGTTCAAAATATGAGTATAGGACAGGGTTAGCTAAGTAGACTGTGAGGGACATGTTAGTGAATGATGTAGGTGTTGCATTATACATATAATATGTAACAGTCGGCGATGAGGAGATATGTGATAGTATATTTCACTGTAGTTGATAATGTGATGTTTTTTTAATGAAGATAAAGTTTTTGAAAAAAGGACATCACAAACATTAACTCAAACAAAAAGACACAAGAGGAGGCACCTGAAACTTAAAAACTACCTGCCACAGCAAAAACGATTAGATCACGGCCTGGGAACGTGGTTTTATGTGTGTCTGTGTGTAAACGCATGTGTGCTGGGGAACATCCAGCTCAGTCCCAAAACTACGACCCCCACCCTCAGACATCATAACAGATTATGCCACATGACCGGGAGAGAACCTGAGGTTGACCGTACCATGCTACTTGTCCTTGCGATCAGCTTAAGAGACAACAAGAGACAGCAAAAGGGCTTTCAGAGAAAGTACAGCAGCATCGCTCTGTATCCCCTCAATTTAGGGTATTGGTTTAAATATGAGACGTGCACACCACAGGAAGAATGACAAACATCGACTTCTCTTTCTTTCTTTTTTATCTTTTTTCCTCCTTTCGCCCAATTTTAAAAGAGCTGGGGGTTTCTGCAGACTAGGCAGCTACACTGGGCACAACACTCGTCCTTCTTCCTACAGTCCCAGCTGTCCATCACTGACAAAACAGAGTCCATCAGTGACATCATCGAGTGATAGACGCCGCCCACTTGGCCTGTGTCAAGATTGGGTAATGTGTGAGTGCTGGACAGGGATAAGGGAGAAAAACAACACACTACACACAAAAGGGCAAAGGTCAGAAGGGTTATAACTTCCATCATTTCTTTTTGTTAGATTTTCTTCGGGAAAGAACATGCCGGGTTTATGTGAGAGACGAGGAGGAGGGGAAGAAAAGAACTGAAAGAAAAGGAGTCGTCGTCTCAACACAGGTAAAGCACAGGGAGAAAAAAAATGACTAGAGCTGGAAAAAATAAAGAGTAAAGCAAAAAAATGAACAAAAATAAAAACAGGACAATTTTATATCTGGGCAAAAAAACAAAAACAAAACACAAACAAAACACTTATTCAAAAACAAATAATTTAAAAAAGGCTTGACATAATGCAAGGCCTTTTTCAACAATTTTCCAATGGTTCAGCAAAATACGTTAATTGAAAAATTACTGAAAAACCTTGCTTTAACAAACACAAATAAAACTTGGTTCGCTTGCATGTGCTCAAAGTATTTAAAATTAAAAGGCATCCTTTAAGCAACAACCAAGACACAGCTTACCATTAATGTTAAAACAAGCCTAAGTAACACATTTTTTTCAAATTATTGTTATATTAATGAAAAATTGTGTTGCTGCCTTATAAAAATATTTGCTGTGATGATACTAGAGTGCTGATTCCAAAGTGAAAAATCCCGGTGAGTTACCTGAGACTTCGCCCGGTGAAGGTGCGGTCCTTCCGATGTTGGAAAGCAGGTGGTCGATATTGGGCACAGGCTGAGACTGCACTGTGCTTTCCTGCTCAGCTGTGGTCTGGAGCCACACATGCAGGGAGTAACAGAGAGAGCACAAAGATGATAAGTGACTGAACACAACACATAAATGGGGAAAAACCACAATTAAGGTGTCCGTTGCATTAAAGCTGCATCCATTGATTAGCTAAAAAGATGAATTAAATAATTTAACTCTGTTATGGTCTACACTATCTCCTGAGGGAAATAGAGTATGTGGTTTTTTTAGCTGCTAAATGCTTCACTGTGCACTGAAATCAGCCATCTGCTGCAACTAGAAACAATACCAGTGAGAATGAAAAAAATAAACTGAAATAAAAATAATGAGCTAAAATATGGAGAACATAACTCATATAAACATATTGACTGGTGTAATCAGTGCTGCTATGAATATCTATATAAACACACAAAAACACATAAGAATAATAAAACAGAAGAACATAAATTGTCACATACAACAGGGTCCTCAACAGTATCATCAGTGAAGAACCAGTCATACTGCTGGATAAGGTTCTCAACTATCTTGCACTGGTCTGGCATGTGATTGACCATGTTGATCATGTTGTCCTCAGAGGTTCTGACCAGCGTAGGACCGAACACAATCGCCAGGTTACGAGGCTCCATCTGAACAGATATGATTAAGATAAATCAGATTTAATGAAATAATCCTCAAAAAGGACATTAGATTTTGTTGGAATTGGAGGGTGTTACATACTGATACTAAACACTCACTGGTCCAGTGAACTGTCATACCTTATTCTTTTCACAGTTGTCAGAAACCCTCTTGAGATGAGCACAGAGGAATTTCAGAGTTTCATAATGATGATCAGGTAATTCATGGATCTGCAAGAATTGACAGTAATGCACAGTGTTTCTAATAATGATGTGTATAATAGATTGTAGTGCTATTTAAGTAAATGTTTCTCAGATTCTTACTTACCAGTCTTTTGAGCTCCTTTAACCTCTCCACTGAGTCTTCTGTTCTGTTGGCTTCAATAAAATCAGCATACTTTTCTGTTGAACAGAAAAGCTTTTAATCAAAACCTTCTCGAAAATAAGAATACTATAGTGCTTCTGGGAATTTTACTGTAATAATTCTTACCATTTGTAAACAGAGGTTCAGGAAGTTTTCGGAAGAACGACTTCAGTAAACTACTGATGACATTAAGGTCCCGCCATTTCTGCAGACAATTTAAAGGTTAAGACATTATGTTAAAGCAGTCCTTCCAGCACTAATCAGTCACTACTTAGAGATGTCAGGAGAGAGGAACACTGTACTGTGCAAGAGTAACTGTCAATCACTCACATCTTCCTGGATGTCAATGTCAGTCATGCCTTTGCTGTTGAGCTCCTCCTGCATGCTGGAGATGGCAGCATTGTTCCCTGGGACTCTATAGATTCCTGTGTACTCCAGCCCTCGCTCCTCCACCACTTTACAGCATATCTCCACGATCAGAGGAACAAACTGCACACACACCAGGAAAGACATTAGAAATGACAAATCAAAATGTGAAGCAGGAGGTTACATCTTCTGAATGCTGAAATAAACACAGCATTTTGCTCAGAAACATAAACAAAGACTGGTACTCACCCTATTAGCCTGTGCAGGTGGACAGTCATCAAGCCGTACCCCGAATGTGACCCCAGCTGAAGTCTTTTTTTCAAAGGGCTTCCTCATGATTCCTGCAATACCCATTTTCCAATTTCTGTCCCTTGGAGGACTAGAATCATCTGACACGGTACACAGAAATATTTAGGTTAATTTAAAGTCTGAGGCTAGAAATGCCCTCTAACCAAACTAGATGGCATAGCTCACCATGTAGAACTAGTGTCTTTACCTTTCAGTGCCCTCCGCTCCTCTCCTGTTTTTGGAGAATGGGGGCTGTGGATCTTTGCATCTGTTTTACCTCCCAGGAAGGCTTGTTTGATGCTGAGGGACTGACGGGTAGTTTTGGGGGAGGGTTCGGACCGACTGCTGGGAGCACTGATCCAGATGAAAAGTTTGAAAAGGAAAACACAAATATTAACATTACACTGGCATATAATTAAAAGTGATAGATATGTGGTTAGGTACTGTGGATGTGCTGGAGGGGGCAATATAGAGCCCAGCATACCTCATCATGTTGTATTCCTTGATCTTTCGACTGATCAAGTCTTGGCTTGTTACAGCACCATTCTGTAAAGATAAACACAGTTTGGAAATCCCAAAGCATTTGAAAAAGTTTACGAAACTAAGTTTCATCAAAATACAATTCAGTTCAACAGATTTTAAATAATGATTAAACAACTGCTAATTACTTGGCATTGCTTGTAAATCCAACAAAATCAACATCCCCAATACCAGGGATAATTAAAGACAAATCCTTAAAACATCAATTACAAATGCAAAAATGCAATGTAAAAATGTTTACTATGGGGCAATCAGGAAGTAGTCACTCATTATACAGACTGGCTGACTAACAAAGTGGGGCCCAGCCCAAAGATAAACAGTAGACAAATTGTAGAAAAGGCCAGTAACTGTGACACCAGTTTTACTTCTGCATCATGTGACCAAGCTATCTTCTAAAGCTTAGAGGGCACATAAAAGTGTCAACCAATATGTTCAAAGTGGACACACCTACTTGTATTGCCACACAGCAGCATAACTGACAGAAAGGCCAGATGTAAGGAAGTCTGAAGTGTGATTACAGTATACTCTCACACAAATTAAACTGCTAATTACTAATTATGAAATTTCAAAAGCATGAACAAAATCACACAAATGCAGAAAATTCTGATTCACATAAAATATATTATCAATGGGATAAACAGATCCTAACAGGAGTGTTTATTTAAATATGCGACAGCCTGATTAGTTTAATGTTTTGATTAGTGGTCACAATGGTGTGTACGGAAAATGGGGATTCTCAACACCTGTGTCATGCTGTACACAAAAGTTTTACTACTTTTCTTGAACATTTTTATTGTTACTTAATCATGTGCAGTGAGCTATGAATTCTTGCCAAAAGGTGTTGGTTTTTTTTCTCCTCACGCCCAAAGAAGTGCCACCAGTTTTTTCTTTGTTCCGTCTGGATAGAACAAGATTCCTACGACACCTTATTTTATCTTTTGTTAGAGATTTTATGAATGGAGCCGGTAATCATTCCCTTTACCTCCTCCATTGTATTTAATTCAAAGATAGTGTTTGGTTCCCTTTATGTTAGCCTGATGGGTACGCCAAGTCCAAACTTGTATTCAAATGACCACAAGTGCTAAACTCTTCCCTGATGACATTTTACCAAATAGAGAAGAGAGCAGCCCAAACAGTCAATGTCCTTTTGAGATTTATCATCTTTTAGCTTCTGTAGTTCTCATCATCATTTTAGTTGAAGGTGACATGGGAGATGAATCGTAGGAGTAATATTGTCTTGTGTAACCCTACATGAGTCTTACTAGAACACACCTCTTCATCTGGGTTACTGTTTTCTTGAATGACTTTGATCCAAGACAGCATTTCATCCCTCCCTTCTGCCTGGAACAAATACTCGCAGTCAGAGGTGGTCAGTCGCAGCACATTCTTGCGTCTCGTATCGCTGTAGGAGATATCAATCAGACAGGCCTTGATGCTAATTCGTTGTGGGTCCTCGTCACATTGTGTCGAAGCGTGTGACGACGCATCCTTCCTGTCTTTGTAGAGGGTTAGAGTGTGACCTTGTAAAACAGCATACATCTGCTTCCATGATCTCATCCCCCCACCAACACGCTACAGAGATAAGGACACAAGACAAAGACAAATATTTACACACCAAAACATCAGCGATATATATGGTTGTTAGATGAAGGCATGAACGTACAGACATACCTTATTTTTATCTGTATTAAGCTGCCTAAAGTTAAGCAACCCCTCTTTGGAAGAATCAGCAAATATATCAGAAGAGGAATCCCTTCGAGATCCAGAGTCTGCAGATGATTTATGTCCATCCAGAGCCTGCAAATGTGAATACATGACATTTTATAGCAGTAGCTGACAGTACACTGTGACATGATACATGGGGTAAGAGATGAGAACATGCAATAAAAATCCCCTAGAGGAATCAAACTGGGAATGGCACAGTCATATAGTCACCAGGAAACACCATATATGAAATGTGACTCAAAATTGTGTTCATTCACAGGCAAGACACAAAATACCAAAGCCTGTTTGCCTAAAACTACCAAAAAAAAAAAAAAAAAAAAAAAATCAAAACTCTGAAGAAACACATCACACACCATATAAAACAGGATTAGACAACTTCAACCTTTACACCCTTTGTTGTATTTTATGTAAAGTGCCTTGAGATGTTTCTATTGTAATTTAGCACTATACAAGTGAATTTAATTGAATGGGATGTGTTATAAACAGGACACCATACTGAAACTCATTTGCACTTAACCATAGTCACAAGTTAATATTCATCCCCACTACATTTATAATTGCAAAAATATAGATGTGGTAGTCAAATAATATGTTACTGTTAATATGTCAAATAATATGTTATAAAATGTTACTAATAATAATAATAATAATAATAATGAAAAAACAGTCCTAACATATGAGAGTACTAGAATTCAAATATGCTTAACAGCATCAGAAAGTCTGGCATGATATGAACTACCATACTTCCTCACCTTTCTCAGGCCCCTGAAACTGGGCATATGCTTACTGGAAGATCTCCTAAAGAAGCAGACAAAAAAAGAATGGGCTGATATTAAGTCAAAGGCAATGTCAGATAGATTTGTAACTCAATCAAAATAAGAAAAAATGAAAGCAAAGACCCAATCCTAGTATGCACTCACCCTCTGACCTCTTCCTGGTAATTATCCAAACCCTCATCATAGGACTTGGACCGCTCTGTTTTACTGGCTGATTCAGACTCCAGCAAAGCACTTCTCAGAGACTCTACACAGAGATAAGAAAAAAAAAAAAGAAACAATTATTTGTAATTTAGCCAAAAAAAAAAAAAAAAAGACAAAATTGACAAAAAAAAGACAAATTAGACCCAAGACAAATTAGACAAGCATTTACTGGAAAAAATAAAACAAAAATTTAAGTGATTTGTACTGTGGTCTTTCCAAGCTTAGGCCTTGCCTCGCATATCCATGTCCCAACCAACCAAATGCTGTTTACCTTGGTCATGTGACAGCTGACGACGAATGGCAGGGCATGGTGAGCCTGGACTGGAGGGGCCTGTCGTTATGGATGGTGCAACAGATATCACAGAAGAAGGTGGAATAGGAGCAGCCTCTCGGTCTACACTGGGGCTAACTGGTTCATCTATGAAAATAAAACGTTCAGTTAGGACACCACAATAACATTTTAAGAATACCTGGACAGATGTATTATGGGGATGATGTTTTATTAAACTAATCAAAGCATAGTATATATTCGTTCCATTGTCTATATGTCTCATTTAAAGAAGAAAGTGCAGGCATGCTGGATAAGGACATTTTCAGATCAAAAACAACTTTTGTATCTGTCATCTGTGGGAAAATTTTAAAACAGGCTTACATGATTCCCATGGCTAACATGCCACAACACAGCTGAGAGTGGGAACAGATCATCTTCTGACATGTTATCTGAGTGAGAAAGAACTTTTTAACTACCACCCACTTCTGGCACTTCAAGTCTGAAACAGCTCATAGTACAAAGCTGCTCCCTGCAGCTGAGGGGCCCTTTGGAGCTAAATTTAAAAGCAATCGTCCTAGATCCTACTCAGAACCAACTTTGAAGCAGGGCAAAGGAAAAAAAAAAAAAAGATGTCTCCAACTCCTTGTAGGGCCTATTGGGCTACCTTAATAAGGTTCTGCCCATGAGTGCTAAACATTATTTAGTAATAAGAACTTTAAAATTTTTCATCTTTTCATATCTACACTACCAAAACATCAATCTAATGTAGTCTGCATAAATCCATAATTCCAAACAGACAGATGTATAACCTCCTGTAAATGAATGAATAATTATGAATTGCGCTGTAGGACCAAATGAGCTTACACAATTTAGGCCCTGACCAGTGGGACTTCAAACAGGCCATTGATGGAGGCCCAGCGCTCTTCTCAATAAGGGCACTGTTCTCCTGAGCTGGGCACGGTCCCAGAATGGTAGTACTGCGGCATCATCACTGTCACTGCCTGCTTTGTCTGCACCTGGACTGTCATGTCGTCTCAATAATCTACATTACGCAGAACACTAAAGAAACAGCAGTGGCACTGTTGTAAAGTTTGGTGTACTGACCTCACTGATATTAGATATGCTTTACATCCAACTTGAAATGTTCCCTGCAGACCAAAATCTCGAATGAAGCACTTTACAAATCAATGGCAAAATGAACCTTAGAGAATATGTTAAGGAACAGCTTCAATGAGCCAAACAACTCTGAAACTGATTCTTCAGCCAAGGGACAAACAAAAACTACTGTTACTGCCTGTGACCTAGTTCCTCCATACAGTCTGCCTGCAAAGTACAAAATGTTTCCAAAACAAAAGTAGATCAGCATCAGAGACAGTTAAAACCACCCTTTGCTGATTTGGGTTACTCAGTTTAAAAGCAAATCTGTTTAAAAATTCTTTTAGCTGTAAGGGACTGACCATTTCTCTTCACCTAAAACACAGTGGTCACACTAAGACTGAAAACAAATACAGAGAAAAACAAGTGTGAATAACAGGATACCCATTGTCACAGATTTTAAAGTATATAGTCTGATAGAGACAGATACAGAAACATACCTAAAACATATATATAGAGAACAGACAGTTTTAAAAATTTTAAACATGAGACAGTAGATTTCAAAGAACATTTAATGCCCCCAGCCTCCTAACTATAGCAAAGTCCTCATCAAGACATGCCAAAAATCACAGAAGAGTTCCTGTCAATTATGAATATTTTCCTGTTACTGGAGGGTTTACAAGAGAAAGAAACCACTGAAAAGTCATGCCTGTAAAATTTTGACATCATTTAGAAATGTGTCATATCCAAAACCTGATACAAAGCAAAACATTCTGATAACCCTTTTAAAAGGGTATGAATTTGAAAACATTTTTGAAACTCCTTTTCAATTCTCTCTAAGCACTTGTTATGTCAATGATAAGATGGTTGTTTTGAGATAACTATTTAATCAGCAGAAAATGCATTACAGGACTATTGAAGCATAAAGCAATCCATTTTGAAGAGAGAACATCCAAGGAGCCAACATATTAAGAGAAGAAATTCAATATATTCCAAAAGGCTTAAGCCATCCTTCGTTTTGCCCCAGCTAAGCTGAACATCCCACAAACCCTCTCTGTCATGCCACAAAACCTGATTAATAACATCTTCCCAAGAAGATTAATTTATTGGGAACATCTCCACAGCACTGTATATATACACACACCAATAATACGCAGAATCAGATCAACAATGAAACTACATTGGTCTGTAAAACTACAGGCTCCACAGTCATTTTTCCATCCATTTTATCTATTAGCACCTTTTGTGGTAGCCCTTTAACTAGTTTCAGCATGAGCATGTCGAGTATGCCTCATGCTACTACTGCCTACTGTCGTTGCTATGACAACGTGAGCCGACAAAGCTTACAACTGATTCTTCTCTTACCAATGAATGGAATGGAGTCCAGAGACTCATCCAGGTTGCTGGAGCAGGAGGTGTGATGTTGTTCCCCAAGGCGGCGTATGTGTATCTCTCGACGTGCATCGTTGGGAAGCCAGCATGCCACCACATCTGCTGTGGAATCTGCTCCATCGTCATTTACAGCCAGGATATAAGAAGGATGCCGCAGAGGGCTGGGGTTTTTTCCAGAGGGTGGCTTCTCCCTTAAAACGACACCGGACTCTGTTGGGCTTTGTCCATTAATCTGACTCTGGGAGTCTGGGTGGGGTGGTCTAAGAATGCTAGGTCTCTGATGCATCTGTTTCGGACTTGAGCATGAGGAAGACCTGTGTCCTACCAATGCTGCATCTCTGCCTGCCTCAACAGGCTGCATGGTTTCAGTCCGCATCCTGCCCTGGCCCTGTTGGATAGTGAGGGCTGCATAATTTCCTTTGACTGAAGTTCTTTGGTCAGCAAAAGACTGTTCAGCCCTTGCGCTCTTTGCAAAATGTGAGTGTCTCTCTGAAAGCATGGGTGAGGAGCGGGCCTGAAGAGAATCTGGTCCCTTAGAATAGAGAGAAGGGTTGGGTGCCCCCCTTATGCCACCACTGTATCCAACTGAAGGCCTGTAGAGCATGGCCTGTCTGGGCATAGACTGTCGGCTGGGTCTCGTACCTTGGTCTGTTCTTCCATATACTCCTCTCCTCTCACTGGGCCGAGAAAACTCTGTATGTTCAACATAATCTATGGATTTTGCCCGGGGTTTGTGCAGTATGGCATCTTGGGAAACGCTGCGAGGGGGCCAGTTCCTGGCCATCCTCTCTGCATTGCTCATCCTGTCTTGGGAGGCACTGCGTGGGGCAATCTGAAACTGGGGTGGAGGTCCTTGATATGACCGTTCATGGGAGGTACTTCTCCGTCGTATCCCCTTAGGACCCCAGTCTCCCCAGGGAATGTGATGAGTAGCACTAAAGGTGTTCTGACTGGAAGCTCGCAAACTGTCCAGTCTCTCTTGAATAGTCCGACTACCATAGGAATGGATTCCTTTGTTGTCAATGTATTCCCTGTATGTCTGATAAGTACGCCAATCAATGTTTTGATGGTTGGCTTGGTAGTGAGGTGCCTGACCACCATATGAAACCATTGCTGGACCAGCGGGGTAGACATCAGCCATTCTAGGTTGAGGGTACTGCGCTAGTGACCCAGGTCTCCCCTTGACTAAGACAGGGTCTATGTAATCTATCCTTTGTGCTGGACCCACACGCCCTTTTTGGATTGTATCAGGGGGAACCACTACAGTTCTCACGCTGTCGTTGCGCATGCAAACTGCCATCTGGCTTTTTGGATATGGCTGAGGAGGAGGAGATGGGGGCACAGTGATCTCCTTCCGGTACCCATGGTCAGGAGGCGCTGCTGACCCTCGGCAGACCTGTCCTGCTGAGTCAGTCACCTGGGCCATGCCCGTAGGCTTACAGTCTACTCTGGGGTAACATAGTGGGGGCGGCTCAGGAATGTGACAGGCATTTCCGCTGTAGCTACTGTGGCCACGGAGGTAGGCATCCTGAGAGTAGGCCTAGAGGCAGAGCAAAAATCAGTGTTACAACAGATATGTTACAGGCTGCATTTGCAAGTGTGTGTAAAATTCAACAGTGTACTACTAGATGCTTACAGAGAAGGCAAACTAAGATATTATAAATGCTACTGGATGCATGTGTGGGCAGTGCATGTTGCAGTATGAGTGTGTGGAGGCGTTAGCAGTTTAGGGGTGTCAGTGGTCTTCAGCTGTTCCTTATTTAGAGTTCTCATGGTAATATTCACTCCAATGCGGATAATAGTGTAATCAATGTAGAAAATATTTAGATATGACAGTGGTAATAATATTTTATGGTAAAGAAATTTTTCAGTTCATGTTCTCTAAACAACACATTTGATGCTACCCCACATCTAGCAAAGAGTTTTCAATAAAAAAAACAAACAAAAAACAAAACCTATGAAAAAATAAAACTGCAAAAACTGTAAGATGTGGATGGTGTATATGGTACGTTTGGTACATATTTATACCAAACTGAAAATTTTGCCTCATCTCTGACAGTTTCAAAGATTTTCAAGTACAGACAATAAAATAATAGATACAACATAGAACACAGATGAAAAAAACTCATACTGATTACCTAAATAAAAACGGACATAAATCTGGACTGGTAACCAATGTCTACATTTACCCATGTAAGACTGGCAGACTATAAGCTCAGATAGACAGGAGGTTGCCAATCCCTCACAGAGAACATGCTATATTTAGCCTGGCTGATTGCTGTCCAAGGTTCAATTCTTTGTCATGAATACAAAGTTAAAGTAAAGCTTCTTCCAATGCATAAACTGCACCTCACTACATCTACCTACTTTGTTCATACTGCACATACAAGAAGCAAGAGACGTGTAAAGGTATGAGGACTTTGATCTTGCTACAACCTGGTGTCAAATTACAATCTTACATAAAGCTGTGTGCCACAGCAATCAGTACCAGACTCTGTTCCTCCCTTTGTAAGCACAAGTGTACAAGAGAGTTCAGAGGTCACTAGCCTTTATCACACTAATGACACCTGGCATGAAGGATGAAGAAGGGGCGAGGCTTCACTGAAAAGCCAGCTGGTGGCAAGCTCGAGTGCTCAATCAAACAGGTACTGCAGGCACAATGCATCGGCCATTTCTATAGTCCACAAATCTGAATCACTAGCACAGAGCTGACTGTTTACCAGTGGTCCAAGGAAAATGAGTAGCAATAACGTGACCCCTGAACACTGCATCCTGGAATGACGATGATGACATGCATGACACATGCAAAACGAGACAGCAAGCACAACATGCCAACATCAAGTGGCTGCCCAGTCTGCTATTTGCTTACCCGATAAGTAGTTTCCCAAGAAAAAGGCTGCTGTTACACCATGTTAAACCGAGAGCATTTAGAAATTAAGAAAGAGTGGGTGGGAGAGAAAAAGATGCCAGTAGAGGAAAATGCACATTTTCTATAAAACAGAAGAGATTCAAAGAAGAGAGATTGTGAAACAGCCACATCAATGCATGGGCTTGACATGCTAAAAATATACTAAAGCTGCAGCAGCAGTACAGAGGGATGAAGAAGCAGAGATGTAACAGGGGTTGCCACATCACAACCTGCCTGTGCCAGTCTGTCCTGGGTGAAGTGGCAGGAGCAGAAGCTTGCCTCTCATGGTGCTGTTAAGTCCCCATGCTTCTATCCATCTTCAGCCAGAATATTACGATAACTGAACAAGGTGCCTCCAGTCTATGACTCTCTCTCCCCCTCCCTCTGCTCTTGCTCACATAACAGCAGCAGCTGCTGATTATACATTCAGCTGTGATGGTACAGCTCCCCCTCCCAGTCCCTCCTCCTCTCTCCTTTTCCCTCACAGCATCAACCTGTTCAAAACACAGGGCAGTCAGCTGATTTTATCTACTGGTTTCACCTCATCATTCATGCTGTTCCCTCTTTTTCCCTGCTCCGTATTTCCTCTGCTTTCCTGGTCTACCGTTCCCTCCCTTTTCAGCTCCCTGAATGTACACTCTATCTGTGTCTTTGCTAAGCAACTGCTGCCTGTCTCTGAGCAGTCAGCATGTGCTGCCTCCTACAGTGTAATGTCAACCTGCGTCTCTGATAATCCTCTTGCTTTTTATGGGCAGTCTATATCAGTATGCCTACCTACAATAATAAATATTTTTTGTGGGGCTGCTGGCAATTTACTGAGCAATACTGCAACCAGTGTTATCACAACACACACTAGACTGGGTTAATGGGTACAGAAGGAAAAACCGATTCAGAGAGAGGGAGGACCTTATATGAAAGAGGGGTGGAGTAACAGTCAATTTGCCACCAGAAACAGAAACTTTGGTGATAATAAACATAAGACTTATATGCTTGTGAACAATAATTTTTTCTAATCTTATGACTGAATGATATAACTAAATCAAACACACAGGCACCATGTTTTAGGTGAATGATGCTTATATATTCTTTGGATGGAGTACTATTTAAAACAATACATATTGACATTGCAATCCTTCCTATGACAGTCCTCAATGAGGAATTGAATTATTTACCAAGTTAATTATGCTGATTCAATGCAGCCATAAAGGATCCACAAGGGAAAATTTCACCTGAAGCAAAGAGCCCAGCTCTTTCATTATATAATTCATAAGCTGGTTGTCAAATAATAATAAGCCCTTGGGAGAGGATTCCTGAGCATCCTGACAAAGCACTTACTGTGATTTGCTATAGATATGGAAAAGATCAGAGCACCTTCGCTTTGTCTTGAATGAGCATAATGCACAGTAACTGCCAAGAGCTGCTGTTGCACACATTAAAGGTTATGATGAGCTCTAAAGTGCACACAGGTATGAGGGCTTGTCTCTTCACCTGAAATCATCTGATGATATGTAATACAATGTTTTTGTAGAGTACGGCTTGAACAAGGAAAGACAAAGCCATAATAGTAGGTATTTCTAGACTAGGGGCAGACTACAAGAGGCAAACCGATGGTTAGACATTATAATTTACACAAGAATAACTGACTTCTGAAAAGTAGCCATACATTAGGCATACTTATTTACCACAGGTGTCAAACTCCAGTCCTCAAGGTTCACTGTCCTGCTTTTTCCTACTATCCCTGCCCTAAGAACGGTTGATTACCTGACTCAGGTATGTTCAACCATTAAGAAGCTGCAAGGCCAGGGATAGTGACCTTGGGAACTGGAGTTTGACACCCCTAATTATAACATTTCCTTCATTGATGAATAATCTGTAGTTTTTAAACACTCTATTTTATGTGACATCTTAAGCTATTTCTAAACTGTTGTGGAATTTATGTGTCATTTCATTTCTCTTAAACTGTCTAGTCTGGCACATTACTGAATTAGACAACTCCCCAAACATAATTGAAAGAAAATGTTACTACACAGTCCTAATATGACTAAGTATATGATTACATAAACTTAACTCCATTTAAATTCTGTTGCTTCTTTTGAATGTAGTTAATCTACCACAGGGAGCAAACCACTGAGGGTCTCACATATAGCTCAGCATGAGGTAGTGATCCAAAATACCTAACCATGCTGATAAACATCATGCCAGAATAACAAGCACAGAACACTTTCGACACAGTTATTTTAAGTCTAAAGACAATTTTTAATAACCTGAACTTGTATTTCTCTGCCGTTTAGTCAAAGCATATCACACAGAATTACTAGCATTAATAATATGACGGTATATGAATGGCAATGAGGGCATTTCAGCAGTAGTGGCAGCAGCAGTTTTGGAGGACAGAAAGGCTGCTCTGGCCTGATTAGGAGGCCTAGATAGAAAACTCTAATGGGATAGATAGCCTACCTGCATCTTGTGACTACTGTCCCAACATGAACACCAAAAACTAGAGCAACTCTGTGAGACCACATGTCATGGAAATTATTGTGGGACTAGACTAACAGAATGTGTTTTCTGTTTTAAACAGAGAAATTCAAGTCAAATTGTGCTTTTTTTATTTTAAACAATGATAAATTATGCAGTGAAGACCACTGATAAAATAGGATTGTAATGAGAAACTTACCAGCTGAAGAATATCCTCATCTTTTGGCATCACACAAAGTTCAAGAAAGTCACCACTGTTGAAGATCAAACAGGCTTTGAAAACAAGGAAAACAGAGCTACTATCCAGTATCAATTATTAAAAAACAATATTAAATCTCACCTGTCTTGGATCAGTGATATAACCTCACAATAGGCTTTTCCAATTATGCTTGCTCCATTCACTTTTACGATGCGATCGCCTAACAAGCAATAAAAAAAACAACAGCATTGAGTAATTAAGGACTGTAAGTTGTCTTTACAAAAAAAGCTCACACTAATGACGAAAGAGGAAATGTGCCTTCAGGCCAACAGTGAAAGAGAAAGCAAACAGCCTAAAATAAAGTACCTAATATTGAAGTTAACAGTGATTATGTTAAAATGTTCTCTCCATCCAATAAACTACAAAATCAGGGTGGTAGCTAGCAAATAAAGCAGCAGAAAAAAAAGAATACTTCCCTACAACTATGTGTTAATGGTTAATGTCATTTCACAGAAGGCCACCAGAGAAAGCTGCAGTCTTTGCACTTTTTTGCCTGTGCTGAGAAGAAGTTTGCTGCTCTGTATTATATCAAATAGAGGATAATGCTTCAGTGGCGATGATGTCATGTATTCTGAGTACTTTCAATCAGTCTCTATTATGTTGTGGTTAATGTAGGAGAAAGGCTGGTTAATGACTCGTTATTACCTGTGCAAAGCCCAGCTTCATGAGCAGGGCCACCTTCCTTTACTTGCTTCACGAATATGGTGTCCATCGGTTCTAGCCTATTCCGCTGCCTCCCTGATGAAAGTAGAGAGAGAAAGTAGACAATTTTGCAAACATGTGAAAGCATGTAAAATGTAATGAAGGCTCTGGCAGAGCATGTATTGTCATCTGGTTTCCAAAATGTCAAACTGAAAGATTTCACAAAGTTAAGAGCCCTTTCTTATTTATTTTTCAAGAGTAAAAGGTAAATTCTGTTATAACCTCCACTTTATTATAGGTTAATTTACAACCTTTCCCTTACATTAAAGCAGGATTTGAAAGGTGACAACAACTCCAAAACCTACCAATCACTACCAGACTGATCAGTTTCATGACATTTAGGTGAGGAGGGATAATGACTGTTTATGAAAATGAGAAACTGGGAGGTTTGTCACAAGATGTGAAGGCATGTGAATCAACATTATCTCAGCAGAACAGACTGTGTGCTGGCCAGTGCTTGCCCACATTACAACAGTTTTGAATAGGCATGATCATTAATTTGTTCAGAGAAAAACAAAATGTCAATATGGGGCAATTGTGTGGTTTTAGGGAGGTGGATAAAAGCAGCTAAAGCGAGGAAGCCCTGTTTGCTCATGCTGCTCCTGTCTCCTAGCAGCTGAGTAGCTGCAGAAAAAAAGAAGGAAAGAAAGGAGGGAGTAAGAGAAAGAGACTAAGCAAAGGTAGAGTGGCAGTGTGCTCAGCTGCACAACTCCCACTCTTTCCTTATAAACTGAAAAATAGCTCTGGGCACAGCCAGAGAGTGGCTAAAAATCCTTGCCCAGTATTTAACATTCTGGTAGTGAGTCAGAGCACGATGGCTCACAAACAGTGGATGGGAAGGAGTGTAAGAGAATGGGTTTGATATTTTATTAAAAAAAGGATTACAACTTGCTTAAAAATTCTGGGATGTTGAACAAAAGCAGTAAATGTTCTTAATGTGAAGCAAAAAATACAAATTAATAAGAAACAAGACTTTTGTCAAACTATTCTAAGAGTTTTATGTTGGATAAATATGATATAGGAAAATAGCTGGCTAATTAATTAATAATAACCAGAAATAATATTTGTAAACCTCATGAACAAACACATTTTTCTCCCATCCACACACAAAAATCACTCATACAGACTAAACCTGGGGACTGGCATTATGTAACGCTGCAACAGGAGTCCCATACAACAAGAGCCCTGAGACAGGCTCCCTCTTGTGGCAAACTATAAGGACTGCATCAATTTTCACAATCCAGCTATAAATAAATTACTGCTTGAACACAACATACATTTAAAGGTATGGTGACTCCTTGTCTCACCAACATGAGGTGAAAATACAGAGTCAGAGATTTGTGCAATAATAGTTTGTATTAATCAGAGTAAGCAGTTTGTATCTTTTTTTTTTACAGGCTCTAAATCAATTCAATTGATTTTGCTTTTAATCTACAAGGCTGCTCTGGGAATTTATTTAGTTATTATTGTGGTAATTATTGTGGTTTTATTTATTTTTTACTGTTAGCAGTTTAGCACCACCTAACCATGTAATTCATACAGACTCGCCACCTAACTAGCAGTGATGGCACAATCATATTTAAAGAATCACATATAATTTTGGAAAAGACTTGTGTTTGCTGTATAACCTTAAAGTTCAATGTAAAAATCAATATTAATTTCATCTCTACATGTTCTGCTCATTGGCTGTTGGAGTGTTTCTTTAAAAAACACAGAAAAACATGCTTAAGAAAATAAAACATTGCCAGGTTTGATCTGCTCTATTTTAATTACTTGGCAAATGCAGGGAGAGAGGCTGGGTAAAGAATATGATTTGCCTGCAGTTGGCTCACTTTATTCTCATTCACTGTGAAGCTAAAGAAGATGATTTTTTAAAAATAACATTGCATAATGATTTGGAAGTAAAAACTCTACTTACTGACCATTCAACAAAGCCCACATAAAAATTGCTATCAAAATAAAAGCTAACATTGCCTGTAAACAACAACCACTTACATGTAAATAAAGATCAGTTGTAACTGAGGTGAGGATGAAATGAATAGAAAAAAAATAAAACAGTCTTTGTCAGCAGAGAGCTGACAAGCAAACATTAGATCACAAGTGCACCCAAACTTGACCCCAGAGTTATGACAGAAGAGCTTTGTCTTTGGAAGCAGCAGACTAATACAATAAGAGAATTGAGAAAACCGATGGTGGTGCAGCACTGTGCAGGGGTGAGAGTGGCACAATCATAAATGATGTTTTTAAATCCATGTTTTCGCACACTTCTTCACAATATAGCCAAACTTTATCTACACGATAAAACAATTTAGATTATATACATTTTGTAAAAAGAAAAAAAAGAAAGAAAAAAAAAATTACTACAAACTTAATCATGCAGATTAATTGTATGATACTTTTATTCTGAAGAGGGAATAAATTACAAAAAGAAAATCTATTTATGAATTAAAAGAGATTATCAGGGGTGTGAGAGCAACCTAGCATTTCTATTATTTGGGGGTGCTACTGTGTCCAAGCTACCCCAACAAAACACACCAGGCTGTTCCTTCTTCAATTCTGACTTTCTGTCTGTGTCTTTTTCTAGCATCATTTGACGTCCAGGATTCTTTCAGATTTTCTGGCTTACTCAGTCTGAAGCAGCAAAGCTCCAGACTAAAGCATGAACAGTGTTACAGTGTTTTAGTTTTTGGGTAAGGCATAAATCCTGACTGTGTTAATGAGGGTTGCGTCTTTTGTATTAAATGAAGTTTAAATCTGGATAGTGAGAAAGCTCTGTGTATGCTTTCCAGCCTATTCCTGTTGCTGCACATATCACAAAGAGGGGTCACAGAAACAAAGTTCAAAATTGGAACTGAGGCACCACAATAACATTTTATCACATGGTTATGTGCAGATGGTGTATGAAATATAAGTCATCTGCTATTCAGAGGGGTATCTCTAAGGAAAAAAAAAAGCTGCGGTGATTTTTATCAGCATGTCTGGGCATGTCTACAGTGTCTACATGCATGATCCAACAATATTTCTGTCCATTCAGGAGTTTAATCAGTTGAAAGCAACAATTCTCATTAGGACATGACAAGTTCAAGTACGTCGCCCATTAAATGCCAAGGCCTGAGTGACTAAGTAGGCTCGGCTTTCTACGGAGTGATGTCACCATACACAAGAGCCCACATGAGGCCAACACAGTTCATTAACCTATATCTATACGAGAGCAGTATAGCACTCCAACATCAGTACTATGCTATACACACATGACAGCGCCACAATTTTCCCTGGCTTGTCTTAAAACAATAGTCAGCTGCCCATATGAACATTGTGCATATGTACAACCAGTTTTTTTTTTAGTTTTTTTTATTTACTGTAATCTTTCATCCTGTTCAAACCGGTTTACAAGATGCTTTCATAACATTATGTAAGTGATAGGGGACAATACCCACAGTACTATGTGCATAAAAGGATTTAAAAGTTTATATCCAACTAAAAGTTAAAGGGGGATCTTCCAAAGTTACAGCATTTTTAAGGTTAAATTCCCTCTTTTTGTTTCCTTGGATAATGTTGCCTTGATCATGTGCGGTGGAGAGAGAGTGTAACAAAGAAACTACTAAAAAGCCTAACTTTGGAAAATACCCACCTGACTTGACTATGTCAGTCTGCTGAGCCTCAAATTATTTTCAGATTAACTTGTGGGTTTTTACAATGACCTTGGCATATGAATTTTGTCAGTCATCACTTACACTGAAAGCACACTGAGCACTTTTTAACGGCCAGTGTGAATATTAGGAATGATTATACCATGCACCTGTAACTACAGGTATTTGTTTAATGACAGAGCTGGAAAAAAAAAAAGTGAACCTATGCTTTAAAAGGCTGATTTTTATGTGACAGATACCTACTATCACACTGTGTCATACAGCTATGAATGCCTCCACATGTTACATCAGGGGTGGCAATCTCTGGTTCACAAGGGACACTGTCCTGGTTGTTTTCCAAATATCCCTGCCCTGCCCATAGATTACCTGAATTAGGTGTGTTCAGCCAATCCTAATGTGGAATAGCAGGGATAATTAGAAAACAATTTAATTTCTGAATTGAAAGTTTACCAGGTTTATCTCATCTCATTCCATCACAAGCTGAACAGTGGTACTCCAGGATCAGGAGTTCATCACCCATGTTTTACAATAAACATCATATAATATTACTGATATTTTTCCTTTATGATTTCTTTTTTAAAGAATATATACTAAAAAACACCAGCAATCCCTTAATAAAAAATTTCCAATACATACAGACAATGTGGTATAAGATCAGAAATGACTGCATAATTGATGAAACTGTAGATAAAGTCTGAGGAATGTTGAAAACAGATTCATGGGATTTTCCCATTGCTAATGAAAACGAATAGTTTACTTGTGCGTACAATAATGTAGTTCCTCAGCTTGCTGAGCTGCCCTGTAAAATAATTTTGTTTTCCAAGGAATATGCAAAAACTGTAAAATTAAATCTATAACAAAATAAACTGTCCAAAAAGTGAAGGGGTCTTAATATAATAAAATGTATAATAAAATGACTGTTGTACACCTGGACAAATTCCTTTGATTGAACCTCCTCATTGTCAACAAACGGCTGAACAAAGTGTTTAGATCACAAAGATGTTACTAGGAAATCGTATCACAGTGATCACACCGGGACAGGAAAGGAAGTAACGGAGTTCACTTAAATTAAAGAGAGTTCCTATCAGTAAAATTTACATGAAACATTTACTATTTAAAAAATCTCAAATAAGCATAGTGAATCTCTTGTATGTGTTATGAAGAACAAAAGTGTTTTACATTGTTTTCTTGGCAGCCAAACAGATGTGAGACTAAAACTCGGACTTTCAATGACTTATGAAATCTTGTTTGATAAAATTCAGCGGAAAATTTCATATTTTGGCACAAGACTGGTCAAAATTAAACCTTCATGAAACTAACTAATGAATCACCTTCACATTTCCTGTAACTGTAAATTGATTAAGATGAACCTGATGTCTTCTGTATTCAGCAGAAGCTGAGGCATAATAAAAGTACGTGTTATTTTAATAAACTGTCTATCTTCGATATAAAGTATTTGATTTTAAAACATACCGTAATCACAAACTGACATTTTTTTAAAGGCCAAATCTTTGCTTTTTATGGTGAGAAAGAAAAGCAGCAAAACAACTAAGTACAACAATATAAAGCAGGGGAGGAGCAATGTAGGACAGAAGCAGGTGGTCCTGACCAAACTCTTCAGAGCTTCACACAGGTCAGTAGTACACAGGATCTAGTGGTTCTCAGTGCATACAAAAGGGAAAAGAGACTAAGGGGGGAAGGATTAAGAGCCATGAGAAGTCAGGGGAGGTGCTCTGACTCAGCAGTATTGAGGGGAAGGCATGTAGAGGAACAGCCAAGTTTTTCTGCTTACCTCTGCGGCCATGATCTTCCTCCTGTAAAAACACAAAAACATACTTTTGGTCACAGAAGTGGCTATCAAAGCTTTTTGTTGACTTAGTTTTAGTTTATGTAATAAAGAATACTCAGGTGTATGAAACTCATAAAAAGTTTAGCAAAAAAAAACAATTCTCACATTTACCGGGAAAGAGTGCACTGTTGATTCTGGTGGGTACACGATAAAGTGCCGCAGGGTGAAGCCGAATCCTTGGGAAGTGCGATGTAAACGCACAGTTTTAGGTCTCGGCCATGAAAACGGCTCGTCCTCTGTTGGGTATTGTGCTGAAGGAGAATCAAACAAGCTTCTCCACTCTGGGGAATCACTCTGCACAATAAGAAAGGTAGAACTAAATGTAAATGACATAGTTCTTAGTTCATGCTTCTAGGGTCACAAAGAGATTTAACAGATTTGATCAAAAACAACAACAACAAAAAAAACAAACAAAAACATGCAGCTATGAAATCTTGAAACTGAAAGCGACAATGTTGGAAAACCCCAAAGCTAGATTCCAAAAAATGATGCTACTAAAAGTGCATGACATACGCAACAAATTACTGTACAATGACAGCAAGTGTCAGCTATTCATAAAAGTTGAATATGGTTTCAGACGAGAATGAGTTGTAAAAAAAAAACACTGGTAGCTCTACAGTGTGGAGCTGAACAGCTGGAGAGTGGAGCCTGTCAGGCTTCAGGGCTTTGGACAGCCACTCCACTGTTTACTGGCTATTTATAGCCTCACACCTCTGTGGTATCATGTGTGCAGCAACTCTCCCTTTACTCAGGACTCCGCAAATCATATTCCCTGTTCCAATATAAGTTGCAGCAACACCTTTGTTCAAAGTCTGGTATTTCCACACAGAAAAAAATATTTTCCCACACCCTGTTTCAAACAAACCTTCCCCTGCCACCCCCCCCCAAAAGTATAGACTTTCCCCCACAATGTGAGGAATCTGATGAGCTTGCATTCATGTTATCTGTGCCTGGGTAGATTTGTTGAGTAAATCAGAAAATCAGAGCAAATTACCCTACATGTTAACAAAACCAGTGCTAAACTATAATAAAGAACTTGCAAGAGGTTTATACATTTGGATATGAAAACTGTTTGCTTTAATCAGAAATGAAATAAATAAATGAAGTGCTTTCCCGCTTGATCCAGCTGTTCCAAGTAGTAAGCCAAACCACATTATAAAAAAAAAAACAAACGCAAACTTAAAATCAGCAACATCCCATCTCAATGCTCTGTCTTTCACAGTATGAACATTCATTATAAATACATTGTGTGCCTGGAGGGATGTACCAAGTTAAAGCATGTTGTACTGTAGCCTTTGCAGAATGTTTTATTACTTCACAGCAACTAGGTTTTTCTGTATTTAGCCATGTATTTCTAAGAAAGACTGTAACAAATCTCTTAAATCAAAGAATATTTTAATGGCAAATTAATTTAAATGTGCATACTACAGAGTAAGGATCCAGAGACTACTTTGGCTGGCTGGGAAACAGAGCTGCAGGTGCAGCTGACACCCATGTATTTTGATGAAACCAGCAAAACAGGTTTACTATGTTACCAAACTTTGGCTGTTCTCTGATACCAGCACTTCCACGTTGATGTTTGCATCTGTTCCTTCACATAACTAGAAACATTTAGCAGAAGTGAAGTGCCTGCGACAATATAACATTAGATCAACTGGATGATTGAATTCTCTCTGCATTGCTCCCCCGTAATGTTTCTGAGGCATGGCAATCCCAGTCTACTGAATTTGGTTTAGCAGTCAGTGCACAAAAAACAGGACAATTTCCAAGCCTCTGATCTTCAGATGTGGATGACAGGAGGGGTGTGTACCTCCTGACAGACACATGCCAAGCAGTGTTATCTTTGCCGCTTACATACTGTTGTGACACTCCAAATAAATAAATTTTAGATCCACATTTCCTCTCATGGTATCCCCTTCCTTTTATTTATTAAAAATAGCTATTATTACAGACAGAGGACAAAACAAGACTGGTGTAAACCTGATGAACCAGAAAGTAATGCTTTCAAATAATTATGACAAGAGGTCAAAGAGGAATCAATATAAAGGAGAAAATTATGAGATTACTAGTCAAAAAAGGGGCTACAAAGAATGAAAGGAACACCCACATCAAAATACACACCTGTCTTCTCCTGCCCACAAAATGAATGCCTCTCACCTCTTTATGAATCACCAGAATGCCAGACTGATATTTGCAGTGGGTGAGGCAGCTGGGAATGAGATTTCTGTAGGCTTCTGTTCCTCGGCAGGATACCTCTTGGCTTTGAGCAGTGACCAGACCAATGTGACACAGCAGGAGCACTGATTTCAACCACCAGCTGGCCTGGTGATATTCTATGTTTTTCTTTTGGTGTCAACTAATCACACGAATGCACTCATTTGAGGTAACAGAGCAACAGTTTAACAAAATTCTTAAGCATTTTTAAAAGTGAATAAAACACCACTCATGTTCAAGCCAAGGTGGGATATGGACATTGATACAAGACATGGTTTGATATGTGTAGTATAGTACAGCAGCCATCCCAGACCCATTCTCATTCATTTAAATTTAAACTCCTCAATGTGTTCAATTAAACATGCTATCACACATTACCTCTATGAATAGATGTAAAAAAAAAAAAAAACATGGATGTTCCTCAAGGGCTTAAATATCAAAAGCTTAACAAATGTTATGCTGTTTATAGTAGTGTTTGATCTAACATGTTAAATCCATTTTCAGTCAGACTGCATGAGTGGTTTCCCCTACCACTGAGATTAGAGGACAGGCCAACCAAAACCACCCACTACCATCAGAAATTTTAGGCAGAAACAGTGTACATACACAGCTGTTTACAAACCACTAAGGTTGATGTCTTGAGGCAAGCAACACACTTTAGAAGAAACTGGAATTTCCATCTGGTTCATTTTCAGCTAGTATTATGAATCCATACTGTATTTGTTCATGTGATATTACTTCTGTTGACATCATCAAATGACACATTACAGACACCACATGACATCAGCTCTCAAAAAATATCAGACAAGTACACGGCCTTAAAATGTGAAAAAACCGAGTTCTCTGCAGACTGCTAAATTCTACACAACATCCCATCCAAACCAAGCACTTAACTGTGAAAAGCCTAAGATAATGATACAGAGGGCCACTGGTGAGCCCAGGGCGTTTCAGTCTTATAGTAAAAGACGTGGTCAGGAGTATTATTACTCCGCCTAGGTAGACACTTGGCAAGTTTTATGTCCACCGCACTTTTAGTTGTAACATAGAACAAAGAACAAGTCCTGTAGGTTACTGTTCATTTATAATGTCTTTCCAAAATACTAGCCCTTTTTCTTTACAATACTCCTAACATCACTGTTATAAAAAAGCAAAAACATTACTTCTAAGCAGCAAACACTACATATATTTCACTACTTGCAGAGGTGAAACTGAAATTTAATTAATCTTTTGGGTTCAACAAAGAATAGATATAGCAGTAAAAAAAAAAAAAAAAAAAAAAAACAGGCAGAGGACACAATAATATGAAAAAGAAGGCAGCTGTTAGCTCTCTGAAATATCTATTTCTGTTTTATTCAGCTTGAGTGACTGGGCTGAAGTTAACAGGTGAGGTATTTAGACATACAAAATAACACTGGCTTTTTCATCTCACATGGTCTTTTCAATACATACTGCACAGAACTAAGAAAAAAGAAAAACTGATTCACATGGCCCATCTCTTATGTTTACCCCTGAGAAAACACAGACACAAGCATAAAGCAACAGGAAGTAACAGACTTTACTCTATCCAATTGAAGGTTAATTTTCCCTTCTGATTGCCATCAGATAGCCATATGATGCCTGCACAGAGGGTTCTGTAAAAGGCAGCCAGCATAAATGAAATAAAAACTGGCTATAATGAGCCTAAGACGGTGGGGACAGAAGGGCCTGTTCACCAGTAGCCCCCTGCAGTGCTAAATATGGATCCTGCTTCATCATCCAAAACAATAATCCATTTCACTCCCTTGTCAGTTGTTGTTCTACTGAAGCATAAAAAGTTAAAATGCAACTATCAAGATTCATGAGAAAAGCTTCAAGTTTATGCTCGTCCTATAGTTTCAGATTGATCATATACTGTAGTAAGGTTTGATAGAATAATGCTAAGATAGAATACTGTACCACAACCACAGCACATAACAGCAGAAAGATAAGCACCTAATCTGAAAATCTCTATGCTGCAAACTCCATATCTCACCAGAGGAATCCAAGCAGCAAATGGAGACATTAAGATAGCTGTCTGCTATGTTTGAATACCATGCACTATTCAGCTGATAAAGTGGCTAAACACTCCAGTGTAAAGTGAAAACTAGCCAATTACTAAATGAAAAAACTGAAATGAAAAAAAGTGAAATAACTAATTTTCCACATCAAGCTTATTAGACCAACATCCAGTTTAGGTCATTTAAATATGAAAAAAATAAATACATACACTGATAAAAAATGACCCCCCCCCCCCCCCAAAAAAAAATAAAAATAAATCCACTCCTACATCATTAAACCCAGTGACTTAACTTCCAGAAAATCCCAGGACCACAGACTCCAGGGGGGTTCCGGCTCATAATTAGCACATGAATTGGTCTGTGTGGTCGCTTTAATAGAAGGACTACTAAAGGAAAGATTTCCACTGTTGTGAGACATTCCCCTCACACCATACTCACACATTCAGCAAAATAAAACCTTCCCAAAGAAAAATAAAATTTGTATGTCACAAGGAAAACTAATATATTTTTGTGTTGTAAAAAAAAGTCATGCCATTGAAAAATATTTTTCACAATAATCACTGACGCCTGTATATTGCCTGGAGTTATTTTATGAGGATATGTGCACATTTTCTGCATCTGAATTGTTATACTCACTCGTTAAACTCATTTCAAAGTTAAGAGGGTGTATCCAGATGGTCGTTTAAGCAAAGGCAAGCACATCACTGGAGTTCAGCTGTGACAGTGAAGACGACTTCAGAATGAGCTCTAGCAGTGTGTGCTTTTGTTTGTCTTGTTTGCACAGAGTAAACTGTTATATGTCTAAATATTGTGCTTGCTTTCTTCCCCCATAAAAAGGTGTTATTATTTTAGTGTTTTATGCTCTTTTCTGGACTTTTCAAAGTATTACTTTTTTCTGAGGTACAAAAATTATATTCTTCCTCTTTTTGACTAACTGTCTTAATATCTTTTTGAGTACTGAGTAGTCTTTTGTTCTCTTGTGCTCTGTCTAATGTTCTAATAATCAAATTCAGTACCTTTAGCCTGTTAGAGGTAACTACAAAAGAAGCTTTACATCCCACATTCACAGAGTATTTACATAGAAGAACACACTCTAAGGTGAAGAATAAATTAAACTAGGCAGTGCAGGAAATTAAAAAATGATAAGAGTTTATCAATAGGTGCCCTATGTGGTTGCTACCTAGTTTACCAAGGTCTTCATTTAGACAACAAGCTTTCAGAGGAGCAGATGGTGTACTGTCTGGTATTACAGGGACAGCTTAAAAATCTGAAAGATGGAGCTTGAAAAAAAACACTTTCAAAGCCATTTTCTCCTCCCAGTTCCATCAGTTATGAGGTTGTTTGAGATTTCAAATCGTATTAAGTGCTGTACTACAGTGGAAAACTGTTTTAACCCAAAGACAAAAGGGGGCGTACTCGACAAAATTGTGACATAATTCTGGCTGCAGTGATAAAAAAGAAAAAAAATAATGGCAAAATAATTACTGGTAATTGCTGTAGGTTTTACAGAAAGGGGAGAACAATGCAACAGTAATTGTTACAGTTGTGCCAAAAATTACTCCACTAAACACCAAACAGAGAGGGAAGACACTGACATTTGAGTCATCTGCCTCCAAAAAACACTTTCATGATTTTGCAAACAATACACAAAGAGATTTGACTCAGTTATGTTTACCTCACAGAGAGAAGATCTTGCTTGTTGTCTCTCATCGTCTTCACACGAATTAACCCAACGTGATGCCATCATTCAAATTCACTCAAAATCCTGTTATCCGTGAACACCCACATTGAAAACGCAGATCCAGCAGGATGCAGGGAGATATCCAATGTTCCACTCTGTCCAATTTACACCTCCATTCTTGCTTGATTTCTTAGTCCATCTATTTGACAAAGGGGAAGAGACATGTTTTTGCTACATTTTGTTATGTCAAATTACAAATGTGTAAATATGAAATTTCAGGAATATCAATGTTCAATACTTCAGCTGTTTAATGCACACAACATCAGCCCATCCATGCTAAATTTTAGACAATCAACATTCTGCAATAGGTCTGAACTCAATGCTCTTTTCTACCTGATGTTTTTGTTTATTCGCTTTCCAAACCTTTTCAAAATGATCAAAACATGAGCGAAACAAAAAGTTCTAAATTTACACAACACTCAAAATGTACAAGTAATTATCACGTTACAAACACGCTGTGGTATGACACGCCACATCATTACCACGTTATTCACGCAGCAACAATTTGGGCTTGTTGTCATCAGCGTGAAGCACAAACAACGTGGACCGTCAACACTGCATAATGAATGGCCAGCAACAAGTGGACTACAGACGGGAGGCAGGGCGAAGTAAATGTCCGTCAGACTTGAAATGAAGGTGTAACACACCTACAACATGGGAATTACACAATATAAGTCACCCAAGTCGCATTTCAATTAAAACCCCCATCGCTTTTGTGATTTAGAGAGGTTTATTTTGAATTTGTCTCGTTTGGGACCGATGTTCATCCGAGGCAGGAACACAGCGTGTCGAGCTGTTGTTCTCAGGCGACAAACAAAAGCAGCGCTACCTTTGTTACTCTGAATAGAAAATATCAGCACCAAAGAGTCAAAAGCGTGATATGAGCCGTGGAATCCACTCCCCACGTTAGGTACTTTGTGAACGCCACCTGTAAAGCCTGAGGTTATTTAGCATAGTGGAGCAACAGGCTGCTAGCGCCGCGGTTAGCATCGTGCTAACGGCTTGAGTTTCAACAAAGTTACCTGTGTAGTTCAGAAGCGTCGGTGCAGGCGGCCAGCAGCGGCGGGTGTCCATAACAGCAACAAGACAACGTAAAAACATAGCGTACAAACTCAAAGGTGGTCAGGAGTTGTCATAATTTAATATAGTTTTGATACAAACAGCTTCCCCGTGGTTTTCCGCTCCCACTCAGGGCAGACGCATGGTGCAGTTTCGTAGCTGGAATTTTTTTTTTTTTTTTTTTGCTTCCAGTGTTCCCGACTCTCTGGGAGTCCACCTTCGGTCAACAGGACACTCTCAGCCAATCAGAAAGGGCGTTGTATTTGATTGGACCAATCAGATGCGAGTTTACAAAAAACTCCGCTGCGCTGAGGAAAGTGGCGTTTTTTGTGTTTTTTTTTTTTAACGGAGTTCACCGAGTCTCCCGCACACCATTTCTGTATAAGTAACAAACGCACACTGCACATCGAGCCCACATTTCTCTCGGCTCGTTTCATAATCACCCGTCTTCGTTTCATGAACACAAGAACTAGGAGTCACATGTCCTGGTTCACAGTGAGGTCGAGCAGGGCTGGCATGTGGATGCCACTGGATGTGGAATGAGTTCACACGTACCACACGGCATATAATCTCTGGTCTCATCGTGCTGCTATTATATACACCCCAAAGTAAATAACTTAGATTATAATGCTTAGCACCGCCACTCCTGTAATACACAGTCTGGAGCAGATTGTAGTTGTAGCATAGGATGGTGCTCAGATTCTCAGGGCCCTGACAAATGTTCTTTTTATTCCCCTCCAACATAAGGGGCCACCTGTTCTTGGGATTGGCAGCTTTTGTTGCAGAGGTCAGTTTAGGGTGGAGACTTTCACAAAGCTGCCCTGCGCAGCCAGTTCTACTTCCAGTGAATTTACTAAGGATATAAGCTTGGAAAAAAACAAAAAAACTTGTAGATCTCTGGCCAATATCAGTGTTCACAGAAATGACACATATGTAAACTACATTCACAAAAAGGGAATGTATTCACTACAGAAGTGTGAAATACTTTGGTTTCAATTTGTGCTACTTTATAGGCTAAAGTAGTCCCTCCTCTATCATTTTATTTGCAAATTTATATTTCACATACAAACAATAATCAATGATCAGCTTACAAATTTGCTGTTAAAATTTAACTTTAATTTGGTTAGTTTAAATTAGCTCCAATGAAAGTTACACCAGTACAATAGTATCTAAACACCACCAGTAAAAATAGTTTGTGTAAACCTTTTGTAGTATATTTTAAATGCTTCCCTTTCAGTTATAATGAAGTATTTTTAGTGTTGTACTTTTACTTCAGTAAAAGATCTTACTAGGTCCTACAGTACTACTCCATAACTGCCAAAAACTACTCACTACATCCTATGATAGTATTAATGTAATTACACCGGAAAACCATCATTGTAGTTAAATTCTGTTGATAGGTCAGACAGCCAAGTCAGTGTAATCCCAAACAGACGTCAGAGCCAAGAAAAAAACGTTTTGTTTTCACAGTACTTCGTGTTCCCTGCTTAAAAACTGGGAGTCATATGTCAGGTGTGTACAAGGAGCACAATGGCTCAACACAACACTCACTTTTGTTCCTTCTAACTAATTCATTTGCAGTTAACCCTTTTTTTTAAAAAAACCAGAATCATTCATAAAATACTTATCAAAAAAGTTTTGAAGTTTTAAGCAGTGATAGATTACATTTATAGCACACAGAAATGTTAAGAGAAAGTCAAAATAACAGTGCCCTTTTACACCTCAAGTAATGGACAAAAAGACAAGTGTCTTTACAAAAGTATTTCTCATCCCCACAATGAAACACCAAAAAAAGCATTGTACATGTGAAGAAAATGTAACATTTTAATCACTAAGTGGCACTAATTTCTTAATAACCACAGTATAAGTCCCTTTTATTTCTTTTGTCACCTCTTCATGTAGTGATTTTTAAAATCACATTCATACTGGTTATGATGATCAAGTTCTTTACATTGTGTACAAGACAATGTAAAACTGAGATAGCATATGTAAGCAAACAGTTAAAGCACATCAGCATTAAACATTAATCAGTTTTGTAAACATAAAGGATGAAGTTGCTATTTTCAAACATGAGTTTGCAGTGCTAGATTCTGTTAAATGTCAGTGTCTGCTGTTAAAACGTAAACATCTTACATAAGGAATGTTACAACAAAACATGGATTCTTGACCTCAGATGTCTCGATAGCAGCTACAAATGAATGCCATGTTGCTAAAAAGGTTTGGGCTTGCTGTTAGATGAAATCTGTCAGGCTCTCGTTCTACGGTTTTTTTAAATCTTGTATTTCAGCTTCCCACTTTCGCTGATCACACAGATGTGCTAAAGGAAGAGAAGGAGGAAAAACAATATGAGCAAGTTCTACAACATCCAGAACTTGTAGTATTTCTGTCACATGTGTGAAGGTCAGTGCTCTCGGACATTGTGTGCTCTTTGTCTAAGACAGAATGACTGTTATTTCTAAAATGAAAATGCCACTGACTTACATTGAGGTCCCTAAAATACTCATTGTAATCTAAGGCATATCCAACCACAAAATAATTGGGTATCTCAAAGCCAACATCTGAAACAAAAGACAAAGAGGAACATTAATTGCAAGTATTTCCATCATCCACTGACTCACTGACTAACTGGCTGCAACAATTGTTTTAAATGTGATAGAACCACTGACTCATAAACATATAAAAGGTTTGGTCAAGTACATACAGTCGGGAAGACATGCTGAGTTATGTGACACTCTCTTCACCAGGAGTCTGGGAAAAACAAAAGAAGACACTTTTATATGTCGTGTTTGGGGCAGTTTTAATTTCAAAATGGCAGCACCTGAAACCTGTGTCACTTATTCTTTCTTTCATTGTCTTTCTCTGTCTAGACTGGAAGGTGGAAATGGAGTGATTCACAAATCAGGGGAAACTGGACTAGTTTAGTTCTGAGGTCTTAACAACCACAACCTACCCTGCTACTTTGATCATTTTAGGCCTGAAGGTTTCCACATGCTTCAGGAGAGTTTCCATCGTCTTTCCGGTACCTACAATGGCCTGAAACAGCAAAGACAGAAAAACTGGATTGAGAGAGCAAGAGCATGCCAGTGTGGAAATGCAGACAAAAACAGACTTGTTTTACATTTAAGTGAAAAGGAACTTGGTCACATTGCACTTGCATTACACAACTGTTAAGGCGCATTCTCTAAAAAATACTTGACTTCAACCGGGGAAAGTAGAGGAATGAACCATCAGAAGTATGCCTTGTCATGTAGATAAAGGTTAACATGCCCTATATACAGAATGGTATGTAGGTTTACAGTTGTGAGGTGCTGCTCATGTAAAAATTCCAGAAATGCTGTTTCTTGACTTGACTATGACTTGACTATGTCTATTGCTTTAAAGAAAATATCCTCCATTGTATGTTCCCCTGAAACAGTGAAATTGGTGATGACTGTCAATTTATATTTTCAATAAGAAAACTGAGGAAAAGACATTTTAAAAACAACACCCCAATTATAATGTGTAGTTCTTCCACAGCTGCAACCAACAACCCTAAAAAGCTTTATACAGGCAAAGGGATGCAGACCACAATATCAGAACATATTTATCTGTGGATTCATCCTGATGACCAACCACTTTCACATTATACACAGAAATTCAGGAGCATTCCTCTAAAAGTTTTTAAATCAGCTACGATCCACTCCAGTATTGCAAGTGTCTTTTACCATGAACAAAGAATCAAAGAAGCACAATACTTAGTGCTATAGTAGTCATAGTCACTGAGTGAATGACATATTCACAGATGTTTTAGTACTGACCAGTGAGTGCTATTTTAAGTTTAATCACCCAATATCTCCATACAGTAAGGAACTATTAATAAATGAGCAACTTTCCTTCCTGTAAATGTCATTTCCCATTGGATCTCTTCCCCATTGCCTGGCTACATGACTGTGCTAACAAGGAAAGTTCATGATAATGCTGGGTAAAACAAAAACAAACCAAAAAAAACAGCTCTCTTATTTCCAAAATATAGGTCAACTAATTAAAAAGTTTCCTCATGTTGAACTCACGTCTTGTAGAAGGAATTAAAATACTTTAAATTGGTCCTCTTGACCTGGATAGGAGGAAATACAATAGGTCTCTATGCTGCAGAGGAAAAATAAAGAAAACATGCTTGACTCACCTCCACAATCAGTACATTCTTATGACAGCGTGTTTGGATGGGAAGCGGGAGGAAAGAAGAAAATTATTCTTGTTAGAAATAGAATGCAACGCTACAATATCTTCTCATCAACTGAACACACCTATTCCAAGATAACACTCAATGTGAATGTAAAAAAAAAAAACTTATGACATTAGTAACAGAAACAGCAACAAATAATGCCTCTGAAACAAAAATAAAAGTAACAAATGGTTTAGGAATATAGATTAACTTAAACTTCATGATTTGCAGAAAAATGAAATATCTGAAAGGAAATTTTCATTTTGAAAAAGTTTAAAAGGAGTGTTGAAACACTGATTGTCAACTGCCAGCCATATTTCTTAAAGTGTGCACTGTTTTACAAAGGCTTTTATTACATTTTATGATATCGGTGATTAGACGAGGAAATAAATGCAACAGAAAAATGTTAGCCTCATCCAGACTGGAAATGTGTGTTCCTACACTGCTTCTTTGAATGTCACACTGAAATAGCTGAAATTCTGCAAATGTTTTCCTAATCAACTGGAGACAACTGGGTACTATTTATATTAAGAGTCTCTCTCTAAGCTTCACTTCAGCTTAGCTATAGGTCAAGTTAAAAAAACTTGAAATGCCACGTAATTGTATGCACTCTGCTTTTCAAACAAAAGATTCGCCCAAACTCTGTAGACAAGCATTGTTTTGGCCTCATTATTCATACACATTTATTTATGAGTGCAGTAAACCCCAGAGAAATATAAAGGAATAACATCTAAGCAGAAAGGGGAAGCTACCATCTGTCAGCTACACTGCAGGGAGGCGTAGGCGTTAACATGAACTGCGTAATATGTTCCCTGACACACAATTAGTTCACTTCTTCCAGCAAAACATCACAGCATTCAGTTACAAATGGGCGACTAAATTTAGTTGTACATCACATGGAGTTCAGGGATTTCACAAGCGCACTTAAAATACTGAGAGCAAAGCAGCCTGCAATGACTCAAGCTTACTATCTCATATCTTATTCATGTTTCAGACTTCTGCACCACGCCTGGCTACAAGGTGTATTAGTGTGTGTGTGTGTGTGTGTGTGTGTGTGTGTGTGTGTGTGTGTGTTTGAGACTGTGTGACGGTGAGTGTTCAGATCAGCTGATTTACATTTCATAGAAATACTCTCATTGACTTATGATTCCTGTAGTAGTGGCTGAGTAATTAATCCCTGTGCACACAATAATGCAGACATGAACAACTGTGTAAAGAGAAAAGAATGTAGACCCAGCAAACAAGCCGCAGACAAACCTTCGCCTAATTTTTTAATGCCTATATCATCTGAAGATACACATGTACAAACTGCACAGTTTAACTGAATTAATTCTGTGGTGCCAGCTTCTTAAATATGAATCATAAATCTGTTTATAGGACACAGAAATTACCGTCTTTGGTTTTGGACTGTTTGTCAGAGGTAAGCATGGGTCTTTCTGAATTTTTTTTTTTTTTTACAACAAATAGTCAATTGAGAAAGTAAACTGCAAAATATTTGCAGCGCTTGTGCTGAACATACAACATATTATAAAGAACAGAAGCAGTGCCATTTCCATGTTGTTGTTTGTCTTTTCTTTCAGCGTAGTAAACAAACAGGACCTATTACTGAGGAAATCATTTTACTTTCAAAAAAACGTTCACAGTTCTAAATGGGTGACTGCTTTTGCAACACTGTAAAAGCATGACTGAGCAGTTCTTTACCTTGTTTTTGTGAACCATTAACACAAAGTGATGTCTACTTGCTGCTCCGTGTCACAGTGTCCAGGTCTGTGAGTTGTGAAAGGCTGAATGAATAGTGAGCCTGTAACAATTAGACCACTGCCACCCTCCAGATCTACTGTGATATCCACTCAGTATATCCTCCCATTCAGATAGATTTTACATTTTGCCTTTGCTGAGATAAAATAGACGAAGGTGTTAGACAATTATCTTACAACTGTTGCCATCAGATCACCACTGTATTTGAAATTACCATCTCTGATCTGAGTTACAGAAGCAGAAAGAACCATTTCCTCCATTTGGAAAGGGAGATAGCAGATTAGAAAGAAGGCTGCCCTCTTGAGGCTGTAATCTATCAATGCCCACAATCTCTGTCACTTTTGTGAATTTGTTTTATTGTAACAGAGCCCGTGATAATGTTAAATTGGATTCAGATTATGTTATTTATTAAAAGAGCTGCTTCTGGTGATGATAGATATGAGGAATATTACCTTCTCAGCTAAAAAAGACAGGTCCTCTGCTCCGAGTATATGGAGATCCTCTGTTGACTGGTCATTCTGTGAAAATAAAATAAAAAATAAAAAAAGAAATTAAAAAAAAAAAGAAACCTAAATGTTTTGATGTGTTAGGCAACTATACGAGTGAAGAATGGAAAGTTTGGAAAAATATGGACAGATTCCCAATTCCAAAGAAACATTTTACATAACTTCTGTTCAACATCAGCTACAAAGGTGAAGCACATTATTTGAAGAGACTGCATTATTTTGTCTTTCCCTACAGACAAGTGCACAGGAATCATCTCTATAAACTTGAAACAACAGAGGAACTTAGATATAGTATGAGTGTGTGGTACTGTGACTCTATTGGCCATGACAACAACATCTTTCAAGGTCAACAGCACAGAGATAGCAATGTCATAATGACATACAAACTATAACTCACACATCTTTTCAGTCACGGTCCTGACTGATGATCTTAAACATGGAGAGTGTCTCTACTATCTCACACACGTCTCTTAAGTCAAACTGTAAGTCTCTGAGCCCTTTATTTACAGGAGTGGGCAGTGGCTCACCAGGTAGCTCCTGAGACGGATGAAGTGGACCCTCATGGGAATTGTGTGGTCGCAGCTGCAGCTCAGTGCCTTTATCTTGTCTACCAGGTCAGCACAAAACTGGTAGCCTCCTTTCAGCACGCACAGAACCACGATGTCATGGTCCCCCAGGTCATCCATGATATTTCGAGCGAGACGCTCTGTCCTGTACACAGTGAGAAAAGTGACTTTCCTCAAGTTGTAGTCTTTGTCTTGCAGGCCTTTTGCTCACAGCTCTGGGTGACCCATGTTTGAAAGCTAACAAATGCAGTAGGAGCATTTTATCAGAGCAATCTGTGAAGGTTGTTCTTGTTTGTAAGCTATGTCAAAAGCCTTAAAGTGTAAAGTTTGCTCTGTGTTATTGTTTCATGCATATAAGTAAGGAATGATTCTGAGTGGAGGCACGGTCATTTAAATATTGAGTTTGTGCTTTGTCACATGTTTGCAAATTGAATACACCTGTGTTGGTTGGACAAACATGACATTTGACGACGTTGCCTTGGGATGTGGTGACATCAAACAGATGCAGCCATCATTGTTTGCTCTTTTACAAACTTTTCTGGGCTTTGTTTCATTAAACTCCTAATACCAAAACACATTTCATTGTAGTGGACATCATTTGGATTATTTGTGATTTTGCAAACATGTGCCACAATGTGATGTCACTACTAAAAGTGTTTCTGTAGCGCTTTCAGTGTAATCGCCAGGGCCCATACTAAATTTCACTTAAATATTCTGAAGCATGTGCATATCGCTAAAAGTATCAATCAATCCACACTTTGATTTGTTCTCATTCACATTAAAATGTTTAAAACATCAAATTTTCATGAATTATAAATGACTATAATCCCCCTTTTTGCAGTGAACATGTGGGAAGCTCACACTCTTTGTTAAGCAGCGGAAATTCTGTCCAATTGCCTCCAAAGACAGATTCCTCTGTTAGTTTTGTGTTGTACCTGTCCATAATCACGCCATGTGGAATGATGACAGAGTCTAAATCTCCGGAGTAGTGAGCTGGATAGCTGAAGAGGTCTAAACTGTAGCCTGGCCAGTCATCGTTAATCTGGAGGGAAAAGATAAGCGCAGACATCATGTTGAAGTTCACTCATTTTCATTGATCGCACACTAAACACGAGCTTTATTTTTGCTTCCTGCCTACACCCTTTCACCAGGAGAGTCCCATGTGGCTCTAAAAAAAACATATGTAAATGGTGCGCAAAGTTGGCTGACTGCGCAGCAACCAAGCCTGCGCATCCAGGAATTAATCAACTTTGTCCTGTCTCTGTATTTAATTACCATAATTCCACCGCTTCGTCTGTCAGACTGGACGGAAACGTCTGCCATGTTGTTTTTCAGCGACACAAAAAAGGCTCAGGAAAGTGGTGGTGCAAGCTTTCGGTAAGATTTGGCACTGCGAGAAGAGAGGAGGAGCATCTGGGCCAAGGAATGTTCCCCTGTTCCCACTCTGTCTCACTGCACCGCTGCGCCTCCAGGGGCGCTCTAACACAACACTTCCATTAGAGCATGTGCACATGGCTGCTGGTTCACAGACGTCCCCCACTTTCAGTTAATGGTCGCCCAGGGGCCAGGCGGGGTGAAGACAAGCCAGGATCTGGTTTAACGCATACTTGGCAGTAGTGAAAGGAGTATTCAGAACTGTATTTTAGCAAACATGGTGCTGTGAGACCTAATAACAAGGGGAAAGTTCTTCATTTAAAATTTGAATTTAGTACAAATGTATCAGGCAGAAAGAAATCGAAATATATTATCAATGAATGAATGTGTTAAGGAACATTTGAATGTCATAGCTGCCCAAGTTGGAGCAAATTTTCACAACCTTTAATACGGTTATGTTAAATCCATTAAAATACACCATATTTTAGAACTTTTAATATGTTAAAGTACAAAGAAGTGGAATGGAAGTGTAGTTACACAAATACAACCTCAAAGCTGTACAGCTCTCAAATGATCAGATTTTTACACAGAGACATTATTCTGCTACTACACTGGTTTTGAAAGCTAGGTATATACACCAGAATCATCTGCATCATACACACACACACACACACACACATAAAGAAGAAGAAAACGGAGAGGGATCAGCAGGAAACTCAAGCACAAGACTATGTCATCACCCAGGAGACCTAACAAAATGCTTTTCGAGCTATGCAAGTCTAACTGACAAAGAAAAATCAGTGAAAAACAGAAAATTGGCAGAAATGCTTTTTGTTCTCTGCCAATAAAAAGTGATTGTTTGATTACTGTAATCACAAAATTCCCAGGAGGTATGATTCAGTTTCCACCACCTGTATTTTGTGGATAATATAGAGGTTTTTAACAAATATGTTAACATTGCCACCTTGTGGAGGGAGACAGACACTCCTGGTTATTCTGTACACTAGTTCCATATGATGCCTTTTCAAATCTACTTTGATATTGTCTTATTTAATTCAATCACCGTCTTCTTAAACATTGTCTCGTCTCATCCTCCAAAACAAGAAAAAATAAAGACCTGTAATTTAGGAGATCTTGAAGCCACACCCAGTCACTTATGCACAATATAATTTGTGTCTGGTTGACAGTGTGTGAATGAATGAATTTTGGAAGCACCACCCAGGGACTCATGTGGTCAGCGGGAACAGCAGCACCAGGGTCTGGGCTGTTGTGTCACTGCACATTAGAGCAGTCTGCTGGGCTCTGTTGAGAGGTGAAGACAAGGTGTCTGGGCCACCCACCCGTGCTCCTCCACGACGGCAGTAATTATAAACAGTGGTACAATGACAGCTGGGGAGGCAGATGTCAACAGCAACATTAGATTTCAATCAGCCTGCACAGTGCCACCATCTCAGAAAACCGAGGTGTTAGAACTACGCTGCATAACAAAATCCTTCAAAAATGACTGGAAATAGTTATCATCACGACCACAACATAGTTTACAAGATATTTTTGTTTCACATGATAATCAGCGAGGAATGCTGCACAAGCCAGAAGATGTTTTTTTAGATGAAGTTTTGTCAGATTGTTTTTGATGCTCTCTGTGTTGGTGAGCACAGGCCGGCTCCTTCGCTGCCCTCGGGGCGCAGGAGAGCAGTCTGGCTTTGGCATTTCACACTCGCTCAGCAGTCAAGGGCTGTGACCGTCTGCAGACTTTACCGCCAACTGCTCCCTTATACCCTCACCCCTGTTGTTTGACCAATTATTAATATTCACTTGCCATGAAAGTAATTCTGTCAGACATGCAACTGTCCAGCTAGATAATGTCAGCGGTGTTGTTTGTATTATTTAAAAGGAGAATCTCACAAGGACGTGGCCATTTAAAAAAAAAAAAAAAAATTCTATCAGATTTTGATATTTCTGTGGACAAAGAACAAAAACAAAGTGTAAAATGATCAAATATCACATATGTCTTTCTTTCTTTATCCAACAAATTTCTTCTGTGCCATAGGCCTCCATGGGCCAAAAAACTATTAAAAACACATTTGTGAGCCACACTGATGTACTAGATGACATACGGCTTTATTATCAAGAACATGGGCATTGAAGTTTATTTTGAATAAATTCCACACACACCATCCTGCTGCCAGAAATACCCAGAAGAGCAGCTGAAAATAGTGTTTTATTTATGCTTGATGAAGTGTTGGTTTATAAAAATTATAGTACACAGATAACTTGAAAACTATTTTTTGAATACAACTATTTATCACTAGTTTGAATTGATTTATATCTTCAGTAGGACCTGAAAATGAGACAATATGTTTTTGGTGTTTTCAGGAATTTTTTGATTAAATTACTGTATCTGGTATCACATGTTGCTTTAAAAAATATTCAGAAAGCACAAACACTGCTTCAGTTTCTGATAGAAGGTGTTGGAGGTTACATTTATTTGAACTGAAATGTAAAAAAAGACAACATGAATCTCAAACTGCAATTATGGAAGTTTTCGATCTAAAATAGCAGCAACAGTTTTTAAAGGTCATTCTTTCTTTTTCTTTTGCTTGTGATGCTGATGTTGTAAAGGCATGTGTGCTTTCATTGTTATCTAATCTTGATTTTAACTTAATGTGCATGCATGTGTCTTTGTATGCTTGTCTGAGAACATGTACACTAATGTTGGATAGAAGCCATTACAGAAGGCAGGGGCATGCACGGCCATAAACGGGGGAGATGTCTGCTGGTAGTCACTAACCTTGGTTGACTTTCAGCTATCGCAACAGTGTCTGCGATTACCGCCATGCCACTGATGCCTGTGATGCTGAGCAAAATGAAGCATCTTTGCTCTCGTAAACTCCACGATAAAAAAATGCTGATGTATGGTCTCGCTGTATTACATATCATTTTTAATGTGCTGAAAACCCTTTCCAACAAAGCAAGTCAAGCACAATGGTGCACATAAACACATGTTGAAAGTTCATGAGCTAATTCACGAGAGTAAGAAAGCAAAAAGTAATAGTCTACATTAAGCATAACAATAAAAAAAAACAAAACAACAAAATACAAAATAGGCCACAAAACATAAAAAGTGTCTATAAACAAGGTTAGACTGCTCAGAAAACACATTAGACATAATGACATGTCCCTTCTTTAGTGCTTAATGGTTAACATTTACAATCTTCATAAATGTTTTATACTGAAAGAAATCAGTCTGATAGTAGTGAGACAAGCATGAATTCAAATGCGTACATTTGTTTTGGTGTCAATTCTAGGGTTACTAAAGCAGTACCAGCAGAATAATATATTGATTTATATGCAAATATACGCCCAGAAGAGGACACAATTCAACAAAATGTGGAACATAAGATTATCTTTACATCAAAGTGTCCTCAGCTGAGCAGCAGTTCAGGCACCTCCAGATGCTTCTTTCATGGCGATGATCAGTAGTAGCTCCATGCTACAAGCATCTCTGGACCTGTGCGGTAGATTCAGGATTAAGGATCCACTGTGTCAGCACGTAAAACTCTATTACCATAATGACTTCCCTGTTTAAGTGGATTGTGGTTCATGTATTGAAAAACAAACTCAGTTATAAATGTCTGACAAACTTTGTTTTCTGTAGAAAGTGATATTTTTTCATGTTCTTCCAATGGGACAGAATTATTCACTTGATTGTAGCACCAGAGCTAAATGACAGGAGATGGGAATTTAAATGGGTAGAAAAACAAATAGTACTGAATATATGTGATTAAAAATATATTATAACTTACTTTTTTTTTGATAGTTTTGTTTTGGTTACATCAGCATTTTGGTATTGTCAAAAATATTTCTTCTCCAGTGGTGGAAAATAATAAAAACATCATGGTGGATTCAAGTAAATTAAACCTTGCTCCAGAAAAGACAAAATTCCTGTTTTTGTCTTTGTGTCAGAGAATCCTGAACTGTTGATGTACCAATATGCTGCAGAACCAAAACTAACAGTAATTGAAAAATTGTTTTTTTAAATTAGTATATCCTCCATCTTAATGAATGATGTCAAGCTTGTCTGATTTGATGACAAGTATTTATTTATTGTTTTACAGATAACATACTTCACAGGGTTACCTTAGAGGTAAAATCTCCTGACAGAACTTTGTTTTGAGTTGTCAGGAGACAGACGGGGAAGATGAACATACTTTTATCAAGCACACATTGTAAACAACTGAGCAATATTTAAGTCTAAATGGCGTACCATAGAATGGGTGAGAGACAACAAAATGTAAGTAAGAAGATGTGCCTCTTGCTTGCAATGACAAAAGTTTCAATTTTACAAAACAAATAATGGTCACTGATATTTTTTTCTACTTTTTTTGTGGCTGAGAGGTAGAATGAAGTATTTTCAGTTAAAACCAATGACTTATTTACTTTTTGTATCATTTCATCATGAGTGAAAACATTACAAGTGAATAAGTAACCCCAGCCCTCTGAATATAATGTGAAATCTGTACAAAGGTCTCCATTGATTGCAGTATTGTTTTTGACTTTTATTGTGAAACTTTTTGTTTGTATCCCAAATGTCCAATGTTATATGCGGAGGAAATATTATTTATTTTTCTGGTTGGAATTCACAGCAACTCTCTGAAGTGTGGGACAGTAAATTCCTTTGTCTAATACTGTGAATGTCAAGGTCAGTCCATGTTTTTTGTATATGAGGTGTAGAGATGGATATATTCAGTTGGACGTATCCGAATGAACGCTTCCGGGTCCTTCTGTGGGCGATGTCACTGACGAAGGAGTCGGAGCATCTTGCCAGCCACCATTTGTCTGTGGAGATAAGACAGCAAATAATTAGCTTAATGGGGACACAGTGTGCTGTCTGAGACAAGATGAGCACAAAAGTGTTTTGAAGGATAAGATGGCACCTTTCCATATTTTTCTAAATGTTTAAAAAAAAAACTCCATAAAAGGACCAAAACCACCAATGAATTAAACCCACTGACAAGTATCATCTGTGTAGCCAAAGCCTGATACAGCTTAGTCCTCTGCACCACAGAGTTCAATTATCCAAAAAAAAAAAACTATTACCAATGCTTAAACAAGCCACATCCTTGAACTGTGACATGCAGTTTCACTTCAGTGAACATGAGCCAGGTAGTTTCTTTTGAGTAGATGCTACAGACAGAACAGAGCACTGCTGTTGCAATTAGCAATTATGTATCAATCCACCACACAAAATAGTCCCCAATCAACTGTAACATGTACTTCTGATTGCAAAAAACATGGGGAAAAGAATATGTTTAGCTTAGGGTTGCATCAAGACTGGGAGCAACAACAGACTGTCCAAAATTTAAAGTAATCTACCCACTAGCACCTCTAAAAAGCACTGATTAACACATTATGTTTTGTTAGTTTGATATAAACACAAATTCAAAGTGCAAAAAAATAAAAAAAATGGTCCGGCACATAATCTCTAAAAACCTGTACTTGCCAGTTTTACAGTTTTACTTTTTGTGTGAATAAACAAGATCTTAGTGATCTTTAGAGGTGGGGTAATATTATTGATGATCATAACTTTTACTTTTATAGCACCATTCAAAACACAGTTATAAAATGTTTTACAGTAAAAGCAAAGAATAAAAGCAATAAAATCAAGAGTAAAGGTCTAAAACGTGATAATTAATTAAAATAGTTACAACAATGCATTTGCTAAGAAAAGTCATTTTAAGGGGTTTAAGAAGAGATTTAAAGGAGTACGTAAAGTTTGTGTGCCTGGCGTTATAAAGCAGGGCTTGGACAGCAAATGTTCAGCCACCTTTAGTTACAAGTCCAGATTGTGGACCAATTAAGGGCCAGGCCAGAAGATCTCAAGCAGCGAACAGGCTCATGGAGTCAGCAAATGACAGATAAAAGCGGGGGCCTGACCATCTAAAGCCTTAAAAACAAGCAAAACACAAAAGCTCCGGCACTTCCTCCAGTGTTATCAACAGCTACTCTAATGGTCAACACGAGAAACTGTTCATTAAAAATATTCTTGCACCACTTTCCTCAATTCTGCGTCCACGCAGCTGACATAATTTGAGAAAAACAGAATACACAGACCTTTCATATATCTTAGAATATACCCCCAAGAGTTGATAAAAGAATAAATTATCACAATAAAAAGGAGCTCTTTAAAATGGTAGCCTTCTCAAATCATAATAAAAGGTTGACTAAAGACCATTAGGGACATTAATTGCAATTTCCACACTATTAGTGAGAGCCTGAAACATGCTTTGGCAGCCTCTTATTTCCAAACCCTGTTATTTTGCGTAAAGACTGTCTGTCATCTTATTCAGAAGCAAGTGGGAAAAAAGAAAGAATGAGAAAAAAAACATTTCCAGTCTCTGAGAGAGGCAACACCCACCAGCAATTTGGAGGGCTGTAATTGCTGTTCAAGGATAAAGAAGGAGAGGTGAACCATGAGGGTTCAGTTAGCAGCTCATAGAAAGAAAAAAATATATATCATCTGAGCTAAATAAATACACGCACTTCATTCACAACTCTTAACTGGAAGACTGTAATTTTTGTTTAAAAGCAGTAATAGCCTCATATTGTCATCATTAGTATCCACTATAATTGTTTTATTTTTTATTTTATATAAAAAAATAAATCTTTAACAGTTGGTATTCCTACTAGAAAAGTGTGACCTAAAACCACTTCACAATGAACTCACATATGTATTTCTATAAGTGTAAGGATAAGTAGTTTTTTAACAAATCACTATAAGTCCCTATTCAGTTTGTGGCCCACTAAAAGTTGTTGTATTTGCAACTATATTTCCTAATTTAAGTGGATGGAAACTGCACGATGTCTCTGCTGTTGTGTAAACCACAAGCAAAACATTAGCTAATATTATTATTGGTATTATGTTAAGTTGTTTTGAATGAAAAAATAAAATATTTATTTATATATCACTATAAAGCAATATGATTTCACCTTTTGTGTCTTGTTTTGTAAGCTTTAAGAAATGGGAAAGTATCTTCAAAGCAATACTAAGTCTTCTTGAACCACCTCCTGGGATTTTTAAACACCAAAAGGTAATTACTGTTCAGAAAATCCCAAGCTAGATTTTAATAAAGTCTGCAATTCAATACATTTGGTTTATTGCCAACCGTAAATATACCCTCTAACACCTAGTTGCGATATTTGTTTCATTTTGTAAATTTCCTAAATGATATTGTCTGCTTTCATTAGTCACACTACTAACAGTGTATTAAACACCTATTTCCAGTTCAGCCTGTTGAATGTTTGCGACTGGCTTGATGCTTCCACATTCTTATTTTAGCACGAGGGGTGTTGCAGGCTTGGCTGTCAGTGTCGCTGTTCCTGTAGATGAATGATCTGACCAATGTGCTTGGACTGTTAGCCCAGAGCCCCGCTCTTTCTGTCCCTGTGACTGTCGTATTGACTCTGTTCAGCCCCGTGCAGCTTGTCGCTATAGATCTACATGTTAACACAATGCCTCCAGTGTTGCCTGTCCCGCTCTGCCCAGCAAGAAGACACAGAAATCTGGCCCACCCTGTGACGGGCTAGTTAAAGAATTATTTTAAGAATTAGCAATGGGGCACTTCAGTGTGAAGCCAGTCTCAGTGGGAATGGGACGTATTATAAGACTTGTCCTATGGTGCTAATGTGAGAGTAGTGTTGGGAGGGGGAATGACACCCGTGTCTTTGTTCCTGTCGACTACAGGTGCCTCTCTAATGCTAATATCCTCTGACAGACTCGGAGCGTGTCCAGCTACTCAGCCTGGTAGTTGCCTCGTTGCCTGCCACCTAGGGCACGACTAGAGCAAGGGGGCAACTGTCTGGACAACAGCCCAACACTGGCAAACTCTGCTAAGTGGCATTCCTGTGTGCACATGGAAATACATAATCTTATACACATCCTGCAACTGGGGAATCATTGCAAAGCAAGACAGCAAAAAAAAAAACAAAAAACAAAACAAAAAACATTGAGAAGGACAGAAGTAGATTGTTTACAGGTCTTACGTTGATGCCCTGTGGACTGTACATCTGGCTGGCTGCGAGGCTGTCACTGTATCCTCCGGTCTGGCTGATAACATGGCGAAGGGTATCCACCTGGAACCACAGGGACACACAGACAAAAGGCCTGGTCAGACAAAAGCTCTGGATAACAAAGACAGCCAAGCACAAGGAAAGGTCAGCGTGATAGTAAAAGGGTACCATAAACAGGAAAAGGTTACAAACAGCGAATCATTATGGTTTGGCTGCTATAACAAGGCTGATAACAGGTGTTGCAAAAGGACAAACATACAAGAGCCACAACGTGAAGTGACTAATTATGAATGTATTTGTACTTGTAGCAAAATAACACATCAAAATAAGACATAAACCACAACACTCTGCAACTGATTAAATGTAGCACAATACTGACTATACTGTTCTCTGTATATGCAAACAAACAGGGTTTTTTATCCCAGAAATATCACTGAACCAAATACTCTGATGAAGCTTTACATCAAGACAAGTTTACCTGACATGGCTCCCAATAAAAATACGGTCTAACTGAGGTCACCTCTTAAATGATTTAGACCTAAAAGTCTTATTGGAATAGAGCCATTTCTGTGTTCTTCTTTGAGTCACTGGAACTGGCTTTGAGGACTTTGGCAGAACAGCCAGCCTGGTTATGCATGAAATCACACCTCCTGATTCACAACACATCAGCTCACAGGACGCAAATTTAGCTCAAGCTAAAATTTCTCAATCTATCATCTACACACTTATTCTGGGGGCTACACCCAACTGACATTGGGGAAGAAGTTGAACTTCCTCTTTTATTTAAATTGTACATCCCTAGGAAAAAAACATGATCAGAAAAATAACCCTTTTAGAGGAACATGAGTTTTAATAATTAAAAACCAACCCTGAAGACCTCTTTACCTCCTATCATGGTTGTCCCTTTTGCATATTCATTATGACCCAGAGCATTTAGAGAGCTGGTCTGAATAGAAAAAGGGGGATGTAAGGATAAAAATATTATGCCCAAAGCTCTGAAACAAAATGAGAACATTACCATCGGTAGCGATTCCTTAAAACTACGGTGAGAGTTGTAACACTCAGAAACACTGTTTTGGTCATCACTGTCCACTGGGGCAAGGTCAGGTTAGCTACAGTACCAGTGGCTATGTGAACTCTTGTCAGGAGTGCTGATGAGTGCTGCACCGTTTCCAAAACTGTCTGCAGTCGTCTACTCAACTATGGGCTGACAATGGCAACTACATTAACGTTAAGCTTCGGGCTAAGTATAACCTCTGATTTATCGTGTAGGTCAAGTTGTTATGTGTTATCTACATTCATTGCCTTGTCAGTAGTTGAACAAAACCATAAGTGATCAAGAGTTTTGAGCCTTTGGGTATTTCAGATACTAAACTTAGAGAGGCACCTACCTGGGATTGTATGTTGGCCCCAACCTGACCCCCTTGGTACGAGTCCCCATTGAGGGACTGCACACTCATGAACAAGTCTCCGGAGTTTGACATGTTAAAAGAGCCAGCAGAACCTGAGAATACATAGGGGCAGAGAAGAAAAAAAGAGAGCAAGGGAGGAGGACAAAGAGAAGAAAGTAACAGGGAAGAAGATAGAGGCAGAAAAAGGAGTTAAAATGAACATGCATAAGCAAAAGGGCATTAAGTGGTTAGTTAGAGAGGACGCCAAGCATCGTGAAAAAGGCTTTTTCTACAAACCTGCACACTACAGATCTACTAGGTGAACATTAACATATCACTGAACCATAATTTAAAAGGAAAAATCAACAAGATCGACAAGACAGAAAATCATCACAAAATGGTTTAAGTCCAGTTTAAATTAGCCTTATGGATTATACTGTTGTTAAATGTCCGTGCTGCTAGTGTTTCACTAAGGAAGTAATAACTGATCTGCAGGAAGACCCAAAGAATTGTCTTCGTCCTTTAATGGACTTGAGCTCCCCAGATGTAAAGAGACCATCGCTTAACTTGATTTCAACACCCGGTCCTAATCCAATACAGTTGTGAAGTCGCTATATGACAAAAGACTCCGCTTGCCCTCTGAACAGCTTAATGGCATGCACGAGGTCAACCGGACAAGAGGCAGGAAAAATTAACGTCCACAAGACCAAGAGGTCAATAACAGACAGTGGGAGAAAGTGAGAGAGAGAGAGAAAAAGAAAACAAGTGAGACGGAGAGACGGCAAATGCAGAGAGGGGTGAGCAAAAATAGAACAAAGAGCAAAAAAAAAAAAGCCATACTCTATTATTGGGTTAGTTAAGAAGAAGAATAACTATATGTTAGTCTAAACAAAATAGCACCAGAGACTGAATTCTTGAGTTGCGGTTCAGGTATGGGAACATTATTGTGCTTTGTCGTGGTGCTTCTTCTACCTGTTCCGGTTAAAAAAAAAAAAAAAAAAAAAAAAGAAAGAAAAAAAAACTTTGCAGATTCGTTTGGTGATGCAACTGAAACGAAGCTCACCTGCTGAATTGGGAGTTGATGGGGAGTTTGCCTGGCTGCCATGGGCAGACACGTTGGTTGCATTGACTGCAGTCCTTGCTGCATACATGTTGGCCTCTTCTTGGAACTTGCCTATGTTTTTCTTGTATCGGATCCTCTTGTTACCAAACCAGTTTGATACCTGTCAGTGACAAAACACATAAGCTGAACTATAATTCATTTAAGCGTCATACAAAGCACCAGACAAACAGTGGTATGAAGTGATTATTTTTATACTTTATTTATCTGAGCACTGATGCACAGTGTTAACTTGTACTGCAAATGTATTTAGCCATAATATCCAGCAACAACTAACTCTCACAAGCTACTGTAAAGTATGCAGTCCAGATATTAACAATGACTACAGTAATGTCAACCCTAAAGCTCACTGCTTTAACGTTTACATTTACGTCAGCAACTTTAAATTAAACCAAATGAAACAAAGGCTTGATTGAGAGACACTTTTTGTAATTATACAATTTGTAAGGTAAATAGCTGCGTTTATTCTGGTTACCTGTGACACTGTGATGCCACATTTCTTGGCCAGTTCTTCTTTGGCCTCTTCGCTGGGATAGGGGTTACTGAGATGAGAGTAGAAGTACTCGTTTAGGATCTCTGTCGCCTGTTTGTTGAAGTTCCTCCTCTTTCGTCTGGATAGACAGCAGCAAGGAAAAAGAGAGAGCAGAAATAAATGAAATATTCCCGGTAAACAAATAAATAGTGAGTTCATCTCTACCCTTCACCTGAATTTACCTAAGATAGCTTAGTTTGACTGAATAGTGATTTAAAGGAACAAAGATAATAAAAGAAGGGTAAAGATACTATTGGTTTTGTCTGACCAATGACAACAAAAAGCGAAAATAAAATTTTTAATTAAAATAGAGAACACAGCGGAGCAAAATGCACTAAAACAAAAAGTTTGATTTTATGGTTCCTAGTCCGGGGACACGCACATACCTGGCGTCAAGAAAGCGTGAGCGCAGGATCATGACGGCCTCGCAGGTGCTCTGTTTCAGCTGCATCTGGATGGAGCTGAACTTGCGGTGGATGATGCTGACCATGCGCTCGATCTCTTTGGGCGAGATGGGTCGTGTTCGAGACTGCTCCCTCAGCAGGTTCATCACATGGGTGGTGAACTCATTGCACGCCTGGATGCACAGAGAGACAGGATTCATAAAAAGAATAACTATTTTGGAGGCTCGACAGCTTCAGACAGAACAAAAGGCTGAAATTGGATTCTGGAGAGGCTGCACCTTTACCGGGAGACCTTGGCCTTGCAGAAGCAGTGCTGACAGTATAACAGCAGCAGCGTTAGAGGTAATAAGAACAGTCTAGATGAAAGCAGCAGACACAGCGTAATGTTTCACGCCAAACAAATGTGGCAGTGGAGTCATACAGTGGTGGCAGCGAGACTCGCAGTGCTCTGAATATTAAAAAGACTTCTCTTCAATAGAAGAGAAAATGTGACAAGTGAAGTGAAATCTAAAATGACAGCAGGCTTTCAGTCCCGTTCACGTTCAAGAGGTTTAAACTGTCTCCCTCTCTTTTCACTCCATCTTTCAGTCTACCTCGTTCTCTCTCAGTCTGAATCAGTCACTGGATATAACTGCATTCAAAGTCAAGGTGTCTGTTGCTTGTCAACACCAGGGTTACGTCAGTCAAAGTGATGCACCGAGCAGCCGTTCTGCTTGCACACACATGCCAGGCACTACTCACTCATAACGCGTGTGAGCTGCATGTAGCATTGTGACACAAAAATGTTCAGGTGTATATTGACTGTGACAGTTAGCGATGACTAGCCTTCCTCGGAGAAGATGACAAACCCAGAACACTTTGACTTCCGAGGGAATGACAAGATGTTACAGTCTTTGGAAAAGAGCTGGTGTGTGACTGATATAATGGCTGCTTTCCCACTGAAGATAACATCGCTGAAAGCTTGGCTTGTCGTAAGTTGGTCTGTGATAGCTGATTTCAAGAGCATTACTCTGAGGTAGAAATTCCCCTGTAAATCCTAACTATCCTTTATACCTGCTTATTCCTATTTAGGTTTACAAATACATCTCCTTACAGGATACACAGAAAAACAAGATACAAGAAAAAAGCCTGAACATGATACTTAAACATATATGATGGAAGACATGGTCTGAGTATCTTGCTATTTTTATTGCATTTATTCCCTTTTGTCTTTGTAAAAGTGCTTTGAGTGCACTTGAGTGTAGAAAAGCGCCATACAAGTATAAGACCATTTTCTTTGCTTTCCAAAACAAAAAAAATATACATATATATGACTGTTTCACAGCTTAAGGTTAGACACTGGAGCCATAGTCCCTTGACATGGTCATTATCCCTTGTCATCATCAGTGAAGATACTGTTCAATGTTGTCCTCTGCTGACCATTAAATAAATACACAGAAATCAAGCCAATAACACAACTGGATTGATTTGGCACCTGACCACACTCCATCAACTGTGATATAATCCTTCTTGGCTGAAATAATTAATCAGACCAGCAGCAATAAAGGCAGCAATAAAAACCACGACCTTGTTTCACATCTGGCCTGAGACACTTATTGTAAGTCTTTTCCTCACTCTCACTATTACTATCATTTCCTGTCTTTTCTCTATCTATCTATATCTTCCTAATAAAAGAATGTAGAGGTTCATGAAATAGACCATTACTCTAAAAGGGGGGAGTCAACACATGTGGTACAGTATGTGGTCCAGCAGATTCCCTTGAGTCTGAACTGTCTCACTTATGGAAACAGCTTGTTATGGTGGGACAACAAATTTTCTGGCCCAAATGACCATACACTTTTAAAATAAAACCAAACCAGAGCCAGTGTTGCAAAAGCAATGTCTGTCCCCACCTGTTCATACTTCTCCAGCTCCGTGTGGTATATTTGTCGGATCTGAGATAGCTTTGCCCGGTAGTCGGAGTGTTCTGCCGAGTTGTCGGCACCGACGCCTCCAGTGGCCGCCGCAGCAGCTGCTGCAGCTGCCGACCCGCCACCCTTCTCGGGCCCAGCCACACCCTCTGCCAGCAGCATGTTGTCCAGGCGCATCAGCTGGGGATCCGGAGGCTCCTCCTCCTGAGCACCTCGGATACTGAGCACTGTGGAGGACAGGAGGAGATGATGTCAATATAATAAAACAATGACACTAAACAGTCAAATTTGAGTTCTAAATGACTAACTTTTAAGGTAACTCATTAATGACTGAAAGAATCTTAACTATTTCTCCAGCCTACCAAACTGAACACCCTGAAATATGACCGTCATTTTAATAGTTCAAGTCTGCGCCATAAAAACCTCACAGAGGCTTGCAGCTAGGCAAGACCATAAAGCTATCATTTCATTGATTCAGACTATCATCTCAAGTTAAAAAAAAAAAAAAAAAATTAGCACACCCTTCCACCACAGTTCATCTTTTGCTCTTCTTGTGCTCAGACTGTTTAGTTTCTGGCTGAGGACTTTATTGTCTTGTCAAATTTGTCTTCAAATGGAAACAAACTGATCTGACACAGTATATTATCGCAAAGATGTGTGGGTCAAATAAATAAATTGAGATTACAAAATCTGAGTTAAATAAAATAGTTAAAATACAGTATAGACATTGGAAAATATGACTACATGGCTACTGGAAAAATATAAAAGATCCAAATTCACCAACATTGACTTCACAATAATTTGTATTCATTATTTTAACTATCATGATAATAGTAAAACACTGAACAAGTATTTTCTCATTTCAATATGTGAATTATTTCTCTACATATCAAACAAATATCTGTATGATCAGCGTTCTACTACCTGAAGCCCCAACTCAGTATTCACAGTGTTGTAATCTTAATTTGACAGCGCTAAGGATGCTTTTATAACTAATACTGAGGTCTGTTTAGACTCTTGTTTGGCGGTTTGAACCTACGCTGAGACTTCACACACCTTCAGGCAATCAGCTCTCAAATGACACTCAGTTCCCATGGTGCAAAGAGTGAAGTGTAAACACAACAATCAGACAGGCCTGCTGAGATGTACATGCACAAATAAAACACACACATAATAAGCCAGATGCAAATTCACAAATGCATTACCGCACACACCCACACACTGAGATATTTTGAGAAATATATGTGACACAGGCACAACTCGCACAAAGACAATGCTGCAGGCTTTGTCAGTAACACTATTTGGTCTATATTTTGGAGTATAAAACATGCAGGTGTTTCACTATGATTTTTTTTTTTTAGATCAGTTGCCCTGCCTCTTCCTGCCACCAGAAGGCTCCCTTGGTAAAGCAGCAGACGGTCCTGCTTTTCTCAGAGGTGCTGAAAACAGCCGACCAGGTGCAGCCCTTCATTCCATCCACTGTCTTCAAGGACAAAGACAAAGCTCATGCTGCCACAGTATTTTTCCTGCACACTTCAATCTATGCATCTATCAAAATGTTTCAGGAGGACAATCTAATACTATATACACTATGTCTTTTCCATGATGGCTATTGCAGCTCACAGTCTCCAGTCACAGTGATGGTTCTTTTATAATGAGGATGTAAGGCTGAATCGACCTGTGACCTTTCTGGTGAGCAGGGGGTCCAGATGGATTCTCAGGGCTGCATGGAGAGCTTGTCTACCCTAGTCCTCCTCTTTTCAACGCCCAAACACCACCCCCCCCCCAAAAAAATACACACATCCAACTCCTTTTCCTTCCCACTTTTTTTCTCCTTCAGAAATAACATCATCCTTTCCCATCAGCTGCAACACGTGAGCAAGCTCAGCTCAAGAGGCAAATGTCAATGGCTATCAGACGGCTGAAAAAGGTCAGGAGTTCAGATGGGGAGCAAACGCGGGCGCGCATGTGTGTGTGGGTGGATGTGCACATGTGCTGGTAGATGAATATGTGGATATTTCTCATGTGAATCACACCAGCGGGAAATTATAACACTCCCCAATTTGATTCTGACAAAATAGTGGCACATCCCAACCAGAGGGGGAATCTAATGAGCCTAAGAGTGATTTATTCATTCCCCCCAAGTCCCTGAGTGCACAACTAAAAGCATGAAATGGATTAAATAAATACAATTAATAAGGAAAATCAAACAATTCACTGTGCTGTGGCATAATTACCCTACCACAGCCATCAGCTTTATTTATTTCTGTTCAGTAATAGCAATGAAATTGATTAGGCCTCAGTGCCAGTCAGAGTGTTCGTTGTGAACTCTGCACCCATGGACTATACATTAAAATAATCAGCTGACACAAGAAAGTACATTCTATTACAATACATCACAGACTCCCAACATTTGTATAACACCAAAAATAATATAATACACACTTTCTAGTATAATATAGCAACAAAGCCATGGAGTCCATATTGCTCTGAAATAGTCTTATTCCATGGACAGTCACAGATTAGTGTCTATAAAAGGAAGATGGCCATCATCTCATCTTGATCATTACCGACAGACTTAATTGAACAATGAGAGGACACAATTCCCCTCTCTGTCGCTTCGTTCCTCCCCCCCCCTCCATCTCTCCTTCCCTTTGTGCACACTCTTGTGTAATTCCTTGCCTGAGATGTGGGGCACTAAACCCAAAAAGGCAAGGCATAAAAAATGAATATGTATCATAAACAATTCTCGAGCCGTTTCCTGAATAATGAATGGAATCCTAAGAATAAGCCTTTGTTTCGGTTATTGACAAAATTAATTTCTGCTGTTTTACTTCCTTAAGAGCTGGCTCATGCCTATCGCTACACTGCCTGCTGTTTGCAGACAACGGGAGTGTAAATAAACATGACGATTAAGCCACCCACTCATACAGGGAGAAACAAGGTGCACACGCACACACACACACACACACACACGCAAACACACAACACAAACATACACTTTGTGCACAAATGTAAGCACTCATATAGTCACACAAAAGCGCACACACAGAGGGAAAAATATATAGCTATGCACATTGGCAGACTACCCTAAGCACCCAGCCTGGCGCCCTGCGAGTGCTTTTAAATGAAAACATGTTTAATTAATGATGTTGAAGTATTCTGTCACAATTAGGAAGATTTACTGTCAAACAAGGCAGCAGTGATGTCCCTGACAGCCATGATGAAAGTTTACCCTTCTTGCCTCTGACTGGCAGCTAGCAGCCAAGGCTGGACTGGATCCATTTCCCATCAATACAGTAATGCAATATGCTCTGCAGCAGTGCAGTGTATATATGTGTGTTTTTGTGTGTCCTTCCTTGCTTAGCTCTTGTCCACATCACATGACCCAGGAGAGGGTCAGGCAGTGGCGCTGCTCTCTATTGATTGTGTGGGTACACGTCATCTAGGGTTTCAGCAGTTAATAAATCAGGCCTACTCCTGACACAACATTGTGTGTGTGTGTGTGTGTGTGTGTGTGTGTGTGTGTGGGCTTGTCACGGACCAGTCAGCAGGAGTGAAAGCGACAGCCACATGATAATGTAACATCACCACCATTCATCCCTGCCACACAGCATTCTGAGACAAAACAACAACAACCTAGGAACCTGAAAAAAAGCAGCGTGATTTACAGCAGACATGACAAGTATCACTAATACAAATCCTCCCCTCCCCACTGCTTCAAGGAGTTCAGCATCCTGCTCTCATCTGCATTTGACACAAGCCCAATAAAGCAGTCTTCATAAGCACTGTTCCATATTTCACACTGACCCACACAGCAGAGGTAAACTACAGTGCTAAGAAATGCTATTATCATTACTGAGAACACTAAATGAATATTATGTCGCATTATATCCAATTTACAATATATGTGGTAATTTCTACTAAACTGGATCTTAGCTTCAATAAAAAAAGAACAATCATTATGAAATTACTAATCATAGCTCACTGCAGTCTATGCCATGAAAACAACAGCTGTCTTCTAAATATTGTAGTCTTAAAATGTCCTTTACTGTTTTTGTACTTAACTGTAGCTAAAAGCTAGATCTGTAGTGTATCCATGAACTCGTGTGTAACTTTGTCAAAACGCTCTTTCCGTCGCTACATAATGAGAAGCTGTTAAATGGCTACACAGTCGATTTGGCTTTGCACTCCTTTAACGTTGTCATCTTTGTTTTAAACAAAAATGATCAAAACTAACGTCATTTGATGCAATAAATTGACTTTTAAATATGCTATATTTCATTTTGACCCGCAAACTAGAATTAAACTGCAGTGCTGAACAGCATTATTGTCATTACTGAGAACACTAACTCAATATTATGTTGCATTATATCCAATTTACTGTATATGTGGTCATCTCTACCAAATTGAACCTGAGCCATAAGTACAGTAATTATGAAATTGATAATCATAACTGACAATGAATTCTACGACATGAAACTATTATTGCATCTGCAACATTGCGCTGTTCAAATCGTCTTAAATGTTCTGTGGTGTAAGATGAAAGCTAGATTTGTGGTCTATCCATGAACTCATGGGAAACTTTCTCGGGCCCAAAATGTTCTCTCCATCACCAGATAATGGGAAGCTGTACAGCTTCAGTACACAAGGGCATAGTCATAAAGTACCTCTAAAACAGCTTTATGTTTTATCAACCAGCTCAAGCATCATGTGCAGAAAGGGGGCAGAGCTTGAGTGTTGCATCTGACACTGGGAGGGGGGATGGGGGATACCAAGGACAAGGAAGAACACCAAAGAAATACTGGAGGGACAGGAAGAGAAGTGGATGGTTCAGGCAAGGAGGGAAGAGTGATGGAGGGAGAATGAAAGGCGAAAAATAGAAATGGAATAGGAAAGCGAGGTGTCAATTAAAAAAATGAACCCCAGTGCATTTGGGAGGTGACAGCTGGTGGGAGACGAGCTGACAGGCGTCACATTAGGCGGATTTGGTGGCCGCTCCCCTCATCCCCTCCTTTTTTTTTCGCTCTTCTCCCTCTGTCTCTCTCTCTCATGGCTTTCTCTACTGGCGATCGGTAGTTTTTCATGCGGCAGCAGTGGCGGCGGCAAACGAGGCAAGAACTCAGCTTGGTGTTTTTCAGAACAAGTTCCCCCTGCAGCTACTCCTAATAACGGTAATTATCGTCATCATCTGAGGCTTAAGCAGGCCAGTTTGAGGCCTGAGGGGCTGGCCTGATAACGAGGCAGCCAGTGCCAGAGGAGAAGACCATTCAGAGCACAGCCCTGCCACCAACGCAGAGCACTCCCATTTAAAAGCCTTCATTAAAATAATTCATTATTCAAAATAGGCACTATATTAGCCCCGTGGCCGTCAGTCTTTCTTAAGGTGTCTTAATATATATATATATCTTCTTGACTGAATCAAACTCATGCTCAGCGCTTGGAGTTCTAACAGCTCCAGGCTGCACTAGAAACCACGATGGCTGAATAACTGAAGAGAAGTCACGAGCTTAGGGAGCAGTGAGCCGCACAGTCAATCCCCTAGCAGACAGACAAAGGCATCTCTATGAAGAGAAGATCATCCACAGGAAAACACAAAGTACACAAATAACTGATCATTCCAATGTCTGGATAAAGCTTGGGCAGGGCTTTGTATTGTTTCACTTTTCTAAAATAATTTTAGACCTTTTTGTCTTTATTTGATTGTTGATTGATTCACATTCACAAACATTCGCACAGGCTGTCCGACATGATGAGACAACACAGTATAGACTCATAGCCCACTATGATGCGACTGGTTTCAAATTTATTTATAGTAATGTCAATACAAACAGCAATAACAACCACTTTTGGACTAAGAATGTAAACATTCATTCCTAGTTGTTGAAACTTTGTAATACTTTATTCTACAGACACATTTTGGTTGGTACTCAATAAATACTGAAGTTCAATTCCCAACCCAAAGCCTTGGGGTTAGTATAAGAAGTTTTTTTGTCAATTTACAATTTGAAAACAAATATCATATATTATTGTAGACAATTTTATCAAGACCACCTTAATGTATCAAATTTTCATCTACCTCCAGAAATAAATGCCTGCCTCTAATCAAATGACAGCCAGAGTAGTGATGCTGTCCCAGGCAACAGTTGGCGAGGAGGTGACGTGTGAAGCGATCAGAGCCAGGAGGAGATGGTCCATGACAGTTAGCATTCTGCCCTAACTGTTGCCCTACAAGCCCTCCCTACACACCCAGACAAGACATGAAACAAGAGGTCCAGTAACACAATCCTCCTCAAGTCCCCGTGGTGTGTGTTCCTGTGCATGGCACATTTCATAAGGCTCCGCTCTTTGACTGGTGATGAGTTTATGCGTAGGTAATTAACAGTAATTAATCCTTAATTACAGCAATTAGCAGAGTCGCAGTAAATTAAGCCACATCTGGAGGCACGGAGCAAGGCTAGACAAGTACGGCTGGGATTTTTGAGAGATGCAGCGACCACGTGACTAAGCTTGTTTAGGTTTACCTGGAATGTCAGGGTTGCCATTTCTGCTCCAGGGACCTGTGATCCACTGTGTGATCTAGGAGGTGGGTGATGGGGCCCTCATGCACACTGAGGGCTGAGAGGGGAGGTTAATTTCTGAACAAAAATTGTTTCATCTCAGGGAGAAAGGATCCCTTAAGCTACCATGCAAGGACACCCACCATATGGCCGCTCACAGCCATAGAGTTAGTGCTTTGTGGTTCTGCTACGCTGTGTTCGGCTTCATTCAACACCATATGAACATGTATTTTACACAACGTCGCAAAGCTGGCTTGCAGTTTGCATCTCTGGAAGAATAAAACTACAACCACTATTTATGGGGTAAACAACAGGGAACAGAAACACAGAGATGCTGCTGATACATTATTATTTTCTTGTGTAGAGTCCAAACAGAGTCACATGGTTCAGTCTGTACCATCCTCTACTATTAAAAAAGATTCTGAGTGTTTACTTAGATTATCCCATGATGCATTTCATCTCCCCAAGGAGCAATATCTTTCATGATGACAATGCTCCTCTCCATAAAGCACAAGTGGTCACTGAGTGCTTTGAATAGCATGATAATAATGTTAGCCATATGCCAATGCCTCTTCTGTAAATAGATATGATCCTATTCTGTTTTCTATATTTAGACACAATTCAAACTAAGCATCTCCTCTATGTATATATAGTATCTGTGCATCTCAGGGTCAAGTTTTATGTCACGAAGTACACATACTAGGTCCAAGGGTCCTGATAAACAACACGAATTGACAAGTTTTGATTTAATGCTCAAGAGAATCAGTTGTTCTTGGCTAAAATGCTTTTAGCTTAACCTACATTTTTTGGAAAGTAACTCTAAAGATTTTATGGCTTAAATCACTGGCAGCTTCTTTCATTTCTCAGCAGTTATGCAGCAAAAGCCCAGAAGCCCTTCAGAAGTTCAGATCATCCTCCCATAAAAGTACAAAGGACACTTTTGATGTCCCATGACAAACCATGGCAAAGCTAAAAATATTAGAATGTTGTCAGTGTAGTTGGTTTTAAGAAAGACATTACAAAGCTAAGATATTTGAGAAACTAGAACCATTATTTGTTATTGATTATAGTTTATTTAAATAAACAATAAATTGACCAATAATTGCAGCTGTAATTTAATCTCAGAATGAGAGAAAATTTAAAAAAAGCCAACGTAAGAGCCCAGATTCAAGAACTGTGTTGTAAATGGCTTGTTTTTTCCAGTACACAAGTACACAAGCAAAAAATCTCACATTACCATTTAAATATTACACAGCAGGAATTTGTATTTAATGACAAAATCACAACACAAGTCAAAGGTGCCCTTAACTTCAGCACAAATCTGGCAGGTGGACAGATGCCATCCAAATGTTTGATAGACTTTGAGATGCCATTAATATTGTAACACTTGAGAGATTTGCTCCAGGCAGGATATATAGTCTCTCCCGCATTTATCAGGGAGCTTCCCATCAAGGCAGAATAAGTCAAACCAGCTTTGTTTTGCTGTGTGTGCACTTTGTTTGGACGCTGTCACAACTACGGAAATCCCTGTGAGGTTTACTGTTATGCCAGGCCCGCTGGTTAAAAGACTAGTGATGCTTGGTCTGCCTCTAGCTGTCAGGAGAGAAAAACTATGTGAGGCTTCACTGTCCATTAGTGAGACCAGCTTCATTTCATACACTCGGAGCTATTTCTTATACCAGAGTACTAAAAAGGTGATGGCTATTTGTATTTTTTTTTTTTAAATCGGTGGTGGAAATTTCCCATAAACAAAACAGAGCAACCAAAATACAAACGAAGGCAGGCTTTCATGCATGATACGACACACAACAATACCAGAAGTGTCCTAATGCAGAAGTTATGCAAATAATATTTGTTTGCTATGAGAAGCTACTGTTTCTTATTCCTTCAGGGCAAAAGCAAAACCATTTGAGTTCATGGCGATGCTGAATAAATGCATGTGTGTGTACTGAAGGGGGTCAACTTGGGACAAAGTTTTAGAGCTTTTACAATGAATATGATGACGCAAATCTTGTAGGCAGAGTGGGAGAGAGACAGAGAAACACAGAGGTAGGGAGAGAGTGTGTTTACAGCAGAGGTAGTGGTCCAGGCAGTCTAAGTGGCCTGGCTGGCAGGCGTACCACACCACTAGCGGATAAAGCCTAGTCATTAATCACGGGCCTGTGGGATCGTCCCACTGTAGCAGAGTACTGGGTCAGAGGGAGCTCCTGCTGTCAATCAGCACTGAAATGTGTGTGTGTCTGAGTGGAGTGGGACTGTAAGCTGGGAGGAGGAGGAGGGTGGGGGTGTTGGTCTTTTTGATGACAACGAATCATTTTGCCTCCAGCTACAAAAAGCATATAATACTTCAGATTTGAGGCATTAATGCAAACACCAGTGTGTGAGCGCTAGACGTCATTTACATGAAAAGCATATGGAGCGATCCATCGGGAAAGCAGCATTTTCTGCTCTAAAAGCTGAGGCTTGATTTTAAAAAATAAAGACAACATTGCTCTGTGTAAATGGAGAAAACACAGACAGCCCTGTGGCATCAGCAGCACTCACCAGATACACTAATATCCCATTCAAATCAGAGATGTGTATGACACGGGTCTGCTGAATTCTGTTTTTTCCATGCTGCGAGTTCAGTCTCACGAGTTCATACATCGTCACAAATGTAAAGACAGTTTATTTGCTGATCCACTCAGATCAAAAATCAGTCTGGGTTTAACCTGGCTCTCCGTATCTGTCTGCAGGGCAATGTGGGAACAGTCAACTGCCAAATCACATGGAGTCATCACACCAAGTCTTTGAACCGGCACATCAGAAAACCAGTGTCAGATGTAAAAAAAAAAATACAACAACCAAAACTACTGAAACCTAAACTCTGGTCCAACAACCCAGACCTCTTCCATTTTTCCATCTATCTTTAAAAACAATTAATTCTGCAAAAGACATGCATCCCTTGTATCGATGCTGCGGTCAGCTCTGTCAATACAGGGAAGTGTATGTGAAAACATGAGGATGTACCTGTCTTACTGTGTTCAGAAATCAATAAAACACAGTATATACCATGTGGATATAAAAATAAGTCATTCACATTTTAAACCCCAAATTAGATCAAACTGCAACATTATCAAATGCAATTACCTTAAATGTTCTACTTTTTACTTGTTCATAAATGAATATAGAGCTGTTGTTCCATGTCCAGGATGATGTTAGTATTGTCATAATAACCCATATTTTTCTCACCACTGACATATAGACTTTTACAAAAATCTTAAATATTTTCAGCATATAGGACAATGTTTGTAGATGTCACTGGGATACACTACTGTAAGGGAGAAGAGGTGCTGGCACATGGCTGCACCATGCAGTAGAACATCCAGATGGTTGTAACCATGGTAACAGCGTCAAACGTGCAGGTCAGGATTCATTCATTCATTTTAACCACTTCACTAAACCAGTGCTGAGAGCAAAAATACAAAACCAAGCAAAGGTGATTAAAGCTAATTTCATGTTAAGAGAGACAATGAAACTACATATGTGTATTTATTGCTTTAACAGTTTTTTTAGTCTGACCGATTTTTAAGACCAATACTTCTTCTTCTTATTTGATGATTTAAAAATCCAATATGCCATACATATCAGCGGATACACTTTCTTCTCAAGAAAGCCTACACAAAGATTTCCCCTATTTGTTTTGTGTGGTTACGCTGTCCTCACCAAGACAGCATGACATAATGCAGTTTAAAATTAAACTTATTGATATTGAGCAGTATTGAACAGTACGTGAACAGCACTTGAATGACACTGAAGTATGATATTGAAAGATTCATCTTCTGCCTCTCTCCATCCATCCATTTTCTATACCCGCTTTTTCCTGAATCAGGGTCACGGGGATCTGCTGAAGCCTATCCCAGCTCTCTCTCGGGTGGAAGGCAGGGGTACACCCTGGTCACCAGTCTTCTGCCTCTCTCTTGCTTTCTAATTGTCATTTATTGTCCACTATGTACCCCGCTATAGATTTATCTGCACAAAGCTCATATCGGCACAACGATTTATCAGTCAAGCTTCTTTTATTTCTGTCCACTGGAGTTGAATATTATCATATTTGTTTTTTTATTTTTGCTTTCATGCAAGGTCATTTTTTATGTTTCATGTTTTTGTGTATGTATGTAAAAATTTTGTAGGTCATATTTGAAACCTTTGAAATCATTGTTATCTAGGGTAATAGTCCTAGATGAACCATTTTGCATATGGAGGTGGCCATAAAGTTACCCTATCAAATGCTACAACAATGGTGACACAGGACTACTAAAATATCACTTCCAGTTTGATGTGGTATTTCAGAATTATCAGATGTACAGTATATGAATTTAGCTTAATAAAATATTGTAGTTTTCCACTTCCCAAACTGGATCGAACTGTGGCTCCAAACTCTTTCCTCCCTCCTGGCCCCCTGGGTGAGGCAGCAGTTATATTCTGTCGGTCAGCCTCTACACACCTGCATCCCCAGCTGGACCTCTAATCCCCCCCTCCCTCCTTGTTCACTCCCCCCTGCTCTACAGTGCTCTACTCCCAGCTGCCTAGGCTATTTATAGGCCCTGTTTCATTTCCACACCTGCAGGGAGGCTGAGTTGTCACAGTGGGCCCACAGAGCCTCTCTGGAATACTGCATGGGAATGAAAATGCACCTTGCTGATGCAGGAACTTATTCTTGTCACTCTCTCCCTGTGGACTTGCATGATACTATTTTGTTGGGGATGTGCAGTGCAGTATGTGGTGCAAAAATAACACATAAAAAGGAATCCATGTAAATAAGATTCTCCTGTGAGAAGTGTGAGGTTTATTGACATGGATTGCACTTTTTGAATAATCGTGTACCCCAGCTGTGTATGTTATCGGTCCATTTCCTCACAATAGCCTGCATGGACATTACTCCTTCATGAGCTAAACTAACTAGAGTCAGTCAGGTATTGCTAAATAAGTGCAACAACACATAGAAGTTCCTATTTTCTTCCTGCGTTTCAGGTTTTTTTTTTTTTTTTTTTTGTCATGCTTTCTCTCTGGATGTAGTGGGCTGAGGATCCAGTCAGCGGATTACATTATCAGTCTGACCTAGTTGCCAGCTATCTCCTGAGACCTGAGGAGCCCGGCTTTCTGCACAGCCTTCCGCTGCTACAACACGCACACTGTGTAACTTTAATTTATCAGGGGGAAGAGGAGGGAAAAATGTGACAGGTTGACAGTTCTCTTTGCCTGCCACTCCGAGCACTCCCTCTCCCCGCAGTGTGCCGGTTAAGGGTCCTTGCTATAGAACAGTGTATTACTGAGAGTGACTTTTACTCAGCTCACTGGAAACTCATCAACAAGGTTAGAACACGCCTATTAATGTGTACATTTAAGGCAAAATGATGTGATTCAGGACGCGATGTGATTCCTCACAATTAAAGCTTAAACCTGAATTTCATTTTTTTTCACCAGCTGAAAAAGCAAAAAACCAAAAACATTTATGTTCACACTCAGTTGTCACCAGTGATGGTGGAAGTATTGAGACCATACACTGTTATAAAAGGAGCAATACCACAAACTAAAAATACTCCATCACAAGTAGTATGCCTTAATTTGAAATTTTACTTATGTAAAAGAACAGGAATATGAGCAACAATATTTGGGCTATTTAACAAAATAAAGCAGTTTTGTTATTCAGAATAGCCGCACTGATTATTATGTTATTGGATCATGTTTTAACATGTAAACACTACCTAAATATTCTAAACAGAGATAATCTGAACTGTTATTTAACACTGTAGATTTGAATATTCCATAAAATCTAAAAAAGTTGTTAGCTGTTAAATAAACACAGTGATATACAGTATGATAAATGTAAAACAGCATAAAATGGAAATTTTATGGATTGTACCTAGTACAATACTTGAACAAAGGCACTTAATTACTTTCCTCTACTACTGGGAACACTAGAAGTATTATGTTCTGTGTTACAATACCCCAAACCAGTAGGATATTTTCATGTTTTATTAAGAATATGGCCTTCATCCTGGGCAACTAGTGTTCAATTAATTTCATCAAATCAATCATGTGGCAATTAGTCAAGAATGGGAATTATTTAGGCATTCAAAAGAAACAATTTGAAGCTGTTATTCGAAAAGCACAAAGGACTTTAAATCACAAAAGAGTTTGCAGTAGCAGAATTAAAGTCATGACACACTCAGTCATGTGAAAGGCACCACGATGGCGATATACTCCGAGAACAAAAGACCGAACTAATCAGCCGACAGATTAAAAAATGAAAATGAAGTTCACCACAAAGGGAGCGCTGACGTCCAGAAAAAGAAGGAAAAGGTAAGTGTAGAACCGATGCTGTACAACCCCAGAAAATAAAACCTTGAAAGAAAAATGAAGAATAGATTCGAGAGAGGAAAGATTTATTTATGCACCTTGCAGCGATAATCAGCCAAAATAGCAAAACAAGCTGGACTAATTTTACACCTGTTAACATTCACAGTCCCAGCTATCTTGAATCTGACATCAACATTTCACACGCAATATTACGGCTGAGCAGAAGCATACATGCAAATGATAGATATAGGTGAAGCACTCCTTTTTGGGTCATGACTGCTTTCCCAGTTGAAGAAAAAAATAGCCAATATGGTTTTTGTGTGAAAATTTAGAGGGGGGGGGGGGGGGGGGAGATGTGCTGCTGCCAGATTAGGCTACAGCCTGTGCCAAGGTTATAAACAGGCTGTTATCAGGCTTCCAAACAGAATAATCCTCCCTGTATCAGCGCCCAAACATATGGGGCCACACAAAGCAGCAGCAGCCCCTGACAGACACCCCCTTTTAATTACATAGAGGAGGGGGGCAGGACCTTTCTCCCTGTGCCTTTCCCTATTCTGCTTTAGTTTCTCTCTGTCTGGCTGTCTAGGAAATACATTTATTCTTTAAGGAAGAATCTCATCTTAGAGTCCTTGTATTACACTGACCTTTTGAGATACTGGAATAAAAAACATTGGTAAATAATCTGTCAAAATCTATCAATGATCAACAGAAGAAATTTGGCAAGTGATTAACTGTTGAAGTCTTTTTTTTTTTTTCTAAATCTAGGTCTTATAATGTTGAAAGCTGTTCTTTCTAATATGTGCGAGTAAACTGAATATCTCTGGGTTTGGTTAGTCTGTCAGAAAAAAATCACTGAATGGATCTTTTTGAGAATGTTTATTAATGTTAACTTGGGCTTTTTGAGAATGTTTATTAATGTTAACTTGGGCTTTTGAAAGTTACGACACTGATATATATATATTTTTTAACAGAACATAAGATAAAACAACGACTAGATAAATCATTAATGAAAATAACTGCAGGAGTCTTAAATTTTAGGTTTTGGACTGGTGCTGAGACAAAAGGAGCACTGTGAACATGTCACACTGTGCTGGGCATCTTTCTAGCTTGTATACTGTAGACTATATAATAGCATAATGAATCAATAATTTAAAAAAAGTTCATCATAGCAACCCTAATTAGAAATCTGGGCTGTCATTCTACAAGACCTACCACAATGACAGTATGAATAAATTTTGGATATTATTAAGCTGCAGACACATTTTAGTTTACAAAATAAATATTAAAAGATCAGACATGCATTTTAACAATTTATTTACAAATCATTTGCTCCATCAAAACCATGTCAATCTGTTTCAGGCAGGTCTCAACTACTGAGGGACTTTCCTCCCATCTGAAAGAAATAAATTTCTTGATATTTTATATACTGCGTACAGATTTTAAAGTCTTGTTCAATAAAGTTTAAATGTCACAGAGGTGTAATAACAGGGATCATATAAATGCTGGGCTTGGAAAAGCTATGCAAAAATGACGGCGTCCCTTTCCGCTTGTGCAATAAAGTTTTATTTGGCTGAATCGGCCAATAAAAATGGGCTTTGAAGGTTGTCAATGGGGAGTAATTGGTGCGTTTTACAGGAGCGATCATATTTCTCTGAAGCTTTTTTCATAAGCTGTGAATGAGTCTTGACAGCAACACAAGGAGAATCTTCTTGTTAGGGATGTGACTTCCACACCAACCTTCAACTATAACAGCAAGGCATATAAAAACTGAGGAAAAACACATCTGGAAAAACCAATAGACACCTGCTAAATGGCACCACAAGATGAATATGCAGCTCTTGGTCTTCTGTGCTGCAAGACCTTTTTTTTGGGATTTCACATGAATGATGGAGATACACAATACCAGTCCACGCTTTTGGCAGCAATAGAGCCCATTTCACACACCCCCAGACAACGGAATGAGTGTAGACTTTAATGACGTCCAATCTTCTCTGTCACGCCGGGCTGGAGGCTCACCGGGGCAAAAATCGACCGACAGCTCAAAGTGCTGTTAACTGGTTTCGAGGACTCCTTGCTGATGCACAAAGCACACCTTTATTTCTACCATGGGCTGCAAAGAGCATGTCATCACTTTCTTTCCTCACAATTAAAGCTTAGACACTCCATTTATAAAAACAAACAAACATACATTCCCAAATATTCACCCACACTGGTCTGAAGCTTGAAATGCTGGCATTTCAAAATAAGATATTTGCTCTGAACACAATTTCTCTTTTGATAAAAATCTTGCAGTTGTAAAGTGTTATATTGTACCTACTGTAATTAGACATAAATGGCAGTGACTGTAATGATTTGTAAACACAAACCAAAGATGTTCACCACATTGAAGAAAATAAAAGGACGTATCTTTATTTTGCATAGTCAGTCGCTTTGAGATCTGAAGGTCTTTTTGTCTAAGTGCTTTTCAAACTACCTCTGTCTGAAGTCAGTTTCTCTTCTGATTAAGACTTGAGTTCTGATCTACTGTATAAAGATATGTCCTATGTTGTAGCATTTATCACTGCCACTTTGATCTTTTTAATTAATCAAAGTCAAGCAACACCTTGATAAAACAAAGTAGTGGTACTTTAAACCATCTTATGTCTCAGAGGTTTTTAATCCTTATTTTTGCACCCAATTACAGAACTGCGTGTGGGAAAGTGATACTCCATCAAATAACAGCAAAGGAGAAGTCAAGGAGTTTTGTTTTTGTCATCAGGTCCAGGCTAGCTCTTTGATTTGATTTCCAGCTGGAGAAGCATTTGGTAAGGAAATATCTGAGCGCAGGTGTAAGCCAAAGTGTCAGTGTCTATCCATCCCAGTAAGGATGGCCCAAAATAATAATCAAACACTCTTGCCTCTTTGGAGCAACGCTGCCAGTGCAACAGAAAAACAGACAGACAAACACAATGAGTATCTCCACATCCCTGCTCTGACAGGAGACGCTGGCAGAGTCGGGGTAAACGGACGTTGCGGTGCAGCCCCTAATGATCTCCCCTCTGTTTCAGCGGACTGAGAAAAGCCATTACCTCCCGCCACATTACCCTGCCATCCCTCACATGGTGGATGGCTCCTCTCTCCCATGAGCACCTTGCTGCAGTCATGGCTGGCAGTGCTCACCTTCTTACCGCCTCCTCCTCAACCCCGTCCACCCTCCTCCCTCAGAGACCCCCAGCTCTATACATCACATTTAACACTTTGACACTAACAGTCTATAATGTTTCTATTCTACAAAATCACTCTGCCAACTCCAGGATAGCAGAGCAGAGTCTGAGGAAAATAAATACCACTCTCAGCTGCTGGCAGTAAATTCTAAAGGAAAAAGAAAAGTACAAAAAGAGCCTCTTATACACTCTGCCTCTTCGTCCGGCATCTAAGAGGTCCTCTGGCTGCAGTGGAACTGAGGGATAATTTCAATCAATACGCATTACAGCTTCTACTGACAGCAACAGCTCACACTTTACATGGAGGATTGTCCAAGCTGTACCACAAAGCCATATAACCATATTTTCAGACACATCAACACTTCTTGTGAGCACTTTATAGCTGTATGAAAGAAACATTTCGCTGCATTAAATTATTAAAATCAAAAAGTGGCATGAATAAATAAAACCCGCCTGAATAAGTGATGCGACAAGACAGACTTGATGCATGACCTTTGAAAGTGTCTTAATGTGCCAGCAGACTAAAAAAAAAAAAAAAAAGACGTGCATACTTTAAGCATGTGGATGTATGATATAACCAAAAAGAAGCTGAATTGTAGAAAAGGAAAAATGAAAACAAAAGGAAAAAAAAAAGGACCATAAGTGAAACATGTCAAGAAAGATTAGTCTACTCAAAAACAAAGGAGAAACAATAAACACAGAAAGTTCCCACACCTCATTGTATTACAATTTCTTTCTTTTGTCTCCCTCTTTAATATAAGTGTTTACTTGGGCAAAATCTAATCATTTCATTCTCTCACAGCGTATTTCATGTATATAAACAAACATTTGCTCGACCTCACTGGAGTATTAGCTTTAATGTATCGTCAGCAAGCCTGGCTTTGAGAGGGCATTAATTTCAATTCGCCGATTTAAACACTCCAGTTTGTCGCAATCCTTCATAGCAGTACGCCACCAAGTCAACACACACAATGGGCCTATTTTTCAATCTAATGGCGGAGCCTACTTGCCATTAGTGAAAAAAAAAAAAAAAAAAACTGCTTTTGCCTTTGAACAAGCCGCTTAAAATGTAACCCTGCATTTCAAAATGAATTTAAATAATTAATTGTAAGTTAAAACAGACATGAACCCCAAGAAACAGGCTGGGGACGGGAGCGTGGAAATATATTTTTTTACCCTGAGGCCAGAAGATCTCTCATCTCAGAATGCTGGAAAATCTAGTCTTTGAGGATTGAGTGTGTAATCTCCAGTGAATCTAATGAAACAAAGTAAAAGATAACGCCACATTTCATCACATCGGAGACAGAGTGCTTCCTCTGGCTTGCCCTTGAGGTGGTAGGAATCCATAATCTGAGGAAATCACTCTTTTTATGTAGTTGAGGTATCAAAAGCCCCTGTTTGACCCGACTCTCAAGACAACTGATTTATGACTAGATCCGAGACTTGAAGCCAAAAGTCTACACCTCACTCTCAAATGATTTATTTTTAGGAAAAGGGCTTTCTGGAAAAAAACCACTATGAAACTAACTATTCTCAGAAAGCAATTTAGATGGAATATGGCACCTCATTTAAAAGACAGTATAAAAACAGTGACAGTCCACAAATACATAGTAGATTAACCATCAATATATATTTGATGACAGATAAGGCATTTTTGTCACCAAATATTATTACAATATTGCACATTTATAACATTGGTGTCTCATATATGTCAAAATCAGACATTTAGGGAAACCACCTCTTCTACCGACTTGTCCTTGGCCCATTCCTTTGCAGTGAGCTTGTCTTTACTATTTAATTAAGCCACTACGGCCATTACATTAATAATTGAGTGTGAGAGGAGACCCAGGGCAGCCGCAGGCTCTGGCACATTGGGCTTCCTGGTGAGGAGTGTATTAAAAATGTGTGTGTTTATGTCCCCAGGGCGTCTGTCTTGGCTGCATAAAATTGAATTGGTTATATCTAATATATCATCCCCTAAGGGTGGCTGGGTGGGTGGGTGGGGAGGAGCAGGGGGAGAGCTGAGATGGTCGCATCCTGCCAGCAGGGAATGAGTCCGATCTCAGAGATTCAGAGAGACGCATGAGGCCGTGACGTTAATGTCCCTCAGAATCAAATCGATGGCTGTCCAGCTCCTCAGTGTGCATGGCCTTAAGCTAGGAGCACAAGACAAGCCCAGAACCAGATTAAACCCACTCGTTACCACAGTCTTTGTTCACTTCTGGTGTCTGGTGATGCATTCAGTGCATCACTTAGAATGGGTGGAGGATTTCTTATGAAAACGGATTACAACCAGATACTAAACAGAGGCCAGAAAAAAGCTTATAGCATTCATATAGATACTAAGAGGATGAATGCTGGTGACAATGTGAGCGACTGAATGTAGAAGCAGGAAAAACATCATTCATGATCCCTCCTTTCACAGACTCAAGGGCTGACTGCAAATACACTCTCTCTCACTGTCTTTCTTCACCTCTCCTCTTATCTGCTTCTCCCACCATCCCCCACTCCACCTCCACATCCAGCCAGCTCCACGGCTTTATCCAACTCTGCACCTTTAAGGCCTCCAGACTCCAGAGGAATGAGCGTTTTAACACCACCATTAAGGTCAGGGCCTAAATTATTGATCTGCCACCTCTATCAGCATAACGGTCACGTAGCCAGTATCACAATCTAACCCTGCCGCCCTCAGCCAGCTCGATGCAGCTCCCTCAATTAGAGAGAGATTCTCATTACAAAGAGAGACAGCGAGAGTGAGAGCGAGCAAGGTAGAGGGAGGAAAAAAAAAAAAAACAGAGAGGTCCATTTCATACGGGGAAAAAAGGGGGACAGCAGGCATTCTTTACACCCTCCCTCCTCCCTCCCATCCACTCCCCCCCCTTGAAGTCTCCCATCATCTTCCCAGACAAGACCCAAAGATGACAGGTCTTATCCTCACCAAAATGCGGGCGATAAGGCAGCTGTAAAAGAATAATAAAAGAATAATGCATGGAGGATGAAAGAGGAAGGCAGACGAAGTGAGGCAGCAAGAGAGAGAGGCAGGCCAGGGAGGGGGCAGCAACATAAATAAAGATGCGGCACAGTTGGGCTGGATCTCCTAATGAATTCGGAAGGTACTGGATCAATAACATCAGCACACTGACGACACATCACAAATGCCAAAGGAGCTCTCTGCTTCCAGCTTAACTCGAAGAAAAACAGACATTTACTGCATGCTTCTGCTCCATGAAAATGGCCAAAAAAAATAGATGATAGAATGAATCAAAAATTGTCTTTGCAGATCGAGTGAAACGGTAAAGAGTGTGTCTGTGTGCGGTGCTGCAGCAAGGAATATCAGGAAGCAGGAAGCAGTCTTGATACTTGGTAATGGGGATGATTTCCACCTAAGAGATGCTGCGATAGTGGCCGTGCTATCTGTGCTATTAGTGATGCTGATGACAGATGGTTTCTTTGTCTCTGTTCGGATTTATTTTCACAGCTGTCTGAGAAAAAAAAAAAAAAAAAAACCCGCCCCGAGTACATCATTACCCAGTACAAATAGCCTGAAATGAAACAACCCTTGACATGACGGTCAAACTGTTTGCTGTACTGAAGATCTATGGGTGGAAAAAATGGAGAATCTGTTAGAAAATGTTTTGGCAAAGAAGTGGATCAAAGCAGACATTGACTTGGGCCTCTGAAAATGTGCCCTCTCTCCCCATTCACTCATACACAATCATGGCCTAATGGCATTCCATTAACATAATTGCCAACATAACTAGTGTTCCGTGTCTGAGAGCCATTCCCCAACTACATGGAAAAAAACAGAGACGAGAGGAGATGAAATTGAGCCAAACTGGGACCATCCCCAAAAACATATTGTGGGTGTTCAAACTGGTTCTCCCTCCTCCTCGCCCGCTTTTCAAAACTACAGCGCTTTGTGGAGACCCCCTGGGAAGGCTCTGGCATCACATTCCTTGAGATGCCAGAGTGTGTGTGTGTGTTTGTGTGTGTGAGGGCACATGTTTGTATGCAGCACAGATAGCTGGTGGAAGCGCACAGCGAGCTTCCTTCACATCGTGGTAGCTGCCTCAGCGTTCAAAGATTGAGCCCCGACGCACGCTTCACACCAAACACAACCTGCCAGGCGAAATGAAATTCCCATTATTTTTAATTAATCCCTAATTAAAATATATTACTCCACAGATTCCACAAATCTCTCTTAATATGCAAATGTGGCCAATTCAAGGATATTTACATATCATTAATTAAGGCAAGCACATTCTCTTAGTCTAATGAGCTGTGGCCTGGGTCTGCCAAGGAAAACTAAACGCTGGGCTCAGGAGTGAGTAAGCACAGCCACAGGGGGATGCTGGCTCTCTGTTGAGTCAGGACTATCAACCATTAATGCTGGGGTGAAGTAGACAACAACAACTCTGCTAGGCTCACAGGAAAATCCACCCTGAAACACTTTAACATCGTTAAAAAGCACTACCAGCAGTGTAGCTTTGCGTCTTCGAGCCTATTTGTCCATCTGGTGTGTTTTTCTCCCACCAGCCAAATAAAGAGGATGTGACATCATGCAGAGATGTTTCCTGCAGAGCTAAGAAGGAGGATGATATGTTCTCACTCTCACTGTCACTATTACTCTGTCCATCCACATGCAATAAATGCAACAAGTTCATGCCCTACTCTGCGGAGACTGTCAAAAGGACTTAAGTGGACAGAAGGACGGCACAAACTTAAACAAAGTTACAGGTAAGCTTAGGTCAAGAACTTAACATCTAATTGCCTCCTTACATTTTGCTTTAAGTTCCTTTCATGGTTGTAAAATGATCTTATTCCAGACACCATCACATATATTCTGTATCAGTTTGTTGCATATTTTCGTTGAAGTTTATGATGAAAACTCAAACCAGAAAAAAAAACTTAAACCAGACAATTCATTTCTTTAAAGGCTATTAATATCATCATAGATTCCTGATGTATTTGCACATCATTATATACATATTTCCCCAACATGCAGCCTGACAGCCTGTTATCTTTGCTTTGAGATCTTAAAAATCTCTCATTTGGTTTTGATTGGTGTTTGGCTGAACTTTGTGAGTTTGTAATGACCAGGGTGTCTGAGCTAAAAGTAGCTCAGAATGGTTCTCTAATGAAAGTACTGGAAAGCAGATCATAGCCGGAAAAATTCAGAAATGCAATTTCACTATCTTCATAATAAGGATTTTTGAACTTCCTCATTTATTGATGCTAGACCTATTCATTTTTCTGATCTTGATGCTACCAAGAATAATCACAGGTTTTCAGTTTTACAACTGACCATCTTTCAAACACTACTCCCCTCTATACCTTTCACTTTAAGCATTGATTCCAAACTATTTTTACATGTACACTCTATAGAGGTTTTTATAGCTCTACTATGCAAACCCTCTGGGACGGTATAGAAGTTTGCACCAATCTCTTTTAATACTGTCACATTTACAACCTTCTTCCAGTCCATAAGCTTGGATTCCTCCCAGATTTCTGAAACATGCCCCTGGCACTGTAGGTCTATGGTTACTGGCCACTGTTTATACATCTCTCACCTCTAGTTCCTAAGTGAGCTAGTGTGCAGCACTGTTATGAAAAGCCTAACGTGCATCCAACTTTAGGTAATAATTTCAGGCCTATCTCAGAGTTATCTTTCATGCCAAAAATTTTAGAGAAAGTGGCTACAACTCAGTTAATTGAGAGCTTGGAAGCCAAATGTACACCAACATAAAACACGACTCCTCACATTAAAAACAACTTTTTGTTCGTGTGTGTTTTAAAAGCTATTCTGTCTTGTAATATAAGGTTTGCTGGTTTTGTTGTGTGTTATGTATTTATCATGCTTTTCGATCATGATAAATTTAAGTATTTTGTTTTGAAACATGCTGTGTAATTAAAAGCTTTACTTGCATCTCATGCGTATTTATATTACTTGTATAGTATTTATTCCACACTGATTTCCATAGGCAACTATTGTATGTTTACACCATTATATTTATTTGATAGCTATATTTACTGGCTACCACTTGAATATTTAAAGAGCCTATAATGAGCATTGTTCTGTAATAAACGGGCAATCCCCACATCGAGGCTCTGTAGCCTGAGAGAACTCTGAGGGATTGTGTGATGGGAAAGAAGAAAAGGATAGTTCTGCTGCATAAATTACTATTTTTTTTTTTTTTTTTTTTTTTAGATATTTCTTTAATATGTGCTTATTCATTTTGAAAAAAATTGATATTTTGACCTTTTTGGTAGCTGATAATTATTAAAAAAACAACTCAGAAATGAGAAAGTTTTTTTTTTTTTGTTTTTTTCCTTTGGTATAACTGCTTATGCAACATGTCCTAAAGGGTTATAAGGAGAGAGTTTCATTACAAGGCTTATAGGCCCACCAGGTTTGGGAAACCCTGTAGTAGATTCAAATACTACAAATAACAGTATTTTAAATACATCAGATTAGCTCTACCTCAACCACGGGCAACAATAACATTCTGAGAAATAACCCAATATATATTATACAGTATACTAATATACCACAATGATCATTCTGTTGCATGTGTAATTTTTTTTCTTGAAATGTCATTTGTTGTTGATGCTGAATGAATGCCAGATTTTGCCTTATAAATGAGTAGTTTTACATTATAGCATTATTACAAGATCTAAATACCTCTTCCATCACTGCAGATTTGTGATACTGCATATAACAGTATGAAAGCACCTGAGGGCAAGTTTTTCCTCTAACTGTATTTTCAGTGCACAACCCTGTATGAGCAACATGTTATTAACTCCAGTACCAGCTCCTTAATCATTAAAGTGGATATGTGGAGTGCATCCAACCGTTTTTGCATAGTTGCTACATGGATAATATTCATGAATATCATGTTGTATTAGGTGATTTGAAGGAGAGTGAGGAAATGAGGTGGGGTGAGATGTACCTTGGCCATTTCCTTGTTCTCCCCTTTTCCAGCTGCTCTAATTTGACACCTTGAGCATTGGAGGGGGGTGGGGTTAACTAGGTGAGGGAGTGCAAAGACACACTGGAATTCATTAAGAATCTCCCCTCAACCTCACTCCAACGCTAATGACATCAGAGGTTAGCAGAGAGCAGACTAGCCAGGCGATGAGAGAAGAAGAAGAAAATTAGAGGCACATAATATTAGAAATATTTAAAATAATGATATTTTCAGTGAAAGCAAAAAAAAAAAAAAAAAAAAAAAAACAGTAAACAGCATGGTGAGGTGCAGCTTGTAAATATGGTGGTTTGATTGAACAATCTCACTGATTTCTCTGGTTCAGTCCAAGTGTATTTCTGCATCCTTTTAACATTCGCATGAAATGAAAGAGGTTTCAAAAGCTGCCATTTCGCCCTTGACAGTCCTAATGCACTATGATGACATCGCAACAACCAACTGCAGACCTTCAAAAAACCCATTTATGGCACACTTTGTAGCTTGGATGGAGTGCAATCAGACCTTTTTCAACATTGTGATTACCACGTACTGGCACATCTGTGGCTGAGGAATTGGCTGACTAATGGCAGTTTCACATCAGCCATCTATAGGGACCTGCAGACAGGTAAACTGGTAGTTGCAAGATATTGAAATGGTCAGTGCCACCTGGGATGAAAGGCCTTTAGAAAAAGCATTAAGAACTTATTTCTGTAGAAGTTGCAGTGTGTGTGTAAGATGAGCAGCTTTATCTTTGCAGTCACTTAAAACATCAAACACCTTGCTTTCCCTCACAGCTACTCTGCGGCTCCTGCTTGATTTTAGAGCTGGCGGGAAAATGATTGAGAGGCATGAAAAAAATAAAATGTTTCCAAGCTGAGCTGAAATCCTTGCTGAAACAGTGTCCTGAGACCTTTCAAATGCTCATTTCCATTCATCTACCACATTTTTCATGACGTACTCTCTGGCAAACTATCTGACTCATAAATCCAATTCAAGCCTATTACTGAAGAACTTTTAAAGCTATCCTTCATTAATGTTAATGGGGTTTTTTAGTGGAGGCCAGTGGTGGTTAGGGCTACATGGCTGCTTTCCCAAGCTTGTTTAACAGGCTCCAGACAGAGATGGATGCTTCTTGCAGTCCGATAGGCTCTCTGAGCCATCTATCACCCAGAGGACCCACCCACAGAGCTGGCGTTCCATAACAAAGGGCAGGCAGGAAAGCTTCTGATTGACAGCTTTATGTGTGTGGTGGCTAGTCAGACAGCAGAGAGGAGACATGGTATCTGTTTCTGGCCTCAGTGCTGGGCCCCCTTCTGAAAATGAGTTGTGAAGAACAGAACAAAATAATGAGTGAGCAGGGGAATCAATCAATATGCCAACACATGAGATAAATGAGAGAATCAAACACACACACACACAAAAAAACATCCCTAATGCTGCTGAGTAGGTACAAAACTAATCAGGCAAATGAAGCTGCCCGAGCAACGTAAACTGTGAATGGAGAGAAGTGTTAAGGCATAAACAGTTGTTATCATAAAGATTATTACCCTTACACCTCCAGACTCACTAATTAGCGCAATAAATAGCCATATTCTAAAATATATGGCTGGAGCATGCAATGAAACCTGCTGCAACATGTATATACAGATACTATGCACACAGAGACACAAATAGGGCTAACACACTGTTCTGCAGTCACTACATTCCAGTTCAAAAACATTAAAATCTATAATAATATAAAACACGTACAAGCATAAACTGCTTTTCTGCTGCCACAGCTGTAATCATTTTACGAGAGGCCACAGTTCCTCTCAGGGCTGTATATATTCTTGAAACGCAGACAAAAAGGAAGAGGAGGGGAGGATGTTTCAGAAGAGACACACTAAATTTGGACAGTAAGTAGTATCACCCCGTCGGCGCGGTACACCGCACATTCGCAACGCCCCATTTAACCGCACACGGCGCTTCCCTCTACTGCCTTCATTTGCATACTTCAGCGGGGCTCTGACGGATGAAGACGGATGGGGCAAAATCAGCCTCACTGAAACAACTGTTTTATCAAGGTTAAACTATCCAAGAAGCTCTTAACCCTGTGCCTTTATCACACTACAGCTCTCCCAATATCAATCTATCAATATGATCTTATCGGCAGGGAGGTGGTGGGGAGGGGCGGGGGGGGGGGGGGGTGAAGACGCTCTTCATAAACTCAAGTAATAGGAACATAAAGGAATTTTATGTGTTTGGGGGAGGAGACTGCTAAACGTGGTGCTGAAGGACATGTCCAATAAAACAAGGCTACAAGGTGGTGCCAGCAAACCAAATAAAATATAACAGAAGAAGAACAGCTCTCAGTCACCAGGTCGTCGGTTCAAATCTTGTGAACGACTGGTCACAGCATGAAAAAAAAAAAACATCAAAACGCTCCTTTAACAACAAGACTCGTAGTGAACTTGAACAAGCCACTGACATACTCAAAAACTCAATTTGGCATCTCCCATTTTTATAACAGGTGTCTTCACCTTCATGCTGCATGTGTAATAAAAAATATTTTAAAGCATAATAACTATTTAGCATCATGTAAAAAAAAAAAAAAAGAAAATACAATTTAATAGTTTATATTCAATTTGCACAAAGCACAATGAGAAACTGTTTCAGTCGATTTGATAATACATATTGTAACATAGCCTTTTGTGTGTGTGTGTGCGTGTGTGTGTGTGTGTGTGTGTTTGTGAGTGTCTGCTGGTCAATTATGAACGTCTAAATGTTGAGACTGCATACAAAGAATACTTTTAAAAACTGTAAATTTCAATATGAAACTGTACTACTTCAATGCCACTTGTTTTGTGTCAGGGAGTCACTGTGTACTAACACACACACACACACACACACACACACACACACACACACCTGCAACTGATTTCCAGGGAGGTTTCCATAAATAAAAGTGACTTCACAGAAAAGCATAACATCAGAAATGATAATAATAAACAATATAAACAGTGAGCGGCTTCCTGTATTTTCTTTGATCTATTCAAGTGTTACTGTTTGTTTGTCCATATTAATTTTGTGAATACCTCTAACTTGTGAAGCAATACTAGAGCTGTCTTACAACATGATGCACTTTACAAACTACAAAAACCTGTAATATGTATATGTACAGTTGAATTTGTACTTATGTCCTGTGGTCTAGCACAATGTAAAATGAGACTACTATAACCCAAACAACACTACAAAAATGACTCCAATTGGACAATTGGCAATAGAGGTAAACAAAGGTTGTATATTTTGCTATAGCACAAACATTTTTAAGGTGTTAAATATAACAGTCTTTAAGCCTTTTTTCCATTTAGCAATTACAAACAGGCAGTGGACTAATACACAAAATACAATTATGTGTTGCAATTTGTCATATAACATTTTGTTCTAACTCACTCAATTAATCTGCATAGATCCAACATGTCATACACTTTTTATGACACTGCTGATGCAATAACAAATTATTACACAAATTGTTGAAACCACAAATGTGTGCAGAAAACTCACAAATCATGAGAGCCAACAACCTCCTAACTTTAGATCTTTGAAGGGTAAAGACTTTGTTAGAAGTGGCTTGGTAATAAATGAACAGAAGTATATAATTTGCTGATTATGCTCAAGTAGAAAAAAGAAAATGACAGCAATTAACATAATTTCAGCAGGAGTTAACTGTCCAGAACTAACACCGCCAAAGGCAAGCTGGCAGACAGAAGGCACAGAGGAAACCCACAGCTTTCATTCTTTGGGCTGTGATGCAGATATCTACAGTACAGGGAACCAGCAAGCAGGCATCACTCTATTATCAATCCTTGTTGGTGTTACTGTGAAATACATATTACATACTTTACTTTGTTCTAATCAGAATTGACACTATAAATTTCACAGTAAAAAAATACTTTGAGTAATGATGTTGAATAATGAGGCATCACAAGTGGTCACAAGTTAAACCAGGTGATGGCTGAGAAAAATCTACAGTTTCTAGTGCGATTCTAGATTAATGATGAATTTATAATGGAAGTTGCAATAATGTAAACCAAGGTTTTTGAAACTATTTGACTTTTATTGGAAACAAGTGAAATCATTTCACCATAATGAAGCATTTTATTCTTTTATATTTTTCCTTGAATATTTCCTTGGCTCATACATCCTGGGGGCTTCCCATTGGCCAAAATAGCTGACACGACTTTAGAAACAGATTGAAGTGCCCTTATCTGCCTCTCTGAGATGGTCTTTTCATTGCCAGGCAGCCAGGCCAAGTGCTGACCTCTGCTAACACTCATGCTCTCACCCCACTGTGCTAAATGCTACCTGTGGTGTCACATCTGCCCCGGGAAGTGATCCAAAACTGGAACACCCCATGTCTCTATAGGCCCCATGGAATTAGCAGCAACAACCCCAAGAGACTGCCTGCCTGCCTATTTGTGCCCCTCCAATACACACTCTGACACAGACGCAGAAATAGCAGATACCACACACCACACTGAAGATTGCCAGCATGTGGCTGTTTGATTTTGCAACCACAAAAACAACTCTTTGTGTGGCTAAATTTATCATCGCTCTCTGTCACAGTATTTGTGTCTTTCTCTACAGTTCAATATCTCTCCTCTTTCTCTGTGTGTATATGTGTCTGCATTGTTCTTTGTCTGCGCCTTTTCCTTCCAGTGAAGGTGCCGAGGTTACCAGGGCTCATCTGTGGCCCCTTTGTCTCTCACGGCAACGGCAAGGTTTATTAACATAAATTAGAATAGCTCACCGAGAGAGTACCTTGTCGCTATGCGTTACCCACGGCAACCTCTCCTCCACTCTCAATCCACCTGAGCATGTGCGTGTGTGTCTGTGCATGTGTTTGTGTGTGTGAAATAAAGAAAGAGAGAGAGAGAGTAAGAGAGAGAAAGCACACTCCCCTGCATCTAAATGTGAAACTACTCTGAAATGAGGGAGACACATCCACACCCATCTCTCCCCTGTCCTGATTAAAATAAATGGTGCTATCTGCACTGCATGACTCACTACACCATGGCATTACTATCAGTAATTGAAACATCCAATCACTACTGAGCCATCAGCCTCACTGCTTTTCCCCATCTGACTTTGTGGCACCTGATTGAACATCCCACTGTATTGGAAGTAATACAGGATATGCCTTCCAGTTTATATGGAGAAATGCCGAAGAGAGGAGCAAAAATACTGCATCAACAAGGGTGCAATTCATGTGTTTTTTTTTTCCATGACTATGTGTCTGAATGTGTCTGTGTGTACACAGCGTGTATTTAAATTGTGTGTGTGTGTGTGTGTGTGTGTGTGTGTGTGTGTGTGTGTGGCCCACTCAACAGCCTAAGCAGATATCCAGGGAGAGTCGGGTAGCCTCATTGATTGGTGTTGATTCCATCTGGGCAGCGAGCAGCGACTGACAGTGGATCTAAGCCGCTGCGAAAGGCAACCATTAATCTTGGTCCTGTTTAAGCAGCATGTATTAATTTATGTCATTTTTACTAAGTCAGCCAGGGAAGAGCGCTTGCCATTTTATGTTTGACTGTTCATCGAAGTCGGGGGTGGGGGGTTCCTTTGTACAACCCCAACATGCTGCCAACACGCCACTTACATTGTAGTGGCAGGGTGCCAGAAAAATGAGATCCCACACCTCGAATTAAAGGTTATCAACTACCAGGGCAACCACTTCTATCAAAAGGTCCAAGAAAATCTGGATCACTGCATAAGTGACATTTTTGATACAAAAAAGGATTTGTTTCTTAAGTCAAACGGGAGAAAAAAGGTGAAGTGTGTATGTAACCACACAGATTTAACACAAGAATAAATTAAAAACTAAACAGTATAATTCAGAGGTAGTTGGATTACGCAGTCGGTGCCCCATGAACATATCAGCAATAAGATCTGCAGGTGTTTCAACCACAACAATATGAGGATATACGCATCCACCGACCCTGCTGCATGAAGCAATTCCACAAGACTGTGGAAAATCCAATCAAATCCAAACAGCACCAATAAGAAAAACAATGGCTGAGGCAATTGCAACTGCAATAATGTCACCAGAGCTGTTTTGTAGACACTAAAAGCTGCTCCAGAGACAAACATCTGATAAAAAAAGAAACTCCACTCCACTCCACCATAGAGCAAATTTCCCCTCTAAAGCAATTTTATATTCGATAAGTGGGAAGGCATTCTTAACGTAATGGATCTGAATATGATCGCTGTCAGAAAACTAAGAACACAGCCTTGTATAAAAGCCCAGGGTGCAGAATGGCCAGTGCTGCTGCATCAGATAGCTAAATTGAAAAGTGCAGGAGACAAACTATGGACAGGGATGCAATGCATTTGTATTTCTGCGAGTAGGCGAACTAATATATCTGTGCCCTTGCCATTTCCATGAAGGTGAAAAAGTGCATGTAGAAGGAAAAACACACTTGGAATACACATAGAAACACACTTAAGCTCAATACCAACCGAAAAATAAATGTTTTTGTTTGTTTAAAAAATAAACAGGTGCTACACCTGCAGAAAAAAAAAACAAACAAGAAACATCTAGCAACCTACCTTTACTCTCACAAACACACACTCCCTCGCCATACGTCAACACACAGAATATGACCATTCTACAGCCAGATCTGTTATCATGGCTAATTACTACTCCCACCTCAGATATACAAGGCTGTAATTAGCCTCTTAAAACATGATTAACACGTCTCAATTAAGGCAGTCAACATTTGCATAATATATTAGCTGCCCTAATTGCAAGTGAGTTTATATCGGGGACAGGGAACAGCAAAAATACTCGCTGTTGCTTCTGAAGTGCACTGATAATGTAGTGCATATAAATATGAATATAGAGGAAATGTCAGTGGATGAAAGGGAATCCAGGCTATTTATGTACGATATAACTCACTTTAAAAGCAAAGATAAACTTACAATCAGCACATCCCTGCTCAGACTACTTATAAAAATATATTGCATGTTTATTATTATTCACTTAGATGAACATTTCTGGTAAGTGGAGGAAGAGTTTCCTATAAACTTGCGAATCAAAGCCCGGCGGCATTTTCTCAGGAAAACTTCGCACTCGTTTTGAAGTTATTTATTTGAAGTTATTTATGAGAGAACAGACAAGAGTCCTGTTCAGCCTTATTTCTGTGGAAACTAAAACATGGGGGGATAAACTGCTGCTTCGGCACTTCCAATCCGGGGACAGATATACAGTCTCCCAGCTAGTGCGGGGAAACCAAGGACATAGCCATTAGTTTCAGGACAGCGCCACATTGGAGACTAATGCCTCCATCTGTCACTGGAGATGAGAGGAGAGTAACAAAGAGAGGCAACACTAACCCCTGAACTCATCATGGACAGCCATGTCAATTAAGTGCTGAAAAACAGCAGCACTGGCAGCCATACTGACCAGTCCATACACTGCTTCATCGGAGCTCAAGCAGTACCTCCATCAACATTTAATGTTAGACATAGTAGTAATTTGACATTTTAACTAGACCTAAAATGATCGATTCAGTTGTTAGAGTCATGTTTTAAACACAAATGCTAAACTTTTCTTACTATGGATTTTCACATGTGAGGACTGGCTGCTTGTCTATAACTGTAATTTGAATGTCTTTCAAAAATGACACCTTGGGAATTTATGATGTTTTTTGGGCTATTTATATTTAACATTTCACTAACTAAACAATTAATTATTTAGTCAAGAAACCTATCAGCAGACTGCTCAAAAATGTAAATAATTGTTAGTTTCAGCCCTGCCATCGACACAGCACTTTGAGAACCGTTATCCAGAGAAACTGTTTTGTGCCAGTGATGAAAACTGCTTCTCCCAGCATTCATGAGTCCTGGCTGGAACCTTAAAAGGGACCAGATCAACACCGCTGTGAATATCTAAAATGCGTGTACATGTCTAATTAGCAGCGCAGCCTTGGGGTGGGGGCTGCAGTTAGTGGGGCCGACTGATTCAGCAGGTCTCCAGCTTTGATAAGTTCAAGCGCTGTAATGCATTATCCGTCTGATCACATTAGTCATGCAGGAGCTCTCCATCTGACCCAAGCCTGCATGGGGGTAATGTGAGGCTGCTGACACAGAGTGGCCTGACGAAACCGTCCCAGGCCCACAGATAAAGACACACACACTCACACAGAGAGACAGAGAGAGAGAGAGAGAGAGAGAAAGAGAGAGAGGGAGAGTAGGCCTGAAATCTGACACCCAGAAACACTGACTTGGTGTCTGGCTTCTCTTACTTAGTCAACCTGTATGTGCCAGTTTCTCTGGTTGTAATGGTTCCATGCAAACAAAGACGCTCTCTTCACAGGATGTGAAACAAGAACAGGAAGGCAACTTCTAAGTGCTCTCAGAAGCTGTAGCTTAGCCTGAAAACCCGTCACGATGGGGCGGGCAGTCAGGGCAAGCATTTACGTGAAATACAACACTGGCGGCGAAAAGGAACATCTGCATATGGTAACACAAGTCTCTGTCGCTGATTTTCAACAGACCTGCGTGCGAACCTGAGCTTGTTTAGGCTTGCTAAATACTCTCCTGCCATGACATGAGTCTGACCCTGGCACAAATATACAGGGAGTGGGGTGGGGTCATCACTTAAGGCTGATCCGTCCACGATTGGCATGAACACCCGCTTTGTTTGTCCGCTGCTTGCCAATCGACTCCCTGCTGCAATATCTCCTATTGCTGCTGTCAACACTCACACAACACTCATATACTATGATGATGATGGAATACATGCAACGTACATGTGAGGAACTACCATACATGCAACAAATGATATATGACCTATAGAAATGTGAACTGCTGTACTCATCTCCTACAGGCTGCACTTCTCCTCTAAGACACTCTGACTGCAACAATGTGAAAAGCAAGGAGTAGCTGACTCTTTATAAAGAATATAAAAAAGACCTGACAAATTACAGGCTGTACTCCGTGCACATACACTGCACTCAGCACATTTGGCTGTAAATGCCATGGTGAAGGTTTGAGTCATTTTCTCTGTCACTGCAGTGAAAGGATTTTCAGTTTCGCCTGCACAAACCACCTATGGGCGAAGATGAGACGCAGCTCAGCTCTTCAAACGCAGACAGGGAGGACTCAGTGAGGCAGCCATTAAGTCCCAATTCTCTCACAAATTGTTTGGCTTATTCTTAACTTTTAAATGCCTCTCTGTCCTTATGAAAACAATGTAGTTATTTACAGCTTGCTGATTTGTGGTTTGGAGCATGGTTTTCAGCCACACTGATTCAATACATAAAACAGAGAAAATATAAACTCTGTTGAAATATGTTCATTTCCAAACTTGGTCCTAGAGAGAGGGCAAGAGAATTTGCAGGCCGATGGGAGCCTCACTCATCAGAAGCTCTCCGAAGCCCCCTGGTTGCCAAGAACGGTGGGAAGAGAGGAGAGACAGGGGGGAAAGCCAGGAAAAGGTCCAAGTCACTTTGTTCTTCTTTTTGGAAACGAACTCTGGTTGAACCCAGGGAGACGCCAGACAGTTTACAAAGAGCCAGCCATTGCTCTCTCACTTTTCCGAGTCTTGCGATTTAGAAACCGAGCCTGAACCTACTGTACTACAGCTTCCTCCTTGTCGAGCACACTCTTTGACCTCAATAACTCTGGTGAAAATCCTAAAGTGTCTCCTCGTGCCTTCTAATTTCTTGGGATAATCTCTGCCAATGTGTGACTCATAAGAATGAAATGCCAGAGAATAACATTTTATGATAAATTGAGGAAAATGGTGCAGACTCCATAGTCTGTGTTTTTATTCAACTGTCTACATGGCTGCCATGCAAGAACACCTGAATGACAAAGTGACAACACTCTCTAAATAATGTCAGCTTCAGAGTTGTGTTCACAGATAAGGTTATATTGGATATTTCTGTTTTATTTCCTCCCTTGAAAAGTAGCTCTCTGCAACATCACTCAGAGAATATTCACAAGCTTTCATCATGTGAGCTGCTCTTCTTTTAATCTGCTGCTAAGTGAGTAATAATTCACACATTCCTTTTCATGACTATGACCCTCGTTGCAAACATAAACAGAAAATCCCTCTGATGTGCCTCTGCATGTAAAACAGCTCACTTGGTGAACAGCATCAAACTCGTCCAAGGAAAACAGACAGAGAGGGCTGAGAAAGCCCAACCCCAGAAAGGCCCGAATGTCTGCATGAAAACACTCCTGTCCAATGACAGCACGTCATCTGGGGCCAGAGCTGTTCACATGCACGCTGTGTGACGTTTGCCAGGAAAAACGTGTAGCGAAATATATGATTTATGCCAATTCAATTTCCCGTGACTTACAGGAGAAATCCATGGGTGATCATGTAGAATTAAATCCATATACTGTATATATAGTCATTTTTCTAATTAGTACAAGATTTTGAAGAATAAAGGAAGAAAGTGATGCTAAGATACTAGGAAAATTGTACGAGATCGTAAAAGTGGACAATGACATCATGAGTATGAGGAGTAAGCAAAAACACAAAACAGCAAAACAAAACAGACACATCCAGCAAACAGAACTTACCTGTTTTCTCCTTTATTTCACACAAGACATTGAAGAGAGCAGGTTTCATTCTGTGGCAGTTCAGTGCATGTTTCCTAAAAAGAGGACAGGATACCACTTTTTCAGATCAATATTCAAACAAGTGGTAACAACCTGAAAAAAGGATGGAGAATCAGTTTGACCCCCCCTACAAATCCACACGCACACACACAGACACACACACACACACACACACATATTTCCCTGTTGTATTTACTGTCAGAGGCAGTCAGAATGAGCCTAAGCAAAGAAAATGAATTAAAGTGACACTGAATCCATCTGAATGTTTGTGTTTCATTTCCTCAGGAACAGCTGCGTAACGTGACACTTCAACCAAAATACTGCTTTTAACGTAACGTGCAAGAAAATCCACTTAGTTACACAACTGTAACACGCATTGTATTCTGTGTTGTATGTTGTGTTATTACTAAGAGGGTCAGGACTGTAGGACAGGATCTGCAACATGCTTTTGCAGCACAGGATTATAATACAAGCTCCTTTGTAAGAAGGTAGAAGCGTCTAAGTGAAACTGAGGTGCCAACAGCTCCACACACTTTAAACAAACCTCTGAACGGTTCGTCTCAATCAGCGACGACCAAACACTAATTAATAGTTTGGATCCAAAAAAAAAACGTCAACACAAAAGTTGTTTTGAATCATGTAACATGAATCGTGACAAGTTTTTTAGTGTCTTTTTTATCGCTTTCGCGCAGTCACGGCACTTCAGTGGGCGTAATTGCTTTCATTAGAGAGAGTCTTAATACAAATCACAATGTTACAACCTCCCCTCTCCATCCCCAACAACGCTGCGTAATATTTCCACTCTCCGGTTTATAATACAAGTGTTTGTTGTTTTTTTTTTTTGTTGTTGTTGTTTAACCTCACCTCGCCTGTGCTTCGTCTAAGCTTTGGTCTGTGATGGTCATTATTTGCTGTAATATGTCTCCGATGTCCTGCTTTCTTCCATCTCCGTCCGTCCCCGCCGTGCCATCCTGCATATGCTGCGCCAGGCCGGGGTGTCCGGCCATGCCTACCCCGTGGGAGTGCATCAACCGAGGCTGCTCGTCCATCCTTGACCACGGTCCCTGCTGCCTCGTCTCCAACTTTTAAATTTTAATATGAAGACAAGGGAAAAGAAGAGAAAATATCCTCGGAAAATTCCTCTGGATCCCTCTGCGTCTCTCTCAGCCCCGACACTCCTCCTTTTTTCCTTGGTAAGCTTTTCTGGATTTGGGAGGAGGGAGACTGACAAACCCTCTCTCTGCTCGCTCTCTCTCTCGGTCTCTCCCAGCTGGTTTAGGTGAAATCTGATCTGAATCGCTGCTTTTGCTTTTGGCCACTCCTGCACAGCTACTGTAGAGAGGGAAAAAACAAGGACTGAACATTAAAGGCTCCTAATCTGATTAAAAGTGGAGCGTTTTGTGCTCCTCTCATCAAATCCCCGATATACTCTAAGGCTTGATGAGCCAAAACGCGCTTAAGACTCAACTTGCCTCTGAAGGTTTTGGACACAAAGTAACCACCAACTGTTATTGTTTCGCTTATGTCTGGTAACTGACTCATAATCAGAGTATGGATGGAAAAGCCCCCGCCCCTCGAGCCACGATTGGAGAAGGAGCGCGCAAGTCCCACCTCGGTCCTCTCCGAAAACGTCAATCATCCTCCAGGGGGAAGGTGGGACACTGTAATAAACATAAAGAGATGTGACCGAACCGGGTGGTAATACAGTGATGGATAGAGAGTGAATATGTAGCCTAATAAATAATTGTGAGTGGCAGTGGAGCTCTGACCCAACAGGACAGCATGGTGGTGCTTGGAAAAGACACTCTGTCACCCAGACCATATATTTTCCTGCTGAATATTTACATCCATGTAATCAGTCAAAGGAATAATAAATCAAGATCAAGAATTTATTAGAACATGCAGCAGTTTGTGGGGAGCACTTTTCATGAGCCCTGTGTTGTAACACCAGACCACAACAGTTATAAATGTGCTCATTCCCCAGTCGAACCAGCCATGTATTTAAACATCCAGACACTCTTCACATTACACATGTAGTATTTGTCATTTGCTAACAGAGCTACTACCATTAGTCCATTAGTCCAGGCTGCTTGATTGATCAAAGGGCAATTCCACAAGTTGAACACAGCAAAGTATGTTTACAAGTTTTGGAGAATTGGAGGTGGGGGGGGGGGGGGCGCTGGGTTAGCTTTGCGTCATGCTTTGTGTTTGTGCATGGATTAAAAAAAACAAACACATTTTTTCAGACATTTTTAAAATAATCATTGGTTCCAGCTGCTCAGTATTTATAGGTTTTCTAAGTCTTAAAATTAGTATCCTTGGTTTTCAACTGTTGACTGGTCAAAAGAATCTGTTTCAACATGTCACTTGTGATGTGTGACAGTCTAAGGAACAAATGATTAGTCAGTGAACCAAAAAATAATCAGCAGACAAATCAATAATGAAAATAATTGTTACCCACAATCCTAATTTTGGTAGTCACATAATTTTCTCATATTAACTTATAAAATGTAAATCACAGTACGGTGATATAGCAGGTCTGTGTTTGAACGTCTGGTCTCTGCTATATCCAAATGCTTCCTTCTTTTCTTTTACTGGCTGGACAGAAATCGATCAGTCAGTTTTCTCATTACGTGCTGAATAGGGAGGTAGGGCAGTAATTGTCACAAGGGGCAGGGAGAGGTTGAGGGTAGTGGTGGTGATAATGTCTGACACTCAGGAGCTGCAAGACTGCACAGCACAGCCCTGAAATGGAAGTCTGCAGTCCAACAGCCATTCTGCTTTATTTAATTCCCTCTTTAACAGGGTCATAATGATGGAGGGATTATCTTTGTGTTGTAGACCCAACAAAAGGAGATGGCGCTTCAGTTGTAAACATGCATAGTGAGGTGTGGAAAAAATATTCGTCACACATGGCAGATATCGAGGTTTTCTTAGTTTTTTTTCTATTTTTTTTATCTGATTATTTGTCTCCCAAATCATGAATTTAAAAGTGTGCGCTTGGCTCTTCAAATCCTGATCTATACCTCCCACACATCAGTCATCTTACACTGATTTAAAAATCAAGGCCGCATTGATTAGTGTGAAATATGATCTAAAGAGTTCATTTTTGTTGCTCTGAATTCAAATGTATTCCAATGTAAGCCAATAAACAGAAATGACCTTATTGCTCGGTTGCTTTTGGGAAAGTGCACTCTCAATACAATAAATAAGACTTTGTTTGTGGCTCTGATTGCTATATTTCAGAAAAAGGCAACATTTGCAGCCTTGATGAAAGAGAAAAAAATCATCCGATATCACATATTTTCCCTCCAAATGTGTTGCTGCAGCTGAAAAAAAAAAAAAAAATATGTAGGATTTGATTATAACTGCGGATGAATTTTGATGTAAAATATTCTTATAAATAGTAAATGTTTTTCTGCAAAATTTATCTCTGAAAACCAAAAATGTTAATGCCAAGCAGGTCAGTATTCCCAACAGAAACGTGCTCTAATAACAACTAACTTACTGAATTGTGTTTTCCAGTGAAGATGCTTTGATAAATACATAAGAAAACAAAGATTTTAATACATTTGTGACTGAGAAATGGAAGATTTTGTAATAATTTTTTGTAGGAACCATGTAAACCAAGGGTTAAGATAATTGTATGGTGTGTATTCAAAATAAAAGCAAACTATACATTGAACATTAACAAGCAGTAGAAAAAACACTAACCCAGATAGTTCAAGCTTTGTAACATTCAAGTGTTTATTAATGTATTTGTCAACCGTCGAGTGATGACACTGTCTAATGTAGTTGTGTTACTACACACATGGACAAATCCTTAACACATTTACATTATTAACTGTTTCTAAACATGTACAATTGTACATTTGTGCAAACATGTACATTTACAGTCTGGTTTAAAACTGAAAATAAAAAGATATTATATATAATTACAACTATGTTATGTTCTGAAGCATGTCTTAAATGCTTATGAAGGCTTCTTAAGGCAAGTTATGTTGTTAAAAACAAAGTAATGTTCACAAAATGCAGTCGTATCTGCTTATAACTACATTACAGTGCTGTATAAAATTGTATACAATCTAAAACTGTAAAAATGTTCAAAAGTCATGAAGCTATATTACTAATATGTTATATTATAATGCATTTGTTAATTGGTGCTTTAGGAATGACAGTTGTTATACTTAACAATAGCTAATAAATACTTCATAAAATCTTTAAATGTCACCTGTCCAGGGTGTACCCCTGCCTTCCACGCAAAAGAGAGCTGGGATAGGCTCCAGCAGATCCCCGTGACCCTGGTTCAGGAAAAAGCGGGTATAGGAAATGGATGGATGGATCTTTAAATGTCATTACAATGATAATGTTAGCTGTTTACCTAGTCTATATTATAGTGTGTTCTTTGTAAGTGTTGCTAAACTGCATACAGATGCTACATAGAACAGTTTGAAATAGCATTATTATATATATGTGTTCAAATTAAAACCATTTAAAATAAACGCACATATTTCAAGCTCTGTGACAAACTCCACAGCACACTTTCTAGACCCGGGTCAAACAACCCCTCCCAGAGAGAGCTGCAGGTCAGACTGAGGTAAGTTATGTATGAGCTAAGAACACACTGAGGGAGAGCACAGCAACTGCATGGCACATCTCTCTAGGAAGTAACCTTGATGAAAAATTCAGTTGTTTGCAGCTCCTGGCGTCCCTCAGGCATGAATAAAGTGAGGCCCAGACAGAGAGAAAAGACCTGGGCTCAGCTTGAAACTACCCAACAACCCACTACTGAGGAACACACACACACACACACACACCAACTAGCATTAGGAGATGGGCACGAATTAAACTTTAATCACGCCTCAAATAGATTAAGCGACAGGAGCCGAGTCAGCATTTCCAAGCCCTTGCTCTGCCTCACTTGACCATCCTCCTTTGAACTCCTGCTAAATTAAATACCCACAAGTTCCAATTTTTTTGCACCTTGCATTAGCTTTTAGGCAAAGAAGGTGCTTAAATCAAATCTGGAGCAGAAAACGAAACCTCTGCAGATCCAGAAACTTAGTACTCCGCTTCCATAAAACTGGAAGACTGGTGAAAGACATGTTTTTTTAAATGGTCGCAAAAGTCCAACAGGATGCAGGGAAACCAGTGTTGGCATTTAAGTTCATACCGACAGTCAGTGTTTCTGAAATATGGGCACAAATGTTCTTAACCAAGCAGTTCATATTTTAATCATCCTAAAAATACTCAGTATAATAAAAATAACCAATCACAATGCTGAAAGGCCGTGTCCTGATGCCCTCTCTGCTTGACAGTTTGAAGACTTTCACCTTTGACCACACTGTGCCACACTGGTATGGTCAGAAATGAGGTTGTTGCACCTGTAACCACACCCGGCAGTGATATCACAGAGGCTATTCAGATTACTGTCAGGTCAAGTATTTTTTTCTTTCATCAAACCCCAATATTGAAAAATGAGACACATACAAGGATCTGAAAATGCTCACGTTAACAATAGGTGAAATTGTGCTTTTTAACTATGATGACTTTTTCTATTTTAGTGAGTAAACTGATCTTTGTGTTTAAATTTGGTGTAGTGCCATAATTTAGTCCTAGCATGAAGATGATTTCATATTAACTGCTTCTCAGTTCAGCATCCCCTTTTTTCTAGAATTGTCACTAAATAAGACTCGTTGCCTGATTTATCCTTTCTGAAACTTAATTTCTTAAGTAAGTTTATCTTTTTGCTTGAAAACATGTGAACTAATGTTGTCTGCTCTTGTGCCTTTGTTTAAGAAAATGGGACTTTAGGATTCAAGAATATGCTGGTTAGGGTGGAGATTTTATGCAGTGTTTCCTTGTTGGTGGGAGTAAACAGATTTAACGTGACAGGATTTGCTTGAATCTTATGGCAAATGATCATTTTCAGTGTGGAGGAGCCGTATGAGTGTTTGTGCAGCTGTGGCTGGGTCAGGGTGAAGGATGAATGATATGAAGAGGTTGACCTGTCACATAGCATTTGACTTACTATCCTTGGAACAGGATAAAAGGGGAACCAAATGTCAAGCGATACAAGTGACGCATCCTCGCGTGCGAGTGTGGCGTGCACGCACGCACGCGCGCACACACACACACACACACACGGATGGGGAGATGAATGTTTTATAATAAAACCTCAAACCCACCAGCCATTCCGTGGATGGCATGGAAAAATAGTAAGCTTATCATTTTCATGAAAATAATAGTCACCGGTGGCACTCACGGTGTGTTGTCAGCCACAGGATTTCCATGCCCTTTTCCATGAGTGTGTCTGTTCTTGCTGTAGGGCCCCTGTAAGCCCTTAGACCTCTTGGCAAAGCGTGGGTTGTGCCTGGTGGGGGGAGATGTGACGGATGCCGGAGCCTCGGAGCCCGCTAGCTGCTCTGTGAATTTTCCCAGACTCATTTGCATTCATAAAGAGCCTACTCCTTGTCACAGAGTGTTTTCTTTTTTAGTCTGCCTCCAAAAATCCCGTGCGACTCCTGGTGGGAGTACGCCGGGAAAATCTGACTGTCAAAGACGACAAGACGAATGAATCCCTGTGTCAGATGTGTGTGGCTTCAACGATGACAGATGGAGGAGAGCTGTCCCTCTGTCGATCAGCGGGCTTCATTGGAATAAATAAATATGAATTTCACCCCCTCCCATAATTACAAGTGTTGTTTTATTTGACAGCTCTCTGTGTTTGTTGATGGGAGTGTGTCCGTTGATGTGTATCTGTGTGTGTGTTTGGTGGGTGGTGGCACTGACCAGGTGACAGCTTGATTTAATTCCACATGGGCGTGACTGCAGTGTGGTGCAGTGGTTTTAAATTCTGACTTTTTATTCTAGCTTTTTAATAAAGCACTGGTGCTCACACTGAACAGCAGGTGAGTATAAACATGCAATTAAGTGCAATTAATTTCCAAATTCTCCCCTCCCCTCACACATCTGCCCTGCTGAAGTATCCTTGAGCTAAATGCTGCATCACTTACACCATTAGGAATGTTTTTTTGTATGCAAGTCTGCTCTCTGACCTCTTGTCAGAGGGATGTCACAAGGGGGCCCTGAATGAAAATTATTCTGGGTCTTCACTTCTTTAAAAAAAAAAAAAGAAAAAAAGAATCCTGGTGTATTTCCAGCTGTGGTCATCACCACCTTTCACCTCACTAGCAACAAACAGACAAGATGAGGTCAAGTAAAGAGAAAGTTAAAGATGAGGGAACTCTGGGATGCTTAGTGGTGCTGTCAACAAAATATTTGTGTCATTTCAACAGTGCACCGCGTTCATATGGGAGATGCTTCTGTACAAATCGTCTTGCAAAAAGTGCATCTAAACTCAGGAGAAAAAGCTGAGGATTAAAATTGAAACAAGCAATACTTGATGAATATAAGTTACCAAAAAGTAACATTATTCTCCTGACAAATGTAAATCAAACATTCACTCTCCGTCTTTTAGCTCTGTTTTGGTCTCCTAAAGGAAATAGCTGGCTCTTTAGCCAACTAAATGCTCCTCTGTGTTTACCAGCTAGTCACTAACTGTGTCTGAGCCCTTTTGTGCTAAGCATGTAGCATCCATCCATCCTCCCAAAATCTATACCGGCTAACACGAAAACTGCATCCAATCATATATCATTTGTGATGATTGGATAACCCTGCCCATCATTTAAAAACATACATGAACCTGTTAGTCTAGCAGCTAGAAGCATAGTGTCATGGGTCAGAGGTGTGTGTTCGGACTGATAAACAATTTGCTTACCTATAGGAGTGTTGTTGTGCTCTTTTTTTAAATTTCACCTCCTGATCAAAAATATACAGGTGAGGACGGTGTAGGTGGAAACAGTATTTGTGAAAAGAACACGTTAACTTTTACACTGACAAAATGTTTTCTGATTGCTTGTAGTTTAATGTTATATAATTTTTTTGGATTTATGTAGTCTTACAGCATTTATTGTAACAGTAACACTGCATAATTGGGTGCTATTTATTATCTGTATTATACTCATTTGTAGAGTTTACCCAAGAAAATTCCTGAAATGACTTTTCCAAATAAACAATTGTGTTTTCAGTCTACACCAGAGACAGCAGTGTTACAATATAACATGCACAAATGACTAAATTGACTAAATACCCTGAATTGATACTTTACTTTTCTTCTAAAATCACAAACTAAAAAGACAACGAATTGCTGCTACTAAGGTCATGAATATCACAGATCTTTCTCTCTGTTTTTTCTAAAAATGAAAAACCTTGTTAAGGCTTTGAAGAGCTTGTCGTTTTTTTCCACAAAACAGTGGAAAACAACAGAACAAGTTGAATGCGAGTGACACAGATTCCCTAAACCTCAAAGAACACGGTGCAAGTGGAGGATGATAAAAAAGGAGAACATCTGGTGAGCCGAGCACAGTGCCAGGACAAGACAAAGCCATGTGTCTGGCAAACACATACCCACACACATACCTAAGCACTCACATAAGCACGCATGCACAAACACACACCCAAACATTTATTCATGCATGCACACTCAAACCCGCCTGCCCCCGAACTTGCAAACAAGCAAAAATCCCCTCTAGACACACGCTTACAAACAGACACATGCGCATTACATTCATTGTGCCCGCACTCACGCACAGCAGGGTGCAGTTAGAAGGAACGAAAAAAAAAAAAAAAAGCAAAAATAGGATGTGATTGGAGAGTCCACTGATCAGACAAGACTAATCTGCATACTCAGAGGCTTAGGAGTGAATATGCGTGAGAGAATAAAAACGATATGCCTTCAAGCAGACCACCCGCTCTCTTTGGATTACTGTACCCACCTCCGAGCCTTTTATCTTCTTGTTGGCATGCGATCAAGCTGATTTAGTGTGTGCTGGCTGATGGTTTCACACAATGGATTGGACTTAAGAGATGTTAACCTGTTGAGAAGGAAAAAAAAAAAAACACTGTCACAAAAGAAAAAAAATGAAAAAGGGTGATCTATGTTTAAAACTTGACCAAAATATGTACCAGAATGATCCTAGAAGGTGTTTTTGTAAATAGAATGCCAGATTTAATTAGCTGTAACTAGATTTAACCAACTGAAGAGAAGGAAAATATAGTGAGAATGAATATTTGGAAGAACTGTGCAGTATTAGACACAGAAGTCTGATGACCCATCAAATATTGAAGAAATGTCTGCTGGAACCATGAATTCACATTTCAGACAGGCTTCCTCTAAGACTGTCTTCATCAATGAATGAATATTTCATTTCAGAAAATAGAGTGGCCCTGAAAGCCACCATTACCAAACCCTAATGTCAGGGGGAAAACATTCTCCACGTTTAGCTGAAAGTTAGGGTGAAATAATAAGAGCAATCCATGCGTAAAACAATCTGATGGGGTAATGCATTGGCATCACATTAGCACGACTGTATCTGACCGCATGGCAGCATGTGTGAGGGAAATGCTAAACTAGGAAACTGTACAAGGGTTTTCAAATACATCTTTTTCTTCTTGGGAGAAACACACACACACAAAAAAAACTCAAATAATTTTTTAAAACCCAACTCACACACGATGAGTTACACGTAGAACCCAAATCTGATACTGTTATGTAACTGTGCTTAATGGACTGATATTTTTCCTATTTTGGGCTAAGAAAGTTAACACAAATAGTTTCCTGCTGAAGAAACCAGATCACACTTTGCTTGTGAACTGCGAGCGCAGGAAACATAAACATATATGTATAATATGCACTTAACGCAAAGAAAATACATGAGTGGATACTAATTTAGTACAAACAGAAGCAAAAACACATACATGTGCGTTGAAAATTTGCACATTCATTAATGAACGGAGAGAATGGGAAGAAGAACTGGAGGCACCATTATCACACAGAAAACCTCTGAATAAACACGGACTGCAAAAAACTGTTTGCTACTTTGCTACAAATATGTGAAGGGATGTGAAAATTTTTCAATGGGAGGAAAAAATAGATACTGGAGATTGACATAGTGATGTCTACAGAGAGACAGACAAATCCTTCTCCTTCTGTGAACTAAAATAGTTTCCTTTCTGTCTCTTTTAGAAATTAGATAGCTACATCTTATTTAGTTATATAACTAGAAACTACATAACTATAAGTGTCATTGGTCTCTGTCACTGTATTTTTGCAAACCAGGTATCTGCACACAGAACACCAACTGTCATAACAAGGACGAGTGATGATGTGAGGTTCATTCATATATTCATCTGCAGTTTGCTTACGCCACAGTTTGCTCTTTTCTTCCCTACAGAACAGGACATATTGGATGGGAACAAACCATTAGAAAAATTAGTTTCAGGTTTGTTATCCCAAACCATAAAGTTGGCAGGGATGCTTTGGCTTTCCTGAAAGGGTAAGATTTATATCTATATCATCACTGCATATATTTTTACGAAGCAATACCTAAAAGGATGGCATCTAAAATGTCATTTTTAGAATAATTCTGGTTACTGAGCACATTTAAAGTAAAGTCTTGTTTTTCATTATCAGACTAATGTCAAACACGCATATTCATTTGAGTTCCACCATTTCTTTGTGTTTTCATCTACATGCAGTCACTGGCTCACATCATAATAAGCTATCAAGAGGAGGAAAGGTCAACCCTGACTAAAAATCTCTGCCTCTCTTACACTTTTGAATGTTTTTTGCACAGAAAGACAAAGAGCCACAGACAGAGATGTCCATGGTGTGGAAATAGTTAAAGCCATAAAGACGTACAGTACCTCAGCCCTGACCCCATGCCCTCCTAGGTATCCCCCTGCGCAGAATTCTTATTCCCTACCAAACTGACAAAGTGTTTTTAATCTTTTCTTTCCCTCTCTCCTGGAGATTGGGGAAACAAAAATCAATAGCTCCTGGCAGGCGATCTAGCAGGCTGGTGAATTACATGGTCTGCGCTGCAACCAGAACGCTGCATCACAGGGGCCTTGGAATGAGAGACCTTGGGAGAGGCATCAGACACACAGAGGTTGCAGGGTCACTGTGGGTCCGCAGCCTGAGGAGCGGGGTATTTACTGCCTTGGCCAGCTCGACGCAATGAAAAATAACTGCCACCCAGCACAGAGAGAGAGAGGGACGACTAGGGTGAGAAAGATGGTGAGAGAGGCAGGCAGACAGTTAAGACAGACAGGGAGAGGGAGAGATTGAGACAGAGGGTTGGTGGTGTGTATATGAGCAGCTGAAGTCTTGGGAGAGTTTGCTGTGATTTGTGTGTACTCCCGTCATGTGCTGTGTGCAACACAGGTATGATGTCAAGAAGAAGACTAATGCTTTTTTCTTTCTCTTTCCCAAATGGGAAATGATTCATTAGTGTTTGGTGATTTAGAACGTGGCAGTGCTGGCCGATCAATATGCATGGGCCCATCTGTCAATATGTGATTTCTACTGGTAATTAGCTGATGTGGGCCAGTGGTTGTGAATATTGCCTGGAAACTGACAGCCTGGTTGTTTCTGTCATCACTGGGGGGTGCACAGGTGGTAGTAGCTCACTGCCGATCGATAGAATACTGCACTTCAAGGCCCAAACCAGGTTCATAAAATATGGAGTGAAAAGGCATTTCTAAATTTTCATTTATTTAAATTTAAATCATGCATTAGATTCATGCTAAGGCAAAAAAAAAAAATAATTATTTGGTCATGAATCATAATTAATAACAACCGAAAGTCACGGTTTTACATAAAAAGTAAACAGCCATTGCTGTGAACA